>NW_019154195.1:1320628-1321889 GCF_002288905.1 Enhydra lutris kenyoni
GCCGCCCGCACCGCTAGAGGGCGCTAGAGCCCCCCGTCACCGCCCGCACCGCCCTGCGCAGACCTCGTCATCCTCAGCCCCGTCGGCTTCGCTGGGCGGGAGGCAGCGTCCCGGGCCCGCGAAGATGCTCAGCCGCGTCCCTGGCTTCTACCCACTCAGCCGCCAGGGGCACCGCCTGCCCCCGCCGCGACCACGAAAGTGCCGCAGACACTCCCGACGCCGCTCCCCCAGGACCACCGCACGCGCGGCAGGGACCGCTCCCGGGGGGCACCCTCAGCGGCTCCCCTGTAGCCCCGCAGCCGGCCACCCACGGCAGCCCCGGCCCAGGCCGTGCGCTTCTGGCTTCCTCTGCAGGCGACGGGCGACACCGGGGCGGAGCCTGCGTTATCACGGCGGCCAGAACCGCGGAAGCAGCCGGTGTGCCCCGGAGGGTGGGCGCCTGGGGGGTGGTGAGCGCCTGGGGCGGGGGGGTGAGCGCCTGGGGGGCTGTGAGCGCCCCGGGGGTGGGCACCTCGGGGGTGAGCGCACAGAAGCACCGCCTTCCGTCCACACAGCCGAGTGTCCGGGCACCGGGAGGCACGGAGCCCGCCAGCAGGGGCAGGGAGGACACGCGGGCGCGCCCCGCCGGGTGACAGCCGCCGGTCTGGAAGGTGCGCGCTGTGCGACTCCAACCGTGTGGCGTCTGGAAACGTGAGACACGGAGACGGAGATGGTGGTCGGCTGCGGGGGGTGGGGCGGGATGAACAGGTGCGGTCAGGGCAGTGAGGCTACGCGGGGTGATGCTGGAGTGACAGATACGTCACACGTCCCTGCAGACCGGTGGAAGAGGCAACACCAAGAATGACCCGAATGTCACCCACAGGTCTGGACGGAGGTCCTCCGGCGGTAGCAGATGCCGCGCTCCGGTGGGGGGTGCTGAGAGCGGGGGGAGGCCGTGCGCGGGTGTGTCCGGCGGGCAGCGGGGCATCTCTGCACCTTCCACAAATGCTGTGACCCAGAACTGCCCCCCAAATGGTCTATTCTTTTAAAGAAGAAGAGACTCTGGCTGCAGAGGTCTTAAATTCCTGGAGAAAACCAGGTCCAGTCCTTCCAGGTCTGGGAGCACCTGTGTCAGAAATGGGGTGTCTTCACAGTTTTGCCATAGACAATTAGGGGCCACGATGAAAAGTTGAATGGGGAGCAGAGACAAAAATCCGGAGAGCTCTTTCTATTTAAAAAAAGAAGAAGAGGAAGAGGAAGAGGAAGAAGAAGAAGAAGAAGA
>NW_019154195.1:1321989-1779467 GCF_002288905.1 Enhydra lutris kenyoni
AGAAGAAGAAGAAGAAGAAGAAGAAGAAGAAGAAGAAGAAGAAGAAGAAGAAAGGAGGAAGGAGGAAGGAGGAAGAAGAAGGAGAAGGAGAAGAAGAAGAAGAAGAAGAAGAAGAAGAAGAAGAAGAAGAAGAAGAAGAAGAGGAAGAAGAAAGAAATCTTCTGTAATGGTTATGGACTGAATGTGCCCCCTCCCCCCAAATTCAGACGTTGAAACTACTCCCAACCGGATGGTATTAGGAGGTGGAACCTTTGGGAGGTGATCAGGATTCATGAGGTTATGATGTCGTCATTGATACTTTTTATAAAGCAAAACTAATATAGTTTAGGATATTTTGTTATTTTGTTTTTTCATTTAAGTCTTAACCAAGTTTTAGAAAAATGGTTGGTTCTGCATTATGTGCATTTTGCCTCAATAAACCAACAACACAAGGTCTAACTCAGACCGATGCATTGAAATGGTGTGACATAGGGGCACCTGGGTGGCTCAGCTAGTTAAGCTTCTGACTCTGGACTTCAGCTCAGGTCATGATCTCAGGGTCATGATTACAGGGTCACCATCTCAGGGTCACGTTCACGGGGTCGTGAGATGGAGTCCCACATAGGGTTCCACACTCCATGGGAAGTCTGCTTGACATTTTCTCTCTCCCTCTCCCTCTGCCTCCCTAACCCCAACTCACAATCTCTCTTACCCCTAAATCTTTTTTTTAAGATTTATTTATTTGACTGACAGATCACAAGTAGGCAGAGAGGCAGACAGAGAGAAGAGGAAGCAGGCTTCCGCCGAGCAGATAGCCTGATGCGGGGCTCGATCTCAGGACCCCGCGATCACAACCTGAGCAGAGGCTTTAACCCAGAGCCACCAGGGCACCCCACCCTAAATCTTTTTTTAAAAATTAAAAAATAAATGATGTGACATATGATATACTTGACTGCGCTTCATCCTGGAGCCTGTCTCTTCATTATTTCATAGACACTACTGTTCCCAAGAACCCAGACAGTGGCAGCAGAGACCAGCGTTTTCCTAGAGGACCCTAGGAAGCTGAGGGGAGGCGGGGATGGGAACATCTACCTTGCAGGGCTGCACTTCTGCACAGTAGAAAGCTACAGCTAAATCGTTCTGGGGGTGCCTTGGTGGCTCACGACGTTAAGAATTTGACTCCTGATCTCAGTTCAGGTCATGATCTCATGGTGGGCTCAACCCCCCGACCCAGGCCAGGGCTCCGGGCTCAGCCAGAGTCTGCTTCAAATTCTCTCTCTCCCTCTGCCCCTCCCCCACTGATCCTTCCCCCAACTTGGGCAGCACTCTACCTAAAATAAGTAACTAAAAATAAATTGTTCTGGATTGATTCACAGCAGTGAACGTGATGTAGGAAAGACAGGGTTTGAAGCTGACAGCCAAGAAAAAATTCTTGAAACGTCTTTGGTGGTTTTCTTAAGGTGGTTTTCTTAAACCACGGGGACAGGACCCGTGGGCAGAAAGAGCAGCTCTAGGGTCATGAGCAGTGGCCCATTATATATCTGCAAGTTGGGAGGGGGTTAGGGCTAGCATAAGTCTCTAAGGAATTTTGGAAACAAGGTTTCCAGGACCTTGAGGGGGCTAGCAGTTGTTGGGAAAACGTCATTTATTACCATCTAATAAAACTTGAGTCGTGAGACCCTCCAGATGTGTATCGGTGGGCCATACGCTCGGGGGATGATTGCCAACACGTAGCTTGGAAGGTTTAGAGAGACAGGAAATTTCTAAAGGAATTTTTATATGTCAAGGTAGACTTACAGGACCCTGGGGGTTGGGTTAAGGTTGCCTTTTGTCCTCAGCGAAGTGTCAACCCGGAGCCAGTTTCTAGAGGAAGGTCACTCTGCCTGTTTCAAGGCCTTGTCCGTGAGCTGTAGGTACTAAGGAAATTTATTTTTTTTTCCTTCTGCCTTTGTTTCCCACATCAAATGCAGCTAAGGAGGGGCACCTGGGTGGCTCAGTCAGTGAAGGGTCTGCCTTTGGCTCAGGTCATTATCCTGGGGTCCTGGGATCAGCGGGGAGCCTACTTCTCCCTCTACCTCTGCCTGCTGCTCCCCCTTGCTTGTGCACGCTCTCTCTCTATCAAATAAATAAAAATCTTAAAAACAAAAACAAATGCAGCTGAGGAGAGGGAGGAGTCTTGAGGTCCAGGACAAGGGGCTGGGCTGCAGTTAGCAGCCACGGTGGACGGAGTTCCGGGCAGTATTTCCATCCCATGGGAAATGGTAATGAATTACCAGATATTGGGCCAGTGGCTTCACTTATCAATAGCAAAATCTCGCTAGGTCTATGTGTGGCAGCACCCAGCAACTGACACCCAGGGTTATTGTGTCTCCTGGTAAATTTTAGGATGTGTCACCTCCCCTCTCTGAGGCTGCTTCTCCGTCGGATGGAGAAAGGAGCCCCTGCCTCCTAGTGTTACTGCGAACGCTGGTCAAGACATTACCTGTGAAGCGCTGGACACACCAGGGGCACACGTGAGACCGGATGTCCCCAGATGAAGGCCAACTCAAAGCCCTCCTGGCTCGTGTGTTCCCTTGATGAGGGAGCGGAAGGCCAATGAGGGCCAGGTGCACTCTGACATGCCACAACCCCCCTGCCCCCCAGCTGGGGTACGTGTGACATTCCTCAGGCACTCCTGCCTGCCCTAAAACTACGGGAAGGGAACACAAACAGACGGTGAATTGATAGAGATCAGCGTCTCCATCCGTTTACAAATGCCTCAGTGATTTACAAGGAAAAAGCCCTCTTATCACTAGCCTAACTGCCAGAGACCCACAGACTCCATTTCCTGCAGCCCTAGCGCCACCCTCCCCTCCTTTGTGATGTGGGAAACGAGGGCAGAAGGGAATTTCCTCATAACCTGCAGCCCGCTGGTAAATACTTGAGACGGCAGTAGACGAGCTCCTCCGGGAAACTCCCAGCTGTCTCCTTGCCTTATGAGAGGGAAGAACAACCTTAGTTTGACAATCGCCAGGCCCATCTATCTGGTGAGTCTTCTTTAGCGTATCTAAGTCCTTTTGGACACCTCCCTTTTTTTTTTTTTAAAGATTTTATTTATTTATTTGTTAGAGAGAGAGCATGAGCACAGGCAGACAGAATGGCAGGCAGAGGCAGAGGGAGAAGCAGGCTCCCTGCTGAGCAAGGAGCCCAATGTGGGACTCGATCCCAGGACTCTGGGATCATGACCTGAGCCGAAGGCAGCCACTTAACCAACTGAGCCACCCAGGTGTCCCAGGACACCTCCCTTTTTCCTTACCTCCCCCAGCTCCCAAGTATATAACCAGTCACCCCCCTCGCAGCTCTTTTCTGCCACCAGTCCTGTCCCCATGTTTTAAGTAAAACCACATTTTTTTTTCTTTTTTGGCACCAAAGACGTCTCAAGAATTCTTTCTTGGTGGTCTGCTCTGGACCCCAGCAGCACCCCAAATCACATCACCCTCACAGGGAGGGCAGGCAGCTCGAGTAACATCGTACGCTGTTGGGGACACCATCAATCAGTCTAACCTCTGGGAGAGGTCGTATTGGTCAGAACTCAAACGCACGTTCCCCTCATGCAGCTCCTGGATGCCAGGAGAGGAGCAGGTGGGTTTTGCTGGAGCGTGGTCATCACAGCAGAAGACAAGGGACAGTCTCACTGGGCTACTAGGTAATAAAATGTTACGTCCACAATGAAATGTTGTGGAAATATGGAAAGGAATGAGATGATGTGTATGAGCTTCTCTGAAATAATCCTGGATCCACAGGTAGGTAGGCAGGTAGCTGGTTGTGGAGAGGTGACAGACACACACATACACAGATCTACAGATACAAAGACACACAGACCGATGATAGAAACACAGACACACAGATCATTAGACAGATATAAGAGTAGATACACAGATACACAGACACCACATACACATACACACATACACAGGCAAGTAGCAGAACAGTACGCTTGATGGGCTCCCATCTGATAAATTAGTTTTAAAAACATTTATATATTCATTGAGTATCTCAAAGAAAAACATAGGAAGAGAAATGAGGAATTTGGGCATTGGTATAAAAGAGACTTGGTAATTTTCCTCCAAGTATCTATTCTTTTTAGGATCTTATTTGTGGGTGCCCAGGTGGCTCAGTGGGTTAGGCATCTGCCTTCAGCTCGGGTCACAATCTCAGGGTCTTGGGGTCGAGCCCCGCATTGGGCTCTCTGCTCAGCAGGAAGCCTGCTTCCCCTCTCCTCCCTGCTTGCCTGCTCTCTCGCTCTCTCTCAAATAAATAAAATCTTAAAAAAAAAAAAAAAAAGATCTTATTTGTGATCAAACACATCAGTTCCTGACCAAATTCCTTGGGCATAGCCCCCCAGGAGCCATAATGACTTTATCCATCGAAAAACACCTACTGCTCCGCTAGCTGGGGACCACACAAATTTCACAGACGTGGCATGAAGTGTAGAGCATTAGGAGCATGGGTATTCGATTTCACTATTAAGCACTACCACTCACAACCTGGGAGGGTCCGGGGGAAATCAGCTCCCCTGATGCTCTCCTCATCTGAAATTGGGGAGGACACCTCCTCATGAGCCGGCTGGGGAGCTCCGGAAGGGATACGGGGGTTCTGACACCCTCCACGCGGCAACGGGGCTCTGTCCGTGGTGCTGAAGGCTCTGGCCGAGCCAGGCTTGTGGACAGACTTCGTCTATTGAGGCAGAGAGGAGGCAAAATTGATGGGGCCAGAAATAAGACCCTCTGCACCTCTAGCTTCCTTGGAAGGCAAGTGGAAGAGAACGATGAGTGCGTGTGTGATACACAGACATGGATACACACACACAGACACTAGAGACACACGTTTGCCCAGTGACAGACATGCAGAGATACAGACACAAAGACACACACATGTGCACACGGGTGCACACCCATACACACATACACACAACACTCCCCCCTCAAAGGATGGGCTGGAGCACACCAGCCCCCAAGATGCTCGGTCAGTGGAAGGTTTCATGATCAAACACGTTCAGAAAACACTGCATATTAACAATGTGCCCTCCAGCCCCGCCTCTGCCATTAAAGGCTCCTGAAGGGAAACAGACAAAAACTTGTTTTCGGTACATTCTGTGAACAAAATCTTGACATAGCTCCTCTTGTGTGCCCAGCACTGTGCTATGTGTTAGAAAATTCAAATACTGGGGCACCTGGGTGGCTCAGTCGGTTGAGCCAACACTTGGTTTCGCCTAGGTCATGATCTCAGGGTCCTGGGATTGAGACCCGTGGGCTCTCTGCTCTTTGGGGAGTCTGCTTGTCTCCCTCTCCCTCAGCCCCTCCCCCATCTCTCTCTCTCTCTCTAAGATAAATAAATCTTAAAAAAAAAAAAAAAGGAAAAAACAAAGTTCAAATCCAACATTTTCCTAAATTCCATGAACACAGGATCCTGTCTTCTCCCAGCACCTTGTCAATGTTCCCTGGAACCCACCTTCCCCAGGGCACACTTTGGGAAGGGTGGTGTCCAGCCCTGAGCTAAGCTATTCCAGGACATTCTGCCTCGGCATCCCTTCTGTGTGCCTGCTGGCTGGTAGGAGCCTGCGCTGGACACCCGCCCCTCCCTTGAGCACATGGCCTGGAGTCAGAAGCAAAGGCAAGTTCCTGGTGACTGCCCCAACCACCCTGTGAGCAAGTCTCCCCTGCCTCCCAGCACTTACATCCTTCACACACTCCTTAGTTAAGACCCCCATGGGGCTCACCATAACCCCACTCTTTTGGTTTAAAGTGGCCAGTCCGGCCCTGGCCCGGGAACTCCAGACTGCAGTAACGGCATGTGTCCGGGTCCGGCCTCTGTCTGCGCTCTGCCTTGACCTCCCCACGTGGTGGCTTGGGGCATGCGCTGCATTTCCTTACAGGACCTGTAAGTAGAAAACTTCTCTATTTCAGTTCTCTTGTGGTCCGTTGTTGAACAACTCACCGTCTGTGCTCAATTTAATAACTGTGCATTTAACAGTCCCGGTGTGGGCATACATGGGACACGGGCTCCCAGACGATCACATTCACAGCGGGAAGTGAGCCAGATGCAGTCACCCCGTGACTGTCTGACTTCACTCCTCGAGACCTCCCCTCCCCAGACAACCACCCGCTCCCCCTCCCCACCCCAATCCCCGCCTGCCTGTTGCTCCCCACCCCCCACCCCCGCACACACACACTAGAGGGTAGCTCAAGGGTCAGCACATTAAGCAATGTGTCCCCAGTGCTTCCTTGGCAGGGCCCCAGACAAATAGGATACACTCAGTAAACACGAGTAAGGAAGGAGGCGTCGACACAGTAGGACTGTGAAGTCTGGGGCTTTGGGTTTGGATCTCAGATCCACTGCCTTACAGACCGTGGGGAGGAATGAATGCCAACCCCACGGCCTCTGTGAGGACGAGCTGTGAGAGACAGGAGGTCAGCCTTGCCCCCAAGTGGGCGCTAAATACATCGTAGCAAGCGTGATTCTTACTACCACCACCACTCCGGGCTCCTGGGATCGGAAAGCCGCCCAAATTCACATGCCCAACATCTTCGTCTTTGCCCTGGGTAAGCGGCTGCAGGACCGGCGTACCGTGAAGACCGCACGCAAGATACCCGAGAAGACAGGCCCCAGGCACCCACCTGACCAGTAGGGTCCCCTCCACATCCGTGTGTCCATCGAGGCTTCAGGACAGCAGACCCCAACACGTGCATGTATTCCTTCTCAGTGGAGACGGTCTGAGAGGATTCTGGGGCAGGAAGCTTCCCCTCTCGGGCGGCCATCAGACTCACCAGAAAAGCTCAGGAAGCAGGGTCCCGGGCATTGTGGCCACCTCGGCCTCCCTGTCACAATGCAGAATGTTGAGCCCAGAGTCGAAACCTCTGACCTCCAGAACCAAGTCTACGAGCTCCAGAGGAAACCGAGACGTGTTGGGTCTGTACACTGTGAAGACCAGGCACGAGAGAGGGCCCTCCCCTGGGTGTGGGGTGTACAAAGGACCATCACGCCCCCCCAACACACACCCACACCTCCTGCCAACTAGTCTCTGCGCAGCACGAAGACCTGGGGTTATCAGAGCTCCCAGGAGAAGCCAGAAATCGGGTGTTTGTATGTGATATGTTCCGACTTAAAATTCTGGCTCAAGATCAAGGAGACAAAGGGTACTGATAGGGGACCCCAAAACCTTAATTCCCCCTTTAAAGAAATTTCTTGTTGCCAGCTTTGAAGGAAAATGTGACAAACGGTGAGATAGTTGAAGCACAGCCCCCACCTCTCACGGTTCCCTTCGCTTTGTTCAGGGGGTTTTGTGTTCGGTGAGAACTTAATTCTCTTGAGTGGATGCTGAAGAGAGGACTGGGAACTGGAAGCCCAGTCACACTGCGTTTTGTTTTTGGCTTTTTTTTAATTAGCTGCTAACATTTAAAAAAATGAAGGGCTTCCCATTTTTTAAAAAAATCCTAAATCTGATCTCTCCTGGAAAATCAGGGGAGGGAACACAGGGCTCGTGCGGGCTGGGGGATCCCTCGTGTCCACCCCATCCCCGCCCAGCCCCAGGAATCTAAGCTTGCAGCTTGCAGCAGAACCTTTCAGGAGACCGGGCATCAGGTCGAGCACGTGGTAGGAGCCAGGAGACGCAGGGTCGGCCGCGGGAGAGCAGGGAACAGTCACTCCGTGAGAGGAAAAGCTGCTGAGGACTGTGGGGCTTCTTGGCTTCATTCTGCGGCTCTCTGCCCCACACCCAGGAGCCGTCCGGCAATGTCCAGACTCAACCAGATGCAGGGGCAGGTGCTGCTGTCATCGGTTGGGTGGGACGCCGCTCAACACCCTACGATCCACGGGACAGCCCCCACCGCCAAGAAAGGGCCCAGCCCCAATGTCGACAGTGCCGACGGCGAGAGGGCCTCACCGACCCTGTGCAGCCGTCAGCTCTCCACGGGCGTACCTCACCGGGGCTCACGCCTGAGGCAGCGTGTGCGCGCGGAACAAAGAAATATGGTGACATGAGTGAGCACACGGTCTCTTGGGATGGACAAACAGAACAGGCGTCTCGGATGGCAGGGCTGAGAAGGGCGCCGGGCGCACAGCAAACATGCCGAGGGAATGAATGAGGAGCCTGTGTCATTGGGACGTTGTGGGCCGGTGCGGTGTCCCTCCAGAGTCTGGGACTCGTCTTCCTGGAAAGCACCGGGACGACGACAGTGGTAATACTGGTAACTAAGGTGCGTTTGCCGAAGTGCACGGGCTGCATGAAACGAAGCAAGTGGGGACTCGGAGAAGAGAGAGCAGCGCTCCCAGGCAGAGCCCGGGCGCGACCCTGGGCCCCCTGACACCGCACTAAGCTCTCCAGGGAAGGGATGAACTGTCAGTGGATCAGCCTGAGGCACGCACAGATGCCCCCAGGGAGCCCTTCCAGTGGGACAGGCAACCTATTTGCAGAGGAACCCGAGGGTCAGAGTTGACTTGCGCAGGGTCACACAGCCCGCACGTGGCCGAGTGGAAACCGTCGCAGAATCTTTCTCGTCCTAGGTGTCCGCTCCCGCCAGACTGCCTGGGTTCGGGAGTAGAAGAGGCAGGCGGAGAGCGCGGCCCGTCCGCCTGCCAACCTCGGGCTCCCGCAGCTCCTCACCCTCCCGCCCCCCGCCCCACCCCTGTCCAAGGTCAGCGCTTCACAGAGGGGGCCCAGGGGCGTGCGCCAGGCAATGTTTTCTCAAGTCTTCACTTACGCGTGCCCTCTCCCACCAACAAGAGCATCACCCCTTCCCCCTTTAAAAGCAGTCTGAAATTTCACACGAAACTGAATCACGCTAACCAACCTCCCAGCAAGGAAATGCCACTTCAGACCATGCTTTTCCGACCTACAATCACAACCAGAGTCCAAAAGTTCCTCCCAGAAGTCAGGCTCCCACCCCCCAGGTGGCCATCCATGACCTTGGTTTTGAACACCTCATCCTCCAGAGGAGGACCCGAGGCCCCAGAGGAGCAGGGAGCGTGAGCTGCTCACAGACAGGGAACCACCAGGTGTCAGATTCCAGGCTCACACCGGAAATCTCACCTCCTCCCTCAACTCCCCGATGCCAGTAAACTCCTCCTCCCCTAGAGGTAAAAGGAACATGGAGTCGGTCCAACCATGGCCATTCAACACGATGAAAAACCCCTGGGCAGGGCCCTTTCTTCCCCAGGACAGCCCACTGCAGCCTCCCACAAACCCAGGGACGTGGGCACCCAGGACTCCGGCTGTAGGTCCCAGGAGACTGGAATCAGCATGGGGGGGTGGCTATCCTGATGAACGACCCCCTGGCAGGCCTCGCCTCACAGGATAGCTGCAAGGGTTCTCTAGGGCTGTGTCCATCAGGCACCGAGCACAGTGCCTGGCACACAGAAGTACCCCAAACCGTCAATATCCGTGTGTTCACCCCCCAAGTCCCACCCAGACCCCTGTAAGAAGACAACTACCCACCAAAGTCCCTCTTCCAGAGAAGGGAGGGAAATCAGAAGGGGAGATGAACCATGAGAGACTGTGGACTCTGAGAAACAATCTGAGAGTTTTGGAAGGAAGGGTGTGGGAAGTTGGGTGAGCCTGGTGGTGGGTATTAAGGAGGGCACAGATTGCAGGGGAGCACTGGGTGTGGTCCATAAACAATGATTTCTGCAGTCAAATGCTCTACCCCTGAGCTATACCCCCTAAACAATGAATTCTGGTACACTGAAAAGAAATTTAAAAAATTAAGAAACTCCAAACAAACAAAAAAACAAAATCCCTCTTCCTCCTCCACAGTATAGTTCTGTCCCTGCAGAGTAGTGGCCTGGTCAGGGACGCTTCCAGCCCTCGGAGCAGTGAGATGTGACACTGTGACTGCCCCCCCAATACACACACACTTTATGAGACGTGAGCAGGGGAAGACCATGTTTTCCAAGCAGCTGGATGCAGGAAGGGGCTTCAGGTGCGGGGGGAGGAAGCCACCATCGGGAGCATGGGCACGTCTGCCTGTAGAGAAAAGCTACCTGCCACAGCCCCGGAGTGAGAACGGCCTTGTTAATCCACTGAAGCCGTGGGGTCCTCCTGTAAGCTGTGGTAGGCAGGCCCAGTTCCTTCCCAGACCGATGAGCTCCTGTCTGGAAAGCCCACGGCCCACCGCAGGTGATGAGGTCCGGTCACTCTTCAGGACAGCCCAGTCTGCACCCCGGCCTGGGAGGGAACCGACTCCACAGCTGCCCCGCCTGCTGCTCTCCACTGGCCCAGCGCTGTGACGGCAGGTACCGGGCCTCCATGCCCACTCTCGCCCTTCTCCCTCCCCACTCAAGAACCACGCAGAGCAGGGACAATCGGATAGTGCCATTTATTGCCCCGCACCCTCCTGCCGCCGTGTCCAGGCCAGGGAACAGACCGGACCCCAGCTCCGCAGGGACGCGGGGACCAGGGGCTAGTCCCGCTCCAGCACTCCTCCCGGCCCAAACCCGGGGAGGGGAGGAAGGACGAGGGCCAAGAAAAACAACAGGACCCGCAGGGCAGAGACAAAATAAGGGCAGGACGCAGTCAGGAGCGGGCATGATTCAAAGAAAACTCTACAGGGGAAAGGACCCTCTTTCCCTTCCCCCCGCATGGCCCTTCTGACCCGGAAGGCTCCTCGCAAGCCCCGGGGGCGGAAGGGCAAGGGAAAGAGGGGCGGGGCACCGGTCGTCCAGTGGCGGGCTCCGGCGTCCCCGGGTCTACAGTTCTCACGCTCGGTCCCTCCCGGGCTCGCAGAGAACCAGAAGGGCAGGCCAGGCCGGGGCAGGGTGCAGGGCGGGGGCAGGAGGGCCCTAGCACCCCCGGCCGCCCGTGGCTCCACGCGGACCGCGGGGGCGGGGAAGGGGGAGAGGAGACCCGCCGCTGGTGGCGCCCCTCTGTCCGCCTCTCTCTGGTCTCCGGGTCCAGCGCCAGCGTCCCGGCCAAGCCCGAGGGGCCCTGCCCCCCCGGGCCTCCGCCCCTACCGGCCCTCCCCGCCGCGGCACTCGCTGCAGCGCCCGCCGGCAGCCTCGTCGTCGTCGTCGTCGTCGTCCCCGCCCGCCCGGTAGTAGCTCTGTCCGCAGCGGCTGCAGACCGACGGCGCGCCCACGGCGTGCACCTTCTTGTGTCTGCGCAGCGCTGCGCCCTGCACGAAGCCCTCGCCGCACTCCACGCAGATGTGAGCGGGCTCCTCGCCCCCCGCCGCCCCGAGCCCGTCCCCGTGCTGGGCGCGCTGGTGGGCCAGGAGCCCCGCCCCGTGCCCGAAGCCCTTCCCGCACTCCACGCACACATACGGCTTGGGGGCCGGGGCGCGCCGCGAGCGGGGCCCCGGCGCCTTGGCCCCCGCGCCCGCCATGGCTGCGGCCGCCGCGGACCCCTCGCCCGGCGCGCCCACCACGATGATGCCCTCGCCGTCGCCCACCGGGATGGCGATCTCGCCGTCCGCCGCCGCCGCCTCCTCGGGCGCCTTGGCCCGGCGCACGCTGGCCGCCAGCACCTTGGCCGCCACGCCGGGGCCCGACAGCTCGGGGTGCAGCCGCAGGTGGCGCGCCAGGCTCTTGGGCTGGCTGAAGCCGCGGCCGCAGCGCGGGCACACGAAGGGCTTGAGGCCGCTGTGCGAGCGCCGGTGCTTGGCCAGGCTCTTGCTCTGCGTGAAGCTGCGGCCGCAGTCGGGGCAGGCGTAGGGCTTCTCGCCCGTGTGGATGCGCTGGTGCTGCATGAGGTTGGAGCTCCAGCTGAAGCGCTTGCCGCACTCGGAGCAGGCGTACGGCTTCTCGCCCGTGTGGATGCGCCGGTGCTGCACCAGGTGCGAGCTCTGCGAGAAGGTCTTGCCGCAGTCGGCGCAGGCGTTGGGCCGCTCGCCCGTGTGCGTGCGCTGGTGCCGCGTCAGCTTGGACCAGTGGCTGAAGCTCTTGCCGCACTCGTTACAGATGTAGGGCGCCGGCGGCCGCGGCCGGGGCGGGGGGCCAGCCGGGGGCGCGGACTGGGGTGGGGACAGCTTGGTCGGGGGCCAGCTGGGGACGTCATCGTCATCCATGATGAGGATGTCCACTACAAGGCAAGAGGGTGGGAGGGGAGTCAGAGAAGCCCCGGCTCGACACAGGGCCCGTCCGGGAGCAAGGGTGGAGAGCGAGGGTCCGGAGCGAGGGCCGAGGCTCCCGCCGGCTGTGCCACCTGCCGCAGAGCACGCACAAAGCCTCGGGCAGCTCGTCACCTGCGCGCCTTCTCGGGGTGCCCTGTGGCACGGGAGGGCAGCTGGGCTGGGTCACCTCGAAACCCGCTGCACAGACCTGGCTCTCGGCAGATGCCCCGTCTCTCCACCTCCCTGCCCACCCTATTTTCCTCAGAGCATGGCTCGCTCCCTGGCATTTCACTGCACGTTCATGTCTTCCATTATCCACCCTCAAGACTTTTCCTTCCCAGCTGCCTCCCCCACACCGGAACAAGGCCTGGAACACTGCAGCGACTCCAGAAGTGGCTGGGAAGTAAACTGTCCACAGGGATTCAACAAGGATGGAAGTCTAGGCAATGATACCTGAAGCCCAAAGGGCCAGGCAGAGACAGGGAGGGTCCAGGGAGAGCGCCACTGGCAGGGGGAGAGCGCCCACACCCTGGCCCAGGAGCAAAGGCAAGCCCGGGAGTGAGGGCATCACACCTGGGCTCCAGGAAGACTATCCTGGTGCAGACTAAGAAGAAGGAGGAGCAGGGCTGGTTCATGGGATCACAGGCTAGCACGGGATCCCACCTGCCCTGGCACCTGGGAATGTGGCCCCCACATACCGGAGCCCCCGTCTGGCCCATGCAGACGACAGAGGAGCCTGGGGCCCTGGTCTGGCTGGCTGTATGGTGAGGACTCAAAGCCTGTCCGATGTCTGCACCACACGTGGCTTTGAGTAATGTCCCAGGGAAAGTGAAAGTGGGATCTCACAGCTCAGAGACTGACCCCCGTGCACCTGAAGCAAGGGCTCTCGCTCCCCGATCCGGTGAGTGGGGCCCGGGCCTCAGCCAGGACTCCTCCACGGTGCCCACCAGCCCAGCATGGCCCTCCATGAGTGCGCCCACAGCTTCCCTTCCAAGCATGCATCAGAAACACTGCTTCCCCGCTCCCTCCCTCCCAGACCCTGGGCTCCACGTGGCAGCCAGTCACACACCAGGCACAGGCTGGGCCCAGAGCACTCACACACGGACCCAGGGTAACACACACCCATGCAAAGAGCGCCACGATGTGCCGAGGTGGGCACTACCTCACCAGCCTCAAAGCGTCTACATCCGGTAAGGGCGGCACCACAGAGCTCGGGTCTTTACAGCACAGAATCAACCTGGAAAGCCTTGCTCCAGTCCCCCCACTTCTGCCCACTGCATGGGGTTCAGGGGGTTCCTCAGACCCCCTCCCTGCTGCCAGAGAGCAGCTGGGCCCGAAGGCCAGACCCTGCCCTTGCTCCAGGGCCATATGACAGCCCCAGTGCCTCGTTCCGTGGCGCTCGGCACTACTGGCCCAGAGCTGCTCGGTGGCAGGGGCAGCTGAAGGCTTCCCACGCGCTCCCCGTCCCCAGGGTCGGCTGCACGTGGCCATGGTAGGGTCCACGCTCGCTTCACCATGGGGTCCAGTTTTCGAGATAATGAACTGATTCTCTATCGTTCTCCAGTCTCCCCTTTCTGAGCATCGGGACGAACGCCTGCATTTACACGGATTGCGGGGGGGAGGGGGTCTCCAAGAAGCAGCACGGCGTCCTTCGGGCAGGACCCTGGTGGGCCCTGGCAGCTTCCCTGCTCCCCAGCCCCGTGGGATGCTCCTGGCGCATCCCCATGTCCTGTCTGCACCAGCAATCGCTGTTTCTCCAGGAGGCCCTGGTTCATCTGATGCAAAAGTACTTCCAGACTCAAAGCTGGGAGCGGTCACTGCTTTTTTTTTTTCTTACAGAAATATTCCACTGAGTTCATTCACACAGACGCTTCTTCCCAGACAGATCCGGATCTACAGGTTTTTCTTGAGTCTTTTCTCTGTGATGTCTGCATCCCCCTTCAGAGGGGAGAAGAGAATGCGAATAGCCTGTAATTATTCATTTGCTGACCCCAAGGTAGTGCTGAGATAACCACCCTATTACCACCGATGACAATTTCTTGAAAACACAAAACACAGCTTTGTGTGCGCTACTCCTGACCCAGCGAACCTCCCGCAGCTCTCCTGAGACCCAACCCCGCTCACTGCCTGCCTCTCTCCAGCCGGCGGCGGTTCGAGGCTCGCCTGCTAAGATCCCTTGGAAGGGCCCAGGACCCTCGGACTGAGCTCCTGCTGTGCCCTTCCGACCTGTAGGTCAGTTTTGATGAGACCCCTGGCTCGCCTTTCCTTCTCCTGGGAATCAGAAATGTGGCCCCGTTGTCTTCTGGCATAAAGCCCTGCCCCTAGATGCCCCCAAGATTTCCTTCTTTCCTCACCATCCAGTGACCCGGACAGAACACGGCTCGTTCGTTTTGGTGACGCCCTTGGATTTGTGATTTGCTCTTTCAAGGCCTAACTTTTAGAATTCAGAAAGGTCCTCTTGGCTTGTAGTGTTCACTGTTTACTCTTTCTCTGCTTCGGATTTCTGCAAGGACCTCCCCATCCACACGCTGGGATTCTGACTTTTTTTTTAACTCCATTTTAACATTTCTTCATTTCTTTTTGATTTTTAAACATCCCTCCTTTTTACCTCCAACTTTTCTCAGGGAGTATGTTCTTTGTATTCCCTCCTGAGTTTTCTCCTTCATTTTTTGAAGGAATCAGACGCCTTCTGAAACGAATCTGCTCCTGTTCTCCGCTGAGCCCCGCACCCTTGCTTCTGAGCTGTTCCGAGTATGTGCTTCTCCCACCGGCTCTCACCTCTCTGGCCCGGCGGTGTGTCTCCAACTGACCCCTTATCTGGGGAGATGTTACCTGCTCCTTTTCTCTTTTATTCTGACAGCTCTGGGGTTGGGAGCACTTGTGTTAAGCTCAGTTTGTTCCTGTTGCTTTTTCTGTGCAGAAGGGTTACCCGACTCCCAAGCGGTGAGGTTCCCCTACTCTGGGGGGACAAGGTTCCCCAACTCCCAAGGGGCGAGGTCCTCCGAGCTCCCTCCTCTGATGTTCTCGTCGTAGCTGACAGTATGGGACAGTGCTGCAGGTTCCTAGCTCTGCAGCCCCCATTTTTATCTGTACCTCCTCCTTCCTTCCCCCTGTGGTCAAAGACATTGTCCCACTTGGTCTTGAGTTCCCTCCCGGAAGGTTTTGCTGAGTGGGTCCTGCTGTGGGCAGAACGTTCTCCGTGACTGGCAGCAGAGCCCACGGGTGGGCCCCAGGTCACGCCAGCCCCAGACCTTCCTGCGGCCCCGCTCCCAGTCTGGACAAAACACGTCCAATCTCAGCTGCAGGCCTCAGGGGGACCACCTCCCAAGCTTCCAGGGAGTCCCGGAGGGCTATCTGGGGCTCTTCCTTGCTTCCTTCCCTCCAGCACAGTGCCAACACCAGGCAGGCCTGTGGCCATTGGTCTGTCCCCAACCAACTGTATTCTGGGGTCACAGAGGCACCCACACACCTAAGGTGTGCTGTCATCAGCGTGGCTCAAGGAATCTGGGTTCTGCCACGTGGTTTTTCTGGGGAGGTTTGGGGGCTTTAAGGGCTGCCATCATCCCGGGCTGGACAGAGCATTCCCGGTGAGCCCTCCGGAATGACTCTAAGGCGCACTGCGACCGTGAGAGCCAGACCTCGGCAGAGGGAGGTCAGAACCCTGTCCCCCACGACAGGACTGCCAGGACACCAGCGCACTTCTTCCGTGTTGGGGGAGCTCCCGCCTCAGAATCACGGTGTCATTTCTATTTACGCAGTCATTTTGGACTGCTGCCCGTTCTGAATACCTGCGGCCAAACCCAGGACAGGCCTGCACGGCTCTCCCACCCCAGCGCCGTCCGGCCCCAGGCCTCGGACCACCCGCACCCGGACGGCCAGGCCGGGCCAGCAAAGGGGCCCCAGTCAGCAGGTGAGGAAGGGCTGCCCTCCCCCGGGGATGGTGCAGCAGACACCGGCTGTCCCCCCACCAGCTGCCCCCCCCGGCTGTCCCCCCACCAGCCGCACCGCCCGGCTGTCTGCCCCACCAGCTGCCCCCCCGCCGGCTGTCCAGTCCCCCCCACCCCCCACTCTGGGCGGGTGGCCCGGCCTCTCCGCTCTCCAGCACTCGGGCCGGCAAAGCCAGCGGCTGGAGAGGAGCACGGGACGGACAGGCCGAGCATCTAAAGCAGCAGCCGGCGTGAACAACGGCGTCCGCTCAGTCCGCATACCACTCCCCAAAACACCCAAATCCAGGGATGAAAATGAGAAAATTCTTGGGGTTTCACAAATGCCCTGGGCAGGTCCATGTAATGGAAAGGAGACCCCTGGGCTCTTTTCAGTCTCGTGTGCACAGAGCGGCAGGAGAGGCACCACCCAGGTGACCAGGTGTCTGCCCCCCGCAGCTGCGGGCTTCCAATGGGGTCACAGCCCAGCAGCAGGGGTCAGCTCAGGGAGGAGCAGGTCTGCGGTGACCCACACGGAACACGGTGGGAGGAGACGCGAACACAGCACCGGGGAGGCCGACGGGGAGGACTGATCCCAGACTCGCTGCCACCGCACGTGAACACACAAGGGGCTGGGCCGAGGGCACGTGCCGAACGACTCAGGCCCTGACGAAAGTCAGAAGACAGGCCGTGGACCCCCCTCTGCCATGTGTCTCAAGGTGCCTCCTTGTCATGGGGGGAGTCACCCGAGACACCCGAGGCAGGAAGACACCAGGTGGAGAGGCTCCGACTTGCGGGGACAGAGCGAGCTGGAACGGCCTTCAGACAACAGGCCTGCTGGAGCCCGCCAAGCCCACCTCCCCCCGGCATCCAAGGGGCCCTGAGGCCAAGCCTTCCCTGGGGAAGGGGCCTAAGGCCCACAACTGCCCCCAGCTCCTGGGCAGCCGCCTGCAGACCAAGACACGCTGGCTCTGGGCTCGGGGCTCCTGAGCTCCCGAGGAATGCCGTTCTCCCTGGGGTGACAATGCTCAGTCCCTCTTCCTCACCGGAAAATCCTGAGCTCAGGGCTGAGCTGCGATACGGCAGGCGCACCGATCGTGAAGCCACCTCCTCCACCATGCGTCCCCGACGCGGCCAGCCAGACCCATGTGGGGCTGCCGGGAAGAAAGGCCAGGGAGCCCCTCAGCATCTTCGGCAGGGCCCCGGGGGACGCGAAAGCCGGAGCTGAGGACCGGTGCAGGAGTGTGCGGCTGCCCGGCACAGCACACACAAGGCCGCCCAGAGCCTTCACCCAGCCTGGAACCAGCCTGCGGGCAGCCTGCTGTCCCGGACCGCTCCGCACCCTTCCGGTTAGAGCCGCGACCAGGATGGCTCTCGTCTCATCTCGCTGCCGCACCCCCTGTCTCAGTCTGCCCCCACGGCCTTGGCCCCACAATCCCCCACAACCCTATCCAGCCAGGGCCCAAACCTCCTGCAGTGGGCAGCCCCCTCCTTGGCAAAGCCTCCCTGCCCCCAAGATGAGCCTCTGGCGAGGCAGTCTCCACGGCCGTCCCCTCAACAACCACCACCAGCCTGTGGGCCCCACACGGGCAGGGACCTCGGCCTCAGGCACAGTGTCCCCAGCTCCTCCCCTGCAAAAGCGAGGACACAGGGCACAGCTTGCCTCCACCCTGCGGACTCCAGGCAAGGTGAGCAACGCAAGGTGTGGGATCACTCCCGGCAAGCCAGGACTCCGCGCCAGCCCAAGAAGCTAGGCTGGGGGGGCGCCTGGGTGGCTCAGTGGGTTAAAGCCTCTGCCTTCAGCTCAGGTCATGGTCTCAGGGTCCTGGGATCGAGCCTGGCGGGGAGCCTGCTTCCTCCTCTCTCTGTCTGCCTCTCTGCCTACTTGTGATCTCTATCAAATAAAATCTTTTAAAAAAAAAAAAAAAAACTCAGGCTGGGGGCTGTGGACAAGGGTGGACGCGAGGACTGGCTGGAGGCCACCGCAGGGTGGCAATCCAGGTGCCAGGTGGCGGTGGCAGCGGGGGCTGGGTGGGCTCCGTGGCCACATCCAGAATGTACACTATAAGTGGATCCTCAACAGGCCAGAAGTCAGATCAGAAGGGCCCAGGGAGCCCCCAGGGTCGGCCAGGCCATGAGGCTGCGACTCAGGGCTCTAACAGCACCTTCCACCTGCCCCCTTCAGACCTGGGCAAGGGAGGAGCCCACCCCACCTGCCTTCTCCCAGCTCCAACCCACCCTGGTCAGACCCACCACAGGTATCAGGCCGGGGTCTCAGGGCAGGAGTCTGGCCCAGTCACCCCACAAGAGGCCCCAGACCCAGGTGGGCAGGACTCCCCGGGGCAGGCCCACAACCACGGGACGCAGAGCCACTTAGAAGCATCCAGGCTCAAGGCCCATGAGCTGAGCACGGGGGTCACGGTGGCCGGCCCCGCGACAGGGGTGGGGGAGAACAGGCTCCGGGCTGCACAAGGGAGAGCAGAGAACCCACCAGACGTTCTGCAGGTTTCGTAAGGAGCACAAGTTAACAGAGGACTCGGAAGATTAAACCTGACTTACTCCACGGCAGAAGTTTGGAGAAAACTGGGGCTGTGACTCAGACTGCGTGTTTCGCTGGGTGAAGTAAGCACTTTGTAGCTGCGGTTTCGTGTTTGCTCTTAAAGAGCCCGCACCTGCTCGAGGACCTATGGGTGCAAAGACAGGACATCTGGGATGTTCTTTAAAATCTCCGGGGGGAGAAAAGGGCACAAATGGAGAAACGAGACTGGCCAGGAGGTTGGTAACCCTGAAGCTGAGTGCTAGCAGAGTCATGTACCTGAGCTCCAACGCCCCCATAACACACAGGCTTTTAAAGTAATTCTGCAAGGGCTAGAAGGCCGAGGACATGTGTCAGGGGAGGCAGAAGAAGCAGGCCCAGACAGGCACAGCGAGGAAGGACGGGCATGGTCCTCCCCATGGAGGGCTGCTGGGTCAGAGTGAGCACGGAGACCCCACCTCTGTTTCCTCCTTGGTAACCAAGGCCACCAGGACCTGCCTACAGGGAGCTTCTCTTTATGCTCCTCTGGGTGATCTTATAACGCGTGGGGGGAGGCCCAGAGGCTTTAAAAACCCTACCCCCGACCACGGTCCAGGCCCCGTGGCCCATCTCGCAGACGACTGTGGGATGCTGGCACCGGGGCCGAGACCCAGCGCCCGTTGTGAATGTAAAGTCCTACCAGCACGTGGCCGCGTCCACTCACTTCCATACTGGCTGCCTTCCCGCTGCACGGGGCACGGGCTCTGCAAAGCCAAAAATCTCTCCCCTCTGGCCTCTGTGTAAAAAACACACCTGCTGACGCCGCGCCGGCATAACCGCCGGCACGAAAACACACGGGCAGCAGCATGAAAGCCAAGCCCGTGCTTTATTTCTCGGATGCCCTAGAGGAAAACCCCTGGAAACCAGAAAGCAGAGTCTCAGCAAGCAAACCCTGGGCCCCGAGTGCTCAGAGGTGAGTTTTATTCAACCCAAATAATGCTTTATTAAACACAACAGGATACCGATATTGAAAAAGTGGAAGATTTCCCCTAAAAACCCAGATACTCAGCTTTCCCCCCAAAACTGGCACACATCACACCCTCCTCTGTGGTCCTGTCACCCCAGCCCCACAATGCCCACCCTCCGTCTATAGCTTCTCACTTGAGAGACCTGCAGAGAACCTAGAAACAGGGCAGAGGGGCCAGGACACCGGGGAGCAAGGAGGCTGGGCTGCGAGGGTGGAGAGGACGGGCAGAAGGGGAGAAGCGGCCCCCAAGGGCGCCCGTACCCTCTGGAGGAAGGAGGCATCACTCCTGGGCCACGGGAGCAGAGGGGAAAGGAAGCCGGGGTCCAGGAGGGGTACTGAGCACTGCCCAAGGCCACCTCACCTGGGTTCTCGTGACTGGCCATCTGCTGGTCCTCGGAATCTAGCGGCCCCGGAGACCAGGCCTCTTCCCGCAGCTCCATGTCTGGGTCCCTGGAAGAAGGGGAGGAGACGGAAGGGCAGAGATCAGAGGACGCCAGAGTAGGAAGCCAGGCGCCACGTCGGCTCCAATCCGTGCTCGAGCTCCGAGCACCCAGCTCGGCCCAGGCAGGCAGCATAGGCAGCTGGTACCTGAGGGACAATGGAAAAACGGCCCGCATTGCCCCTGCGCAAGGGACCAGCCCAAGGCCACGCACCATCTGGGGGAGGAGGGAGCTCGGCGCTGCAGCCACCGGCCAGGCAGGAGTCCTGACTCCACCGCCCGCAGCTGGAGCCTGGGGAGACCAGCTCCTGCCTCAGCCTCCCTCCCCCCACCTCCCAGCACCCGGACCGCCACCAACACGCCGACCCGTCTCACGGGCCTGAGGTTTAAACAAGACGACGCACGGATGCGGCTCTAGCCCCAGAGTCCATCCCTGCCCATCGGCCCGGAATGGCGAGGCCGACATGGGCACCTGAGTGCTCTAGGGGGTTCATGCGCTCGGGTCTCCCAGCAACACTCTGTATGGGGGTCCTGGGGTAAGGCGCGAGCCTCTGGCATCTGCACTCAGAGGGGCGGCCGGACAATGCTGGCCTCGGGGGAGGGAGCGGCGGCCTCCATCGCTGAAGATTTACGGGATCTGGAGATTTCGGGAATCGGGACGCCATGTCACTGGGTGTCCTGCGCCTTCTCTCAGTGTAACGTTCGCAGGACTTGTCCGAATGTCCTTTTCACAGCTGGACGAGACTCCACCGTACGGACGGACCACATTCCACGTCGTCTGTCCACCGGCCGACGCGGACGGTGTCTGGGCTGTTCCACCTCGGGGCTGAGGAGCAAAGCCGCTGGAGACGTCTGAACGCACATACCGTGTGGACGTGTCTTCATCTCTCCACCGCCCACCCCACGCAGTGGGCCTTGCCGAGGAGAAATCGCTCCCCTCCTTCTTTACTGGCCTCGAGGGTCAGGTTCTCACCACTCACCGCCGCCAGGGGCAATGCCATGTGGCAGGGCCTGACTCCCGGGGCAGACAACCTAGGCCTCCCCTGCTGGGCAAGGAGCTGGCGGGCAGCACCCGGAGACCGGGACAGGCCCCCGGCCCCAGGTGGTCTCGTCCGTCCTGCACTGCAGCAGGGCCTGGCACCAGGGGTACCCGTCCCTTGCTGTGGCGCCACTCCCCGGGGACGGGGACCTCGTCCCCGAAGCTGAGTGCACGCAGCTCAGGGCAAACCCCGCCCCCCACACACACGGGACCTCTCTGCAGAGGAGCAGCTGCGCACGAGCACCCACCAACAGCAACCATCTGCCCCCACCACAATATGCCAGACCCACTTCTCTTGAATCCCCCACTGACAGGGGGCTCGCCACCATCCAGGCACCGAAAGGAACCCATTCCACTGCCAGGGGGCTCAAGCCTGTCCCCTCAGTAACCTCCGCTGATCTCTGAGAGGAGCTCTGAGAAGCCACCTGTCCAGTTCATAGACACTCGCAGGCATCTCCCAGGTCCAGGCCCAGTTCTACGCGCGTCACACGCCATTACCACATTCGGTCCCGCCCGAGCCCTCTGAGTGGGCCATGCTGCCGCCCAGCACGCAGAGGAGGAAGCTGAGCCACAAGTGGCCGAGACCTGGAGGCAGACGGCCCACGGAGAAGCGTGAACCCGGGCTGTCCGGGCCAGGTCCTCGCCAGACGAGTGCTCACTCACACAGCAGCGTCCCATGTGCCTCCCACGTGCCTCCCACGAGCCAAACCTGGACACCGGGGTCCCATTTTCCAGCCGCTGGCCCCAGCTCTGTGCCACCCTGCACTGCCGTGCTGTCAACAACCCCCTTCCCCACGTCACAGCAGAGGACGTGAGGTCACAGTGAGGTCATCGCGGAGCAGGGACAGGACACCAAAGGTGCCGCTGCAGACTCCTTGGTCCCAACTGCTCTGCCGTCCTGAAACCCAGCCAACCGTCAACAAGGATCGAGAGGAGCATGGGACACGGGCGAGGACAAAGGCAAGCCCGTCTCAGGGGCCAGGAGCCACGCTGGGGGGCCCTGAGCAGGGGCTGGCAAGTGGCTGCCTCGGAGGTGCTGCTGAAATGTGGACAGAAGGCAGGAGCCTGGCAGGAGGCCAGCAAGGGGCCCCTGGTCGGAGCCCGCAGGCAAAGGCCAGGCCTCTTCGGCCCCGGCCACTGATGACAGGGGGCCACCACGGGGTCGGGCCAGGTTGGCGAGGGAACACACACACAGGGGTGCCCTGCTCAGGTTCTGGCTCCACGCAGCATCACAGCGCCCACCGTGACACGGGACAGCTGCCCAAGGACCACAGGCCCCCTCCCCGCAGGGCCCTCATCAGACGAGATCTTCCCGTCGGCCTCACGGGAGCCAAGGCGAGAGCATCAGCAGTTCTGCGGGCGCTGGCATCTTTCCGCCCCCGTCCCCGTCACTCCCACCCCAGAGGCGCAGGGTCTCCCCACGGGCCAGGCGTCGCTCCGACACTGGACAGCGCCCTGGTGATCGGGCCACAGCCCCAGCCACATAAGGGGGCCCTACGAGTGAGAACAAGCGTCTGGACACGAAAGGCGAGTTCACCCAGTGAAGTTCCCTGAAGATATGCTCTGAGGGGGGGGCGGAGAGGGGAGGGGAGGGATGGCCCGCTGCACCAGGAGGTCGGAGGAGGATCTCCCAGGAGGAGGAGCCGCAGGAGCGGCCCTGCAGGAGGAGCAGGGAAGAGGGATGCAGGGACGCGTGTGCAAAGGCCCTGAGCAGAGGCTAGAGATGCAGGGGTGGGAGGGCTCTCTTGCAGGGCTTCGAGGCCGCACAGAGCATGAAGAGTGGGTGAAATGTGGGACCCTCTGAGGTCAGCGTCGTTACGACCCGTACTTCACAGACGAGGACACTGGGGTCACAGACATGGGGGCCGGTGCTGGAGGTCGCCAGCAGCAGCAGCAGCATGTGGACGGCGGCAGCGGGCAGCCCGGATGCTCCGGCACAGCGCTGGGCTCGGAGCCACGGGACGGTCGCCACACGGCTGCGGAGCCGCACGCAGGCGCTGGGGGCCCCCGACCAGGCAACCCCCTCTCCAGAAGCTGATCTGAGGGAAACCCAGACCTCAGAAAACGCTTCTTGCAGACAAAAAATAGTTCCTCACGGCCAGATTTAGAGCAGGGAAAAACGGGAGAGAACCCGTCAGCGCCACGTGGGAGAAAGCCCGAGAAAAGTCCCAGCGATGCCACAGTCTCGGGAGCAGCGGCTGTGAGCCGTCTGCTCCCGCAGCAGGAGCGCTCGTCCCTCTTCGCTTCTCATCTTCATCTCAACGTTTTAATTCTTTAGAACAAGCGATCGCTTCTGTAATAAGGGAAAAGACAAGACAGCTCTTTTCCGGAAGGCCGGAGGGCTGTGCATCGCGAGGGGAAAATCACTGGGTGTGGAGGGGGCAACGCGGGGATGCCGCTGCCCGGCGGTCAGGTCACACAGGGTGACCGTGACCATGAGGCCGCGCAAACCCCGCACACAGCCGCTGGGCGTGCAGGTCGGGGAAGCGGTCTGACGGCTCCTCCCGCAATAAACAGACCCACTTTGGGAGCCGGCGACTCCACTCCCACGTGCACACCCGAGACGTAAACCCAAACTCCGGTCCGGCCGCCCACATTCCCGGCAGTGCTATTCCCACGCAAACACGTGGAGGTGGGGAGAGCCAGTCTCCCAGGGCCACAGAGAGAGGCTTCCGCAGGATTCCGCAGCCGTCCAGGACAGAGCCGGGGGCGGCTGGGGGCTGGGGGCGGGAGTGGGGCGGGACTCTGCTAATGGGTCTGTGGCTTCAGTGGGAGCGATGAGAACACCCAGGAGCCAGATGGTGGTGACAGCCGTGAATGCATCAGAAACCGCTAACTTGTAGGCGCGAAAAGAAAGGATTGCACGACATGCAAATTAGACCTCAATTAAAAAGTAAACAGACTTTAGGGTTCCTGGGTGGCTCAGGCAGTTAAGCAACTGGTCGTGATCCCAGGGTCCTGGGATTGAGTCCCGCATCAGACTCCCTGCTTGGCGGGGAGCCTGCTTCTCCCTCTGCTTTCCTCTCTCCCTCTCTCTCTCAGGAATAAATAAATAAAAATCTTTAGGGAAAAAAAGTAAACAGGCTTTAAAAAATCGTACGGGGCTGTCTGATTACAAGGCCACAGAGAAAACGAGGTAAGACAGGATCGCCGTCTACTCGTTAGACCAAACACCCCTGCTCACGGACCACGCGACAGAGCCGGCTACATCTTCGCGGGAAACAAGGGGCGCCTGGGCAGCTCAGTCATTAAGTGTCCGACTTTAGCTCAGGTCACGATCTCAGGGTCCTAAGATCGAGCCCCACATTGGGCTGCTTCTCCCTCTGCCCAGCCCCACCTCATGTCCCCCCCACCAATAAATAAAACCTTAAAAAAAAAAAAGAAAGAAAGAAAAACAAGGTTAACATGAAAGACACAGTGAGCACTCACAGGGCTGTGGGCCGGCAGGGCTGAGGCAGAGGGCCGGGCAGCCGCCCCTCTGCCCCGCTGCCCCCCGCGCCTGGGCGGCCGCCCCTCTCCCCACTGCGCATATGCAGACTCGCTTGCCAAGTGGGTGCCCCGTGCTTCCTCTGAATGAGGAGTGCATAAGTCACAGGGACTTCCCTGACCCGAGTCTCCGCCTCAGGCCGGCTTCCTGCAGCGACGAGGCCTCGGCCTTCGCTCGTCCCCTCCCTGTCTCCCTGCTGCCCGCGCTGCCCCACCGCTGCAGGATTGCGGGGCAGGGACTGGTCTCCACCGGGGACATTCACCCAGAACAAGCCGCCCCTCTTCCTGAAACTAGGAGATGGAAGCCACCCAGCACAGGGCCCTCCCTGTCCTTCCCTCCAGACCCCAGTGAAAGGAGCCCGGGCACAGACCTTCTCTCTGCCTATGGGCCAGGGTCTCTTCCCCACAGCCTCCACCCCTCGGCCCCCAACCCTGGGCGGAAGCACGTCTGCGGGTCCCACGTCTGTGGAAGTACAATCCGTGGGCTTCTGTCCTGCTAATCTGTTTCAGTCAGTCCTGGCCAGAAACCCGAAGAGGCAGAGGAAAGTCTCCCTCCCCTCTCGGGGGACACGCAGGAGCCCAGAGGGCTGTAGGCTGCCTGTGAGCTGCCCTGCCAGGACGGGCTTTCCCTGCGTGTTCGCACAGTCCCTCTGTAGAAGATGTCTGAGTAGCGACGCGAGGTCCTCCATTTTGCCCCTTGGCCTCTAAGGCCCTGAGTGTTTACCTTCCGGCCCGTGACAGAAAATGCTTGCAGACCCTGACTAGCAGACCCTAGCTAGCAAGCAAGGGCTGCTGAGACGTTGGGGGCAACGTCCCAGGCCGGACGGAAAGGCCTGGACGTGCTGTGCCTCCAACTGGAGGGAGAGAGGGGCAGAAGGCAGGCCAGGTGGCTGCGGGGGCCACAGGAGGGACGCCCATCTGAGGCAGCCGGAGCTCGGGGGTCCCCATCCTGAAATCCCAGTAAGGTTACCTTGCGTCTGTGTTTTGTGCACCGGAGTATGATGGGACAAGGGAGCACGCCCCAGGGGCTTCCCCACTGCTCCCCACAAGACCCAGCAAGTACCCCCCGGGGCCAGGAGAGGGTCAGGACAGCGCCCGAGCCAGGGACTAACCAGGGGTCCTACTGAAGAGTTGGGAAAGGTGTTCACTACACCTTACCCAGGTCCCTTCCTCTCCCACTCAGTCATTCATCACTCAGAAAGCTGCTGAGGCCTGTGGGCTGACCCTGTGGGCCTGTGGGTTCCCTACCAGGATCTCAGGATCGTGGGGGAAGGGCTCCAGCCCCCTCCCCTCCACAGCACTGCACACAGAGAGGAAGCACCGGGGCGTGACCGTGTCCGGCGACCAAGAGGCCCCCGGCCTGCTCTGGACGAGGGCTAACTATGCAATCTGACACCTTCGGAGCCCCTGCCTCGCCCATCTTCCCTCCCAGCTCCCCAGTTTCTGCCCCCTCTCTGTGACTTTGCCCAGCTCCAACCTCCAGTCCCCAAGATGGAGGGCCTCCCCCAGACCACCCCACCCACCCCAGCCAGGCCTTTGAGCGATCCAATTAACACAGGGGCTGACAGAGGCCAGCGGCTAATAAGCTTGAGACAAATTATTGTTATTATTGTTGTTATTAGATCCCGCCCACCTCCTCTGGATGCCGGCCCACCAATTAGCCCCTCTCTTTCTTCCGCTGCCAATCTCCCCGCCTCCCCTCCCCCGTGCCAGCAACCAGACGCTCCCAGTACCTGCAGAGCAAGGGCTCCTCCTGCACCTATGCCCCAGGCCCTTCCCTTCCCTTCTCTGGGACACACACACACCCATCCCCCACCCCCACCCCGTCCTCCCCTCCCCTCCTCCCTCAGGGCTGAGCTGCGACTTCCACCTCCTCCTACCTCCCACCCATCTCCGGCCTCCCCCTGCCCAGCCTCCTGGTCATCAAATCCAGTGGCTCTTTTACCCCTGTGCTGGCAGGGGACAGAGTCCAGCACTCAGTCCCTTCCCCGTCCACCCTCCCCCGCCTCCCCATGCCCACCCCCTTCCAACGCCCCTTTCAAGTCCACCCCCCACATCACAGACCACTCATCCTCTTAAGTCACTCAATTCAAACAGCCCAGGTAAAGGTGGGCGCAGGCTCCGCAAAGACACTTCTCCGAAGAGAACACGAAGAGCTGACAGGCACTAACAAGAGGCTCGACGTCCCCCGCCGACAGAGAAACAGACCTCAACCACAGGAGGTCCCAGGAAAACACAAAACACCCAGTGCTGGCGAGGCTGTGGAGAAAATGGAACCCCGCGTTGCTGGAGGGGGTGTGAAATGGGGGGCTGGAGGGTGCGGCACAGAAGGACGCCAGGGTCCGGCAGCTCCACTCGGGGCCGCAAACCCAAGACAAACAGAACATGCTTGAGCAGAAATCCGCACACGCGTGTTCAGAGGCATAAATCACGACCGCCAAAACCTGGAAACGACACAACCGCCCAACAGCAGGTGAACCCCGACCGCTGGAGAGAACACTGTTCCATCACACAGGAGTGACGCACTGACACGCCACACAGCACAAGCCCTGAACACATCTCACCACGCGAGGTGCGGACACAGAGACCGTGTCACGCATGAAAAACAGCAAACCCGCAGAGACGATAGAAGTGAGTGACTCCCGAGGGCAGGGGAAGGGGAGCGAGTACAGTCTCCCTCTGGGATGACAATGTTCTGCGGGGATGGGGGCGCCTACTCCCAAGAGGGGGTCATGTGCTAGGAGACTCACGCCTCCATGAGCTGCTGGGGTTCCCTTCCCTGCCCCACCTGAACCCCCTGCTGCACCTGCCCAAATCCAAACCCAGCCCCCAGCCCCCTGCCCACCTCCCACCTGCAGCAGTCCTCCAGCTGCCCCAAGTCCTCTCCCCTCCCAAGGGCCCACCCCCGCACCGCCCAGCATCCCAGGACTGAGCTTCCTTCCTCCCCAGCCCGCACCGCCACCTGGAACCATCCGCCCAGCCCACGAGACTCACTGAGGGGAAGCAGCCTGGCCGGCCCTGGCGTCCTCGACTGGCTGGGGGCCACTCAGACCTCACACCCCTCTTCAGCCTGGGTGGTGACACTCCACAGCCCCACTGGCGGTGCAGGCAGGCCCTACGCTCTCCTCTCCAGCTCCCACCCACTCCCATTTTCTGTGGGTGGCTTCACCCTTCGCCCCAGGCCCAAATACCCATCCGTCCCCTCCTCTACCTCCCACCCAGGCCACCTCCCACACCCGCAGCTGATGCTGCCAGGCTCCCACCTGTTCTTCCAACGCTGAGAGCAAGTCGGCAACACCATCAGAACCGTAAGCCCTTTTTTGGGGGGCAAACGGGGGCCTCTGTCAACTTTCCCCACTTCCTCCACAATGGCAGTCTGCTCAGACTTCTTCCATCTTCCCGGAGTCGGCTGGGAAGGCCGCACTTCCCCAGAACGCAATCTGCGCCCGTTCGGGTTTCCCAACACACCGAAAGAGCTGACCAAAGCAGTCGCTTCTGATCCTGCTCCCCTGACCCCCAGCCCCGCTTTCTTCCTCTTTTCACTGACCAGCTGCCTCACAGTAAGCCTACCTCATGGCTTGCTCTCTCCCATCGGCCTCCCACCCAGCCACACAGGCCTCACCCTTGCCCTCGGCCGCTGTCCCCTATCCTCGGGGGCACCCGCCGGCCCCGCCTCCAACCCTGTGGGGCCCTCCCGGGGGTGCAGGCAGGCGGCAAACTCCAGAGGCCCTGGCCCCCATTCCCCACTATCTCCAAGATAAACCAGTACCGGGAGTTCCTAGAGCCTCCCTGTGCGCTTATGGCGGCAGGTGCGGCAGGAGCCCGGAGGCCACCTGCCACCGTCCGGGAACACCCAGCATCCAGTCTTCAGACACGTCCGTCAATGCTCCTCATTCCTTCGTCTGGACAAGTAACTGAAAACTGCTTAAACAAACAAAAATACTCTCTAGGGGGTTAAAAGGCCACGCTCCGTCTGTCACCCCTCAATCAGGCCAGACCCCCATTCTTGGGGGGTGTTTACGTCCTGCCACCTTGCCCGATCTCCCCAGTGAAAGTAGCAGCTCCCCCAGAAAGCCTTCCCAGACTTCTCCCTTCCCTCAGCTCAAGTGTCCTCTCCTTTCAAAGCACAGACTACACGTCAGACCCTCATACCCACTGCAATGGGTTCACAATCCCAAGCCCATACACCGTCAGAGAGGAGAGAACAAGCTCTCCGGGCAGGCTGCCAGAGTCCAACTCAGCCCCGCCACTCGCAGCCATGTGACCTTGGACAAGGTGGTCTGGCCTCTGTGCCTCCTGACCCTCCAGGCCCCGCGGCCAGATCAGAGGTTAACGTGTGTGAAGCGCTCAGCCGGAAGCCAGGCACCCAGGATGTGCCTGGCAACCCCCGACAAGAAACTGTCGAAGTTGGGGTGCACACAAGTTCACAGAGCCAGCCACCAAGTAGAGGCACCAGACTCCAGCGTCGCCAGCCGCCAAGGTTATCGTTCCTTTCCTCCTCACCCTCAGGATCCTGGCACTGGCTCCCTTAACCGCCATCATTACAGTCGCGGCCTGTGGCCCCAGGTGGCCGGCGGGCGCAGCTCAGGGCCCCTGGCCACCCATCCAGGCTCCTGTGGCTGGCTGCTCGGTGGTCGTGAGGCCACAGCTCTCCGTGCTACTACGACAAAGCCACTGACACCACCAGCGTGAGTCATCCCCGAAACGAGAGGCTGGGGCTTGGGGTGCCTTGAACCAGCCAGTGACCCTTCGTGACAACACACCCCCTGCTACCCGATAACGGACACTGAAAAGGTCTTGAGGATAGCCTCCGTCTCCCCCAGACCCCAGCCGTGGCCGAAAAAAAGAAGTCATCAGAGCCCGTGGCATTACGGTGAAGGGCCGAGCTCTGGAATCGCGTGCAGGCCAGTGTTCCCAGTGCAACCATGGGGCCCAGGGCTCCATCCCACGCCCCTGAACTGGGAGCAACCAACCCCATCCCAAGACCTCAGAGAGCTTGGGACAGCGAGGACCAGACACAGGACCAGGCGCCTGCGAAGTGCTCAGGAAGCAAGTGCCGTCAAATTTAATCTGTCACCAAGAGGCCAAAGCTGCAGCTGGCTCCCGGAGGCCCCAGCACACATGAGGCTTTGGGCAGCCTGGAGGACAAGCGAGCAAGGTCTGGAGGCTGACATGTGTCTGAGCACAGGTGCCCGGGGAGCTGTGTCCCCAGCACTGACTACCGCTGCCATCACTGCAGCCACGGGCCAGAGTGGCGAATCCGGAGCTCACCATCACCTTCCCCCAAGCCCCAGGGTCCTCTTGGCCAATCCCTCCCTGTCTTTCAAGACACAAGATACACCACCTCCCACAGGGACAAGCTTCCCTCTGGGCACCTACAGTTCCCGGAAGGGATGTTCTGGGAAATCCCCCAGCCCTCTCCCTGGTCCTTCTGTATGTGTGTCCCCGACAGGCCTCCAAGCTGCTGCAGGACAGGAACTGCCACCCAGTGTCACCCAGCTCTGGGTCTGGCACAGGGGATCCTCAAGAAACGCGCACCGAGGGACCCTTCTCTCCCACCCCATGGTAGAGCGCTGTGCCAGGACCAATTTGCCCATGGGCCCAGCACAGGACCAGCCTTATCCAGAAAATGCTGGACTGTGCTCTCCACCACAGGGAATGAGGAAAGAGGGAAGGGACAGGTCCATGGTCACCATGCTGGAAGAGACAGGAGGCAAGGCCTGGCCTAGGAATGCTTGGCTCCAGAGCCTTTCTTACAGACCTTCCACTCAGCTCTCTGGAGGGGGACACGCATTCACAGCTTCCCTACCAAGTCAAAGCTATTACTACCATTCCTCTGCACCCAGGCAGAAACTGAGATGAGAGAGTCATTTACGCTGTAAGGTCACAAAGTACCAGGTATGGAGCTGGGATCTGAACTCGGGTCTGTCTGACCCCAGCACTTCTAAGGCCACACGGTTGCTCATGGGTCAGGCATGCTGATAAGCCCTTGGGGTTCTCCCGTTCCTCAGCTCAGCGGGTGTGCGGGTGGGGATTAAATCTGGAAAACTTCCAGGTGAAAAAGCTAAGACAAGAATAACAACGTGGGGATCTGATCCCAATGCTCTCGGGGCTGAGGAGGACCACAGGGAACTGCAGCAAGAGCAGGCAGGTGGACGCCAGCCGCATTTAGCCCAAGAGGCTTAGGTCTTAGGGGATAAGCGGGGATCAACAGCGACCGTGCTTCCCCAGAGCAGAGGCCGGCTGACTCCCAACTGTGTCCTCAGCACTGCCCAATACAGCCCGGCACCAGGCAGCCACACACCAAGTGACCCCTTCCTGAACGCCTCTGGACGGGACTGTGCCGGGAGGCCTTCCCACAATTGCTCTGGGGGAGGGGGTACTCCGTGTCCAGGTCCCCATCTCTGCCAGCCCGCTCCGGGGCCTTGTTCTTGACCCTGTCCTGGTGCCCAGCATGGGGCCGGGCACTGGGAGAGCCTGTGGGTCACTTTTCCGTCGTGGGACGCCACCATCCTGTGCCTGCCCAACCCCCGTCTCCACGAACTGGGGTGTCCCCCCTTGCGGTCGGGCCTGGGAGTGGGGGTGGGGTAGTCAAGCAGCACAGCTGGGCGCCCGGGAGCCCTGGAGGTGGCCTTGCGGCCCGGCCCCCGTCCGCCCCGGTCCAGCGGGCCACGCGGTGCCTGACCTTGGCCCAGTCATTTCCCCTCCGGCGAACGCGCTTCCTGCCCGCCGCCCGCGCCGGGGCGAATGAATGAGCCTCCCGCGAGGACCCAGACCGTAATCACCCGCGGATCAAAGGCCGCACGCAGCCCGCCCGCGGCGGCAGCGGAACTCGGGCTTCTCGGGAAGCGGGAAGGAGCGGCAAGGGAGGGGGAACAGGCCCGGGACCCAGACGCGCCCCCCGGACCGCCGTTTCCGGTCAGGCCTGCCCGGCCCGCGCGTCCCCTTCCCCCACCGGGGCCTCAACTTCCCCCGGGAATCACCACCACTTCCGGCCACGACCTGCCGGGGAGGCTGCGGCGGCCCCACCCCCGAGCCCCCGGCCCGATCCCCGGCGCTGCGCAGGCGCGCTCCTTCCCCGGCGCGGCCGCGGCGCGGCCCCGGCGCGCACGCGCGTTCCCCGCGGCTCCGCCTGGCGCGCCCTCGCCCGCCCGCGTCACCGGCCGCGCGCCCACTCACGCCCCCCCGCACGCGCACGCGCACTCGCCCCCCCCCTCTCGCTCTCCCCCGCGCGCCTCCCCGCCCGCCCCCCGCCCGCAGCGGGGCTCCCCGAGGCGCGCGCCCACCCCGGCCCCGGATTCACGCCCCCCCGCCTCCGCTCCCTCCCCTCACCTCCTCGGTCCCGGGGCCGCCGCGCCGCACTCCTCCTCGCTCCTCCCTCGCGGATGGTGGCAGCGGCGGCAGCGGCGACTCAGACCCTGGGGTCAGGGGGACGGGCGCCCAGGCCGGAAGTGACCTTCCCGGCCGCTTCCGCCCGCGCTGCTCCCCCTCCTTTCCCACCCCCCCCCCCGCCCCCCTAGAAAATAAAAAGACCCTTGGGGGGGGGGGCCCCCGGCCCCCCCCCCCCCAGCCACCGCCCCCCTCAGCTCTATGGTGCGGAGCGGGCGCCCCTGGGAGCCACTTCCGGACGGTCTAGGACACGGGTCCTCCGTCCCCGCTCTATGGCGCCGCGCGCCGAGGGGCTTCGGGCCCCGCCCCCTTCCAGGACAGGAGGCGCGAGCCCGGCCCGTTAGGCGGAGACTTCCGGGTGTCTCGGGAGGTGCCCCCCTCCCCCAGCCCGGCGCTCGCCGCTCGCGCCTGCGCGGTCGGCGCCCCGCGCGAGCCTGGGACGGAAAGGTGTGGGGGAAAGTGGCGTCGAGGGCCGCTCGTGCCACCCCGGGTCCTCCGGTCGTCTCTATCATCGTAACCCTTTCCGTGCCGGGGCTCGTGGCGGGTGCGGGGTCCGCTCGCAGGGACAGCTCCGGGGCACAGCCCCGACGAGCCCTGCCCGGTCCCGGGCTGAACTTCTAGGACGGGGATCCTGCTGACCCCGAGGCAAGCCCCACAAGTGCCCTCGCTTCCTGCACCTGCCGCCTGGCACTCCGAGCGGCCAACCCCTTCCTTCCCCGGTCCCCTTTCCTCTGGGTAGGAGATGGGAGCTGGGCTCTGGTTTCGTCTGGGAAGGTCCCCGGGGCTCGGAGCCACCCCTGGAGCTGCCAGAGCTCCAGGGCCAGAGCAAGCCTTGCCCGTCTCTTGGCCTCAGTGTCCTCCTTTTTCACATTGGGCGCCTGCGAGGGCTTTGCATGCTTTAGGTCCCATTAATAACCTGTTCCCACTTCGCAGATAACAAGGGACACCGAGCTCAGGCACCTGCCCAAAGCCACACGCCCGGAATGCAAAGCCTGGGCTCCAGGCGTAGTAGACCACTGGCCCCAGCGGCGGGGGCCTCACCTGCTTCCCTAATGGGAGGCCAGCACTTAGGAACCCCCACTGACTGTTGGCTCTCATTTCGGGGTCCTCACACAAAGTCGCTACTTTAATATTACAGTTTACACCACAGTGTCCTCATAAGCGAAGCCCCTCTGGCTCTCACGTAAGGATGACTTACCATGGTTACTGTAACCCTTTTACGATCGTCCTCATGGAAACAGTCACCAATAACAAATAAATATCAATAACGAATTTAAAAGAAACAGTCACCAAGCTTGGGAGTCAGGAGGATGGGGACGTACGAATCCCTTATTGGATGACACTTCTCACAGACTCAATTTAGTGAAATAATCTGTGCAAGTGAGCTCAATCCAGGCCCTGCCTCATAGCCAAGTCTTGGTGAAAATGGTAGTGATCAGTAAGACTTACTAGTATTGTTACTTCTGCTCTGTCCACTGTCTGGGTCACGTCTCAGTCTGCATCAGTTGTAAGGTGTGCATTGTAGATCTAATAACATCCCTTCAGAAAAAAAATACTGTATTAAATGTATACATAAAAGGTCAGATATGCCTGTGTCTCATCTTCAGAAGTACCACAAAAGTAAATTTTTTAAAACTAATTATTATTATTCTGGGCATGCATCGTGAGAGCTGAGACACATCTGTGTGTGTGTGTCTGCAGTAGCCTGATGAGGGCCAAGAGGGGGGCACAGCTTCCTCCCTCTCCCCTTTCCACCCTCCCAGTTGGCCAGACTGGTGAGACCTGGAGAAACTATCTTGGACAGAAGCTGTGCGTTGAGGATGGTGGAGTAGCAAGCTAGGAGGTTCCAGACAGACACTTGTTGGCGTAGTGAAAAACAGGTTCTGTGCCTCCGTGAGCAAAACAACCTTCTGTCTGATTGAAACCACCGATACTTCTGAGTCTCTCTTAAGACTGCCCAACCAATAACGGGATACGTCCAAAGCATAGGACGGGGATGAAGTAGAGATGGGTGAGTGGTCAGAGAAACCTGCCCTTCCCTTCCAGAGTATAGAGACACCCCTGCAGTGCGTCTTCCCTTCCAGGGACTGCAGGTACCAGTCTTGGCATCTGAGTGTGGCCTCATGATCATACTTGTCACTAAGATGGGGGCAGAGGGACACAGACCATTTCCAAGCCTCGGCTCTGAAAAACAAGCATGCTTGCTCCGTGCCTTCTTCCCTGGATACAGAAAATACCCAGGTCCTAGGGCATGGTAGAGCCCCGAGAAGATGGGGTCCCTCCACAACCATCTCTCCCAGTGCCCAATGCTCACCCAACATTGTTACATCATCAAGAAATAAGCATCTAATTTGTACACCCATGTTTATAGCAGCATGAATCGCAAAAGATGGAAACAAGTGGCTGTTGAGGCATAAGAAAATGTGGTTCATACGTTATCCAGCCTTAAAAAGGAAGGAAACTGGGACGCCTGGGTGGCTCAGTTGGTTGGGCGGCTGCCTTCAGCTCAGGTCATGATCCCAGAGTCCTGGGATCGAGTCCCACATCGGGCTCCTTGCTCAGCAGGGAGCCTGCTTCTCCTTCTGCCTCTGCCTGCCTCTCTGTCTGCCTGTGCTCACTCTCGCTCTCTCTCTCTCTCTCTCTGACAAATAAATAAATAAAATCTTTAAAAAAAAAAAAAAGGAAGGAAACTGCGACACACAGTGCAGTCTGGTTGAACCTTGAGGGTGTGATGCGAAGTGAAATAAGACAGAAAGACAAAGGCTGTATGACTCCACGAGGTGCCTAGAGGAGTCAAGTTTATGGAGAAGCAAGGAGAGGGGTGATTTCCAGGGGCTAGGAGCAAGGTGGGGAGGGAGGGTTTCATGAGTCTGGAGATTGAGTTTTTCAAGATGCAAGAACTTCTGGAGACAGATTGTGATGATTGCACAACAATGTGAACTAAAAGGTGGTTAAAACAGTAAATTTTATGCTCTATCTATTTTATCACACTTAAAAATTTTCTAAGTAAGAAAGCAAATAATATGATGTGCCATGATAATGCATATCGCTGATATAGAATGTATATTGGTGGTCTGAATGCTTATGTCCCTCAGAACTCATGGTGAGATATAACCCCCCAAAGTGATACCAGGATATCAATATTAGGATATTAAGAGATGGGGACCTTTGGGAGGTGATTAGGTCACAAGGGCGGAGCCCTCATGAACAGGATTGATTCCCTTATAGAAGGGACTCCAGAGAAATCTCTAGCCTTTCCACCCAGGAGGGTGCAGGGAGAGGCCGACTCTGAGCCAGGAAAGGGCCTTCACCGGAAGGTGATGGTGCTGGCACCTTGATCTTGGACTTCCCAGCCTCCAGAACTGTGAACAATACATTTCTGATGTTCATAAGCTCCCCAGCCTCAGTATTTATCACAGACTAAATCACATGAGTTTCTTTCTTCTGGAAGGTTCCTCTACCATAACTAGTGCGGGGTTTCCAGATGTCGGGCAGTGAACACAATGGCCGTGCTCCCCTTCAGGGACGCCTCAGCGCCTGGATGGAATTGAAAGCCACGGGACTGAATAAGATGGTGCAGGAGGGGAGAGAGGGAGAGAGAGAATGGAGCGCGCCTGTCGAGAAGGAAGCAGACAGCGGCTATCTGACCCGAGCCAGGCCAATCTGTGCCCTTCCTTGGGAGTTTTCACTCTGGGATGGAGAAGCTTTGCTTCTTCTCCACCCTGTGGAGGAAGCCAGTTTGCAGGAGGAGAAAATGTCCTCCTCTGAGAGATGAGAGGTGGGGACTGAGCACAGGTGTCCCCAGCATCCCCTGGCCCCCCTGAGGTTTGGTCATTGGGCTCTCACTTCCACGAAGTGAGTCCCTCCCAACTCCTTCCAGGAAATCCCCATTTTGGCCACCTACGTTCGTGTCACTGTGACCAAAGCATGGTGCACCCACAAACCTCATTCGGGGTCAATGTGAGTGAACAAGGATGGGCTGGGTGAAGTGGCAGGTGAGCCCCCAGCACTGCTGTGCTCACAGAGATGTAGGGGTCCCGGGGCCCAAGCCCCAGGTGCCAGCCCCTTCGTGTCCCCCCTGATGAAACCTCCCTGACCACTGAGCGGCCAGAACAGCTGCAGGGTGGACAGAGACTTTGCAGCTGCTGTGCCATCACTGAGAAGTGTCCCGAGTCAGGGAGAAGGACACACGCACCCAGATCATTGTGATAATGAGCAACCTGAGCAACCGGCTGGAGTCTTCATCCTGGGCCGGGCGCAGGGCTGTGCTCTTTGTTCTAGGCTTCCTCACCATCTCACCCCCCTGAGATCCTGCAGACCTGTCCTCAAGGTGTGAGCCTCCAGCCTGCCACGCCGCATGCCAATCCCCGGGACCCTGTGAGAAATGCAGAGTCCCACCCCCCTCCCTGCACCCGCCGAGTCAGAATGGGCACTTTAACCCCGTGCATAAGCGAGTATGGCCCACGAGAAAGTTTGCAAAGACTTAGCGTCAAACAAACTACAGGACGCCCAGTCAAATTTGAATTCCAGGGAAACAATGAGTTATTTTTTAGGATGAAAATGTGCCGATATTTACCCACAAAAAAATTATTTGTGGGGTTTTTTTTAAGATTTTATTTATTTATTTGAGAGAGAGACAGTGAGAGAGAGCATGAGTGAGGAGAAGGTCAGAGAGAGAAGCAGACTCCCCGCGGAGCTGGGAGCCCGACGCGGGACTCGATCCCGGGACTCCAGGATCATGACCCGAGCTGAAGGCAGTCGTCCAACCAACTGAGCCACCCAGGCGTCCCTGTGGGTTTTTTTTTAAGATTTTATTTATTTATTTGACAGAGAGAGAGAGAGAGATCACAAGTAGACAGAGAGGCAGGCAGAAAGAGAGGAGGAAGCAGGCTCCCGGCTGAGCAGAGAGCCTGATGCGGGGCTCGATCCCAGGACCCTGAGATCATGACCTGAGCCAAAGGCAGAGGCTTAACCCACTGAGCCACCCAGGTGCCCCTTATTTGTGGTTTAATACAAATGGAACTGTGTGTCGTGTATTCTTATTTGCTGTATCTGGCAACCCTGCATAGAGGCCCAGTGGGCGCTTTTAGGACACCAGACACCCTCCCTGCTGGGGGCTTCCCCAGATTTCCACACTTCCTCCTTGCATCTCAGGCGCAGGGTTGGGTGGGGGGGGTGCATGGGACCGAGGGGGACAGTTCCACCCCTGGGCTTTAGGAAGTGAGAGGAACGCCTGCCGTAGGTCCAAGCTAATCAAAGCAGAATCACGTCCTGTGGCCTCTGTCTCTGGGTAGGATGTAACCCCATTCGTGCCGGCGCGATAAAGAGGTGTTTTCAGTGGGGTGTGGACAAGTAAGTTTGTCCTGGCTCTCTTCCCAGAGGGCAGAATACAGGATGCGATGCTTGGGGTGGGGGGAAGTCATTTTGCCACCGTGAGGGTGGCTGAGACATCGAAGCAGAGAAATGTTCACCTGTAGCCTGGAAGGCTGACCTATCGTCTTCATAGACCCGATAAAGATCAGATACGTGCTCGCTGCTGCATTCTTAATGGGTCTCATGACCGTCCGCACATCTCACCCACAGTTAATACCGAACTGAATGGTAAGCACCAGAGAAACCTGGTGAAAGTAGTTTCACAAGTAGGAATTCGAACGAGACATCTACAATCACATCCTCCCCGCACACCCCCTCCTCCTGGAGCACCAGCTTCCTGCAGCCAACGCGCTGCGCTTTCTGCTCGCGGTCTTGTCCCTGTACTGCCATAAAAACAGCTTTTTGTGCCAAGATCATCTCACGAATTTCTTCTTGACCATTAGCTTGTGGCCCGAGGTCAAGGGATAGCAGTCTGAGGACAGATCCACACCACGGGCAGAAGAAAAGATGCATTTATTAATTTATTTCGGGGGGGGCACGTGCGCAAGCATGGGGGCATGGGGAAGGGGGCAGAGGGAGAAGCAGCTCCCCACTGAGCAGAGAGCCCAATGCGGGTCTTGATCCCAGGACCCTGGGATCATGACCTGAGCCTCAAGGGCAGATGCTTAACCAACTGATTGACCCAGACGTTCCCTTCCCCCACCCCAGCGCCTCATCTTTAAGTCTTTAAATCTTTAAGTCCCTTTAAATCAAAGGGACTCTGGAGCTGGTCCCTTTTTCAGGACTTCCCAGCCAGCTGATAAACCCTTCCTTAAACTTAAGCAAGTTGGAACCAGGCCTTCAGGACTGGTAACTGAATGCATCTCAACGACTACGGATAGAAACTCTCGCTGCTTCTATTTCACACAGGAGAAAACTGGTGACAGGGGAGGGGAGCACGTGTGCCCCAGGCCAGCCTGCTGCCTGACTACGTCTAGTTTGGTCCGACATCCAAGGCCACACTGGTAGTCATTTCCCTCTTTGCCCAGTTTGGGGCAGCTCTGTGCTCATGGGGCTGCTCAAGACTTTCATGCGTTCAAAGACGTTCATCTTCACACTCACCATGGTGCTGGAAGGGGGCAGGAGATGCTCAGCCCCAGAGAAGCTGAGACGTCAAATAGTATGGTCAAGAGGGTGACAAATGGGAACAGGGATCTGAGAGCCGCTACAGAGCCCTCCCCCACTCCTAGGCCTCTGCCCCAGGCTCTGTCCTACCCTCCCAGCCTCTGCCTCTCCCCAGACCTGCTGAGCTGGGACTGGCTTTACACTGTGCTTTATTTCCGAGTACTTTTGACACCCAGAGAGGAAAAAGATTACCAAAAACAAAACAAAACACACACACCAAAACCAACCAACCAACCAACCAAAAAAACAAAATAAGAACACAAAGACCCCTGTAAAGCCAAAAAAGCTTTTAATGAACTTGATTTAAATATACGCAATGACTTTATTGTTTAATAAGAAACACATATTCTGACTCCCTGGGTTTCATCCATTTCAAGTAAAACCTGCTGGAAGAGTACATTAACAAGAGGGGTGAGTGGTTGTCGGTGTGAACAAACCGTGGAACCTGCTCACTTTCCTCCTCCAGCAGCGAATTGTTCTCAGAGCCAGAAAAGCTCATCATAAATGCCAAGTGGGTGTGAGGTTCTGAGAAACACTCCCCGTTGCTGCAGGACTCGTGTTTTCAACAACGGGTATTTACCGTGGGCAGTTTTTCCTTGTGTTATCGCAGGACATCAGATGTTTCGAGTGGCTGGTCCCACGTCTGGGGCCAGAGGAGGGCAGGACCCAGTCTCAGTGAACTCGAGGGGCACTGCCCCCGACTCAGGATGCCCCCGCCCTGGTCCTCAGCCTTCCTCCTTGAGGATGTCCAACGTGGAGGAGAGACATCAAACCTCGGCAGGCGTCTGTAGCATGGCACAAAACGGCACACGAGGTCTCAGGATCCCCGGGCAAGGGGCACTGGGGAAAGGCCACATCACACAGCGACCTGTATTCCATATTTATACAAGAAAATTATTTTCTTATTTATTTATGTATTTACTTATTTATTTTTAATTTTTTTTTAAAGATCTTATTTATTTGTCAGAGAGAGAAAGTGAGCGAGCACACAGCAGGGGGCGAAGCCGGCAAAGGGGGAAGCAGTCTCCCCGCTGAGCAAGGAGTCCCATGCAGGACTCAGTCCCAGAACCCTGGGATCATGACATGAGCTGATGGCACACGCCCAACCGACGGAGCCACCCAGGGGTCCCAAGAGTGTTATTTTCAAGCTTGGTTGGAATTCTTTCTTGAAAAATGAAACTAAAAATTATTTTCCAAAAAAAAAAGAAAAGAAAATTGATCATTATATATGGATCCCATACCAGAGAATTGGCCTTCTTGCTAAGAGTGGTTAGTGCTTGTGCGAAACCAACTTTGCTGACACCCTGATCTTGGGTTTCTGGCCAAACTGGGAGGGAATAACTGTGCTGTTGAAGCCCTGAGGTCTGGGATGGCGCCCGCGGACTCACACACCACGACCGCAGAAATCACGAACAGCCCCGGTGCACGAGTGACCCCGGTCCTTTATCACGCTTCCTCAGCCCCTGGCCACCCTGTGCTGCACTCACCTTCCAGCCCTCTTGAGGTGCCCTGGGACCAGTACTCCAGAACCTTCCATCAGCCTGACTTTGACAGCAGGTGTTCTGGTTCCAACTCTTAGCCCAACGCATCTCACTGACTTCACCCCCAGAACCCTCCAACTCTAGCCTCCTGAGACAAGACATGGGGGATGAAAGCTGAGAGAACCGCCCACAGCTGTGGCCTCGGAGAGGCTGCGTTTGCTCTGGGCAGATGTGTGGAAACAGAGCTGGGCAGAACTTCCAGGGAATTCTCTGGGTTTGCAGGTGAGGTCTGCTTGGCTCCCTTGGGCTGGCGGCCTGCTCACCATCTGCCTGTGCAGGCTCTCCCGGCCAGTGGAAGATCTGCCACCTGGGCCACGCAAGGGCCACAGGGCGGAAGAGCGGGCTTGCCGCACCCGCTGCTGGTTGTGCCTCTCTCAGTCTGTCTCCTAGGGCAGCCTCAATTGTCCCAGCTGTAAAATGGGCTGATGCTTTGATCTGCTCTGCAGCTCCAGAGAGAGAGCATAGGGCGGAATAACATAATAGGCAGTGTGTGCCCCTCATTAAGCAATTCATTCATAATTTAACTGTTCATTCCTGAGGGTTTCCTGGGGCCTGGCGAAGGTGACTCACACTCACAATCCAGCCCCCAGGAGCTGGGGTGCAGACTGGCTGGCTGGCTCCGTACTCACTCATCCATCACCCGTTTATCCAATAAACATCACCTGAGCCTCCAGGTGCCGGGGGCTGGACACCAAGCATGAACCGAATCCCCTCCCCACCCTGGAGGATCTCCCTGCTTTAAAGCACTGTACAAAAGAGAAAACGTTAATTATTATTTTGAGTAATAATTATAGCGGTGCTACAAAGGAGCCCAGGAGCTTTGGTAGGATAAGGGCCAGATTTGCTGCCAAAAGAATTTTTGCCCTCAGGCCTGGGAAGTAAGGTTAAGAACCACTTTCCTTAGGGACGCCTGGGTGGCTCAGTGGGTTAAGCCTCTGCCTTGGGCTCATGATCTCAAGGTCCTGGGTCGAGCCCCGCATCCGGCTCTCTACTCAGCGGGGAGTCCACTTCTCCTCTCTCTGCCCTGTCTCTCTGCCTACTTGTGATCTCTCTGTCCAATAAATAAATAAATAAATAAATCTTAAAAAAAAAAAAAAAAAAAAGAACCACTTTCCTTCAATCCTTATTCACTCACCCAGGCAGGCCCCAAGCTGGGAGCTTTGACGACTGGGTCTCTGTGATTGAGGTGCTCGCCAGATGATGAGCAGGGCAGATACAAAAAAATAGTCCAAGCGCAAGATGGAGAGGAGAAGAGGTACTGTGGAAGCTCAGATGAGGAGCTTCATCCAGATTTATTGGGGTGGGAGTTATCCAGGAAGGCTTCCTGGAGGAGGCAGCATCTAAATGGATTGCTGAGGAATGTATGTTACCAGGTGAAAAAGTGGAAGAAGGACATCCAGGGAGTCATTCCTTCTTTCCATTCCTCACCAGTATTTATGGTGCACTCAGGCACTGAAGGAACAGCGCTGTGTGCTGACACTACATGGGTCATCGAGGTGGTGTGACATGAATGGCTACTTAATCTGTGAGGCCCAGTGCAGGATGAAGATGCAGAGCCCCACGTTTAAAAGGGCTTGGGGGCGCCTGGGTGGCTCAGTCAGTTAAGTGTGGGACTCTTGATTTCATCTCAGGGTCTTAAGACCAAGACCCGCACTGGGCTCTGAGTTCAGCAGAGTCTGCTTGAGATTTTCAGTCTCCCTCTACCCCTCCCCCTGCTCACACATACATTCTCTCTGAAATAGTAAATAACTAAATAGAATTTAATTTTTTGAGATTTTATTCATTCATTTGGCAGAGAGAGAGTACAGGCAGGGGGACAGCAAGGATCAGCGGGAGCCTGAGGAGGAGCTAATTCCAGGACCCCGAGACCACGACCTGAGCAGAAAGCAGATGCCTAACTGCCTGAGCCACCCAGGCAACCCTAAATAAATAAAATCTAAAAAAAAAGAAAAAAAAAAAAAAAGAGGTGACCTGTACACATGAATTACGCAAGACATGAGTAGACGACGTTCTGTGGGAAAGTAATCTGTTTTTATTATATGGAGCAGGAGACGTGGGGGCTGGGCTTGCATTTATCAGTTACGTTAACTGTAAGTGAAGTTTAAAAAAAAAAATAGGTGTTTATCAACTCCTTCCTCTCCACCCCGCAGAATGTAAGGGCTTTGCATATTATCACCCATGCAGCTGCACAAGGACCCTGTGAGGGGTGCCTATTCCCACCTGCTGCCTCAGGAGGGCTTGTTAAAACAAAGTGCGGGGCCCACCCCCGCGTTTCTGAATGGGTGGGTCTGAGGTGGGGGCCCAGAGTTTGCATTTCCAAGCAGCCCCCAGGCGATGCTGTGTGGCTGGTCTAGGACCTGACTCAGAACCCTCGGGCCACTGTGGTGGGGCACCACGATCATGCCTGAAGGAACGGGGTACTGCGGTGAAGCTGAGGTGAACCTGCTCCCTACAAGGGGCTGGCCTCTGGGAGAAGTTGCTGCATCCCGCCCTCCATCTCCCTGCCAGGCCCATGCCCTGGCCCGGGCCCACTCGGGCCGCAGTCCTTCTGAGGCCACCTCTTCTGATGTGCACCAAGGCACCACATAAACTAGAGGAATGCCGGATCTTGCAGGCCAGGGTCCAGAGTCTGCACTGAAGAGCTTTAAGCAAGGGTGACATGTTCCTGTAAGATTTAAGAGCCCTGTGATGGATGGAAAACCAGAATGTGATATCCATATACCTAACGAATTTTTAACCAGTCTTAAAAAGGAAGGTAATTCGGACACGCACGTCACAGGTGAACGCAGAGGACATCGTGCTACATCAGTCAGCCCGTCCCAAGAAGACATACAGCCTAATGCCACCCATACGGGGTACCGGGGGTTGGGGAAGAGGGTGGGAGGGAGAACGGGGCAGACTTTCAGATCTGCGAGAGGGAGTTCTGGAGATGCCGTGAGCGGGAACGGATCAGCGGTGCTCCTGGAGCAGAAAGGAGGCCGGAGGGCTGGAACTCACGAAGGAGAGGAACGAGGGGCAGACCGGTGAGCCCGGCGGGAAGCTCGCATTCGGCCACCGACCACAGGTAAACCTGGGGGAAGTCACCGTCCGTTCAAGCAACGGGAGGTGGGACGACGTCCAGCGCTGCGCCCGGCCCACGCGGCTTGTGGGAGCTTCGACCCATCTCCTCGCGTTTCCTCCCGCCCTACCGTTTCCGAGATGGGGAAACTGAGGCAGGGCCCTGTCCGACGGGGGCCCGCCAACGACGTGTGGCCGGCAGCACCCTCTCGCGATTCACGCAGGAGCGGACCCCGAGGCCAGACGCCGTGCGCCGGGCTCCCGCCGGGGAAGCCAAACCAGGGCGCCCAGGTCGGCCCCAGCCAGGCGCGACCCGCTGCGCGCCGGACTCGGACCTTGGCAGCGCCGCCCGGGCAGACCCGTTCTCAAGGAGACGCACCCCGCAGGCCTAGGGGCGCCGAACTCTGGCGAGGCCCCTCCTCCTCGCCTGCCCGCCGCGACGACCCGGGGATTTCATTTCCCGAGCACCCGCCGGCGTCCAACCTCCACCTGTTCCGGGACAGCGCCGCCATGACCTCTCCTCTTACCCACCTCGGCCTCCCCGTCGGCACGTCTGCGCATGCCCGCGCGCGAGCCAATGGGGTGGGGGGGGAAAACCCTGCAGCCATTCTGGGAAATGTAGTTCCAAGCCTGGCGCGCTGAGAGGCCCTGTTTGCTTGGGCTAGTAGGCCGCGGGCCGTCCTCGACACCCCTTGGAAAGTGTAGTTCAGAGCTATCTGGAGACGGGCGCGCGAAGTTCGTCACGGCGAGCTGCTAAAGGGACGCGTCCTTTTGCCGCGATGCTTCCTGGGAAGTGTAGTTCCGGGTGAGGCCGGTGGGGGGCGGGGGGGAACGGAAGGCTAGGTGTCTGAGTGTTGGGGGGAAGGGGACGGATGAGTTTGGCGCAAAGCCTGCCGGGGTATGGAGTCCCGGTGAGCTTTGTGCGCATGTGCGACGAGTGAGGGGGCTTGGGGGGCCTCGTCTGGGAGAGTGAGGTGAGCGAGGGGGGCAGGGAGGGTTAGGGGGGCGGTTGGATGCGCTTTGGGGAGAGGGGAGCTGGAGACTGGAGGACCGAGGGGTGGAGGAGCGGGGGGAGGGGAGAAGAGGGGGGCCGAGCGAAGCTGGAGGTGGGCGGGGGGGATGGGAGCGGGAACGGGAGGGGGAGGGGCCGGGGGAGGGTCGGGAAGTGGGAGGGGGCTGCGGCCCCGAGGGGTGGGGAACGCCGGCGGGAGTGGAGAAGCGGGGTCGGAGTGCAGGGGAGGGCCCCGGAGGGGGAGGGGTGGGGTGCGGCGGAGGGCCCCGGAGGGGGAGGGGCGGAGTTCGGGGCGTCGGAGGCTCAGGCCGCCCGCCGCGCTCCTCTCTCCGGGTGTTGGGCGCCCGCGTCGGGGCCGGGTGCGCGGGAGGCGGTTGGCCTGCGGCTGGCCGGGGCTCAGGCTGGGGTCGCCTGCGGGAGTTGCCCCCGGCCGGCCCCCGTCACCCTGCGGGCCCCCTCCTCCGAGGCTGGCGAGGTGCGGGTGCCGGCGCCTGGGGCTCCCTGTGCTCGAGCCCTTGCTGGCGCGGCCGCTGCGCTCCGCATCTGTTTTCCTCGCCCCTCGCCCTCACGCGGCGACGCTCGCACCTGTCGGGTTTTCCGGCCCATTTTACAGCCCGGGCGATGGGGACCCCGTGTGTAACAGGTGCTCGTGTACCGTGTGCGAGCACGGACCGCTGGGCGGCTGCAGAGGGGGGCTTGCCCCAGAGCCCTTGCGCCCCGAGTATGTCCCGTGGGCCCGTGGCTCTCAGCGCCGGGGCTGGGGGCCCGTATTCTGTTTCTCTGGGGAGACACGGCGATATCTGGAAACCTGTGTGGCGGTCACAGCTGGGGTTTGGGGAAACGGCCGCTGGCTTCGGGAATGCTGACAGACCTTTCGCGTGGCATGGGACGGCGGCCACATCACAGAAGCATCCGGCCCCACGTGGGACTGGTGCTGAGGTTTGGAAACCCTGCATTGGACAGTCAAGTCTTCCCTGAGCGCTTACTGGATCTTGGGCTACTTCTCGGTCACGACCCTGGCAGCCCCATGCGGGGAAGGAGCTGTTATCAGTCCTGGTTTCCAGGTGGAGAAATTCAGTCCACAGAGGGCAAGTCACGGGTCCAGGGCACGCACTGGATAAATGTCCGAGCTGGAAACGGAAGCAGCCTAGGCCCGCAGCCCACCTCTTAACCCTTTAGTTAACCCAGCGCGCTGTGCAGAGGTGCTGGGTGCGACCAGCATGGGCTCTGGGGTCCCACAGTTCCAGGTTTGAATCCTGCCTCTGAGTGATCCTGTTGCCTTCTGGTCGTGGTGCCCAACCTGCAGGGCTGTTGGGGTGCTTGGGTGGGGCATTGGGAGGCGGAGCCTGCTCAGCAGCTGTCTCCTGAGGCTTCCAGGGTAGCGCACAGCACTCTGGCCGGACTGCAGTGGAGGGTGAGGATTGGTTCACCTGGTGGAACGACCTTCCTTCCTGCTTCCTGGGTGATGACCCCAGGACCCAGAGAAAGGTCCAGCTGGCCCTGCTCTCCACTCACTGTGGACAGTGGCTAACCTGTGAGCCCCCTCCCCCCAAGACTGCAGGACCCTTCAGCGTGATGCCTGAGCCCTGGCTCTCTCAGGTCAGGTTCCAGTCCAATCCGGGGGGATCTGTCTCATAGCAAGCGGGTTTCTCTGTGTCTTTGGAGACTCAGCTCTGGCCTGGGTCTTCTGGGAAGCTTTCCCTGCCACCCCAGGCTCACCAGCCCTTGAATGGAGGGATGGGAGGGCGGGAGGTGATGTTGCAGACTGGCTGTGGACCAGGCAGACAGGGCTGTGAGTTTAGGCTCTGTGACTTACTAGCTGAGTGACTTTAGGCAAGATGTCTTCATCTTCTCTATTGGCAAAATGGGGGCAATAATACTAAAATCCCATAGGACTGATCATCCCATAAATTTTCTTTGAGTGCCAGCCAGCACGCTGGGTTCTATGAATGTGGTCTCTTGCTCTCCGGAAGCGTCAGTTCTTATGAAGGAAGACAGCACACAAAGAAAATCCTTGTTTTGTTAAACACTAAAGGAAATTAGTAAAGGTGACAGGATAGTAACTGCAGGGTAGGGTGTGTGGATGCTGTGTTAATCTACGGCTTGAGGAGGCTCTCTGAGTAGGGGAAATTGCATGGAGGCATCAAAAAAGAGGAGGAGCCAGCTGAGTAAAGGCGGGGGGAAGAGCAGGTACAAAGGCCCTGGGGTAGGACTAGCGTTGAGTCTGAGAATATAATCCAGGAGCTGGTGTGGCAGGAGTAGAGAGAGACAGGGGTAGAACAGTGAGAGATAAGAAAGGTAGGCAGATGGGAGACCTTCTGTAGCAAGGAAGCAGCCAGAGGGTTTTGAGTGGGGAAGTGACATAATGTGATTTGTGTTGAGGGAAAAAAAACCGCTTCTGATTCTTGTGGGGTGATTTGCATCTAGGGTGGCAGGCTCAGGAGCAGGGAGATGATGTGGGAGGGTGTGGTGGCTGGCCCAACAGTGAGATGACGTCCATGGTCAGTGCGTAATACTTAAGAGCCAGGGCTTTGGACTTGGGCTATCCCGGGGACTTTTCAGCCCAGCCACGCAGAGCCTGTGTCCCAGAGCCGAGGATTCCTGTCTCGACCTCCTTTGCTGCAAAATGTGGTTGGCCATAGAAGTTTCTCGTATCATGAGGAAAGTCGTTCAAACGCAGACTTTCTCTTGACTCTCACTAGTCAGAGCCCTTGTCTGCCTCCTGCCTTGGGTCACGAGAACTGTTCTGTAGTCCTGATCAGGAGAAGCTGCTGCAGCAACGAGGCCCCGAAACACAGTGGCTCAAGCCCAGTAGAAAAACTGGTTTCCTGACAGTGCAGGGTGTTCCGGCGTGGGTCAGTGCCGATACCCACGGGGCCACCCAGGGTCCCTTCTGTGTTGGTCTCCCACCATCCGGAGTTGGCAGACTGTTTCTGGAAGAGCCAGACAGTAGGTAGCTTTAGCCACGTGGCAGCTCTGCAGTTCTTCAGTCTGTGCCACACGCCCGCAGCTCTGTCTTCCGAGCTCAGAAGCAGCCAGGGACGGTGCCCCAGCAAGTAGGCATGGCCGTGTACCAATAAAACTTTATTTAAAAAAAAAAAGGCAGGTGCTTGGATGGCTCAGTCAGTTAAGGGTCTCCCTTTGGCTCAGGTTGTGACCCCGGGGTCCTGGGATAGAGCCCCACTTCTGGCTCCCTGCTCAGCGGAGCCTGCTTCTTCCTCCCCCTCGCTTCCTGCTTTCTCACTCGCTGCCTCTCTCGCGCGAATAAATCAATAAGAAATCTTCTAAAATTTTTGAAAAAGGAAAGAGGCAACTGGCTGGCCCACTTGGTAGAGCACGCGACTCTTGATCTTGGGGTTGTAGGTTCAAGCCCCACAACCAAAAGATAAAATCTTAAAAAAAAAAAGGAAGATGGGCTGCAGGCCTGATCTGGCCCACAGGTGGCTATTTGCTGACCCAGTCCTAGTGGTTCTCAAGTGTCGTGAACTCGGGGCCCCTTTATGTTCTTAAAAGTTATTGGAGATCCCGAACTACCTTTACTCGTAGCAGTTGTGTCTGTGGGTATGTGTCCTATTAAAGCGGAAGGCCAAAGAAATTTCAAAGTATTTACTAATGCCTATAGGAATAGAAGAAATCGACATTTCATATGTTGACATAAATAACCTTTTTTTTTTTGGATGGAAAATAACTGTGTTTTCCAAAACAAAACATTGGAAACATGGCCTTGTTTTTCTGCAAATATCTCCAATTCCTGACTTGAAAGAAGACGGCTTCTCCGTTCGGCCTGTGTGTGTGCAGCCTGTGGAAGACCCCCGCGCACCCGCAGATGGAACAGTTCTGACCTTGCAGTACCCTGGGGGTCCCTGGACCACAGGAGGACCTCTCTTCTAGCCCGGGGTCTTTCAGCCTTAGTGCTGTCGACATTCGGGGCTGGACCATTCTGTGCCACGGGGCTGCCCTGTGGGCCGTAGGTCCGCCAGCTGCCTCCCCACCGCGGGACACCCGCAGCCCCGTTCTCCTACCCCCATCCAGCAGTCAAAAGTCTCCAGACATCCCCAGCTGCTCCGGGTGGAGACGCTGCCGTGTCTGGGTCCCCTCCTTCGGGAACGGGGAAGAGGAAGTGGAGGGCACATGGCTTCCTTGGAGGGTGGGGGGATTGCGCAGAGGAGGAAGGGGAGAGTGGATGTGGGCCAAGTCCCGCAGTCCGCCACTTTTCCCGATCCCTGGACGTGACTGGGGGCCCATCCGTGTGTCGGACAGCGTGGGCGGCCGCGGGAATACCGAGTGGGCACCTCAGCAACAGACGCTGATTTCTCTCGGTTCTGGGGCTGGAGTCCAAGGTCGGGTGCAGGCAAATCCGTGTGCGTGCTGCGGGGGCAGCCTGCCTGTCTCCTCACGTGGCAGAGCACGCCAGGGGATGTCTGTTCCTCTAGCGGCACCGATCCCCTCGGATTCAGGCCCCGGCCTCATGGCTTCTCTTTGTCTCTTTCTCCGTTTTTACTGAGACGTCATTGACATAGAGCGTTGCGTTCAGTTACCATCTGGGTACGTTGTGACGCGGTCGCCATGGTGAGTGCGGTTCACATCTGTCAACTCACGTCGTCACCCTTGTCCTTGCTGTGGTGAGAACGTGTAAGCTCGCTCCCAGCAGTTCCGAGCAGACAGCGCCGTCCCGGGAGCCCCGGCTGCCACGCCGTCCGTTAGAGCCCCCGCGTCTTCTAACCAAAGCTTGTGCCAGCTTCAGCCAAACCCACCTCTAACCCAGACACCGGGGTGCCGGGTTAGAGCTCCGTGTGGGTTTGGGGGACGTGAATAAGGAAGCGGCTGGCGGGGGCTTTGGAGCGGGCATGCTGGAGCCCCTGCCGCAGGGGGCGCGGGGTCTGCGTGTCATCGGGCGAGCGGTCCCGGTGGCGAGGGTGCCGGCGAGAGCTGTGGGCTTTCTGAGCCCGGCCGTGCCGCGCTGTTCCCGGCTCTCCGTGTGTTCACTGCTCACACGAAGCCGAGGGAGGGACTGAGGGGCAGTGGGGCCTGCGGTCGCCCGCAGGGAAGGGCAGAGACAGGGCCGGAGCCCATGCCGTCCCGGGACAGGGTCCCATCTCCCCTCCTCCAGCACCTTCCTTCTCAGGCACTCACCCTCGGCCTTGGAGGGGAAACTGAGGCGCAGAGAGGCACCACCCCTTACTCCGGGTCCCTCGGCTCCCACCTGGGCGTGCTTGGGGTGCAGCCGGCGGGAGGCGGTGGCTTCCCGCGTCACCGAGCCGGGCTCTGAATGCTGACTCCCTCCCCACAGGCGCTGCTGTCCCCGCAGGACTCGCAGACCCCCATGGAGGTCCCGTCTCCCCAGCCCGTGAAGCAGGAGGGCCGGACGGCCGAGGGCCTGACCCTGGACTCGCTGTGGCACCACTTTGGCCGCTTCCACCTGGGCCCGCGCCGGGTCCCCGTGAGGCGCTGGGGCTGCTGCGCGCCTTGTGCCGAGACTGGCTGTGGCCCGAGCTGCACCCCAAGGAGCAGATGCTGGAGCTGCTGGTGCTGGAGCAGCTCCCGAGTGCGCTGCCTGCTGACGTCCAGGCCTGGGTGTGCAGCCGGCGGCCCGCCGTGGGGAGGAGGCCGTGGCCCTGCTGGAGGAGCTCCGGGTGAGCACGGGGCCGGCGGGGCGGTGGGGCGCCAGCGTCCCTCACCTGACTGGAGACTGGCCTCCCCCTTGCTGCCGGGGCACAAAGGAGAGCGGGAGGCTTTGGGGCGGGTGTGCGCGTGCAGGGGGTTCCCGAGACCGCCCTCCCTCTGACTCTCACGGCAACTTTGGGGGTCTCCGGGACCGCCCTCCAGTTGCATTCAGGGGAAGGATTCAGAGCCACCCGAAAGCCGTCTCCTCGCTCACATTGGGGTTTGTCACGGCCAAAGGGTGCGGATCGGGTCGGCGGAGGAAGGAGCTGCAGGGCCCCAGCCCAGGCCCAGAGCCTCCGGCCGCCCTCTCACAGGGGCGCATGGACAGCTTTGTGGAGAGGGGCACAGCTAGGCCTGTCCGTCTACACGGTTCCTGTGGCTCCTCTGCCACAAGGCCTGAGCGGGGCAGTGTGGACGCGACCGGTGGCCCGCAAAGCTGGAAACCCTTACTCCTGGTCTGTCGCAGGAACAGCCTGCGGACCCCTGGTTTAGAGCCGCGCTGTCCGGGGAGCAGTAGTACGTGAGCCTGTATGTAGTCCTGAACGTTCCAGTAGCGTGTAGCGTGGTAGAAAGGGTGGAAAGGAACAATGGATTTAATTATTGAACGCAGTGGTGTGCGAGGCGGCTGAGCTGGGGGCCCGGGGTGTGTGCAGCCGGGGTCCCAGGCTGGGGTCACCACCCACTCAGCCAGGCAGGGATTTCCCTCGGCCCCCGGGGATCCCAGCAGCCAAGAACAGTCCTCAGAACCACGGAGGCCCGCACGCTGCCGGTGGCCACGCCAAGTGGCCGTCAGAACGACGGCAGGTCACCTGCTGGGAGCGCCCTGTCGGCACGCAGCCGTGGTCTTGTCCATCCCTGTCTCCTTTCTGGCCCGGCTCCCTCTGATGCACTGTCTCCTGCTTCCTGGGGCCCGCCTCACCCTTCCGTTGCTCCTCTCGCGGCCACTTGTCCGGGTCATTGTTCCCCGCCGCTGCACCCGTAACCCATGGCTGCAGAGCAGCACTGCGGAGCCTGTGCCGTAGAGACAACCAGATGAGCTCTCCCGGGGTTCTGGCGGCAGGAGCCAACTCCCGCCCGGAGCCTCGGGTCTGGCTGGGACCTGGCTGCGTTCCTGCTGGCCGCCCCAGGGAGGGCTCCGTCCCTGGGCCTCGCTCAGCCTCCGCTTCCAAGGCCACGTCCTTTCCTGACCTCGACTCTTCTCGTGACGCTGGGGCTGTCCCCACACATCAGCATCCTCTGCTTGGGGAGCAGGGCCCGTTGCGTCTGCCATGGACGCAGGTGGGTGCCCGAGGAGTCGGAAACGGTGTGGAAAGTGTGTCAGAGTCTCACCGAGTCGTGGTTCCCGGGGATGCTCTGACAGCTGTTTTTTTTTTTCCCCCCTGGCTTTCTATTCCTGATCATTTCCTCCCCCATGGATCACATCACTCCACATAACAAATTTGGTTCACTGTTTTCTTCTGATTTCTAGTTAACAACATGCTAACACCACAAAGTCATCCGCAGTTTGGTGGGGAGTTTAGCCAAGGCCCATACAAAAGAGCTTTAAGAAGCCGCAGGAGAAATCTAGGTACTTCTCCTGCCTCAGCAGGTGAAGGTGAAGACGCACTTTACCTGAGTGAAAGGCCATTAAGTAACCGGGGCGCTCATACCCTTCCAGCTATTTTTCGCCTCCTAGAGAGGCAGTACATCCTTCTCCCCTCTGCTAAGAGAGCAGCCTCGGGCGGGGAGCCAGCCAGAGCGTCGCTGGACGGGGTGATGCTGTTCTGTGGGGTCACGCCACACCGTCCCTGGCCCCTGGATGCTGCTTCCCCGTTGCTGTGGGACGGACAGCTGTTTAAAGCAAAGGCGTGAAGAGCGACGGTCGCCTGGGCATCAGGCCTTTGCCCTCAGACTGTGACAGGGGGACCCAGAAAGCTGGAGTCTGGGAAATGCCTCCGGGACGAGGGTGTTTATGGGGCCGGGGTCCTCCGTGTGTGGGCAGAGCCTTCCCTGGTGCGGCCCCAGACCCGGCTGCCAGGGCCCCCAGGAGCTCCAAAGAGCCCGGCTCCCGGGCCTCCCTCAGGCGCGGAGCTCACTGTTACCGGCTGCAGGGGCCACGGCCTCAGTGGGCTGCTTTCGTTTAAGATTTTATTTAGGAAAGCGGGCGTGCAAGTGAGGGGAGGGGCAGAGGGAGAGGGAGAAGCGGGCTCCCGGCTGAGCAGGGATCCTGATGGACAGACGGACGGACAGAGGGGCGGACGAGGAGGGATTCCATCCCAGAAGCCCGGGATCGTGACCTGAGCACACGCTCAGCTGTTGAGCCAGCCAGGTGCTTGGCTTCCGTGTACTTTTAACTTTTTGGGGGTGGGGGGGGGGTCCAGTTCCCTGCGGAGTCAGGACAGGGACCTGTGCCGGCACTGCAGGGCCCCGCGGGCCGCCAGCGTGCGGTGCGTCTCCTGGGGAAACCCAAGAGGAGCTCCGTGTGCAGCTGTGGCTTCGCTCCGCGCCATGCCTTCGAGGCTGACGCGTGTGGTCGTGTGTGTCGGGGGGTGGTCCCTTTCTCGCGCCGAGTGGAATCCCGCGGTGGGGACACACCAGCTTCTCTGTCCCTCCCCCGCTCAAGGACCCAGAGGTGGTCTCCAGTGCTGGGTGGTTTTGAATGCAGCTGCCGTAAGGGCCGAGCCGTGCGTGTCCGCGTGGGCACGGGTGCTCTTTGTCCGAGTGGTGGCCGAGCGCGAGGGCTGGGTTTCGCGGAGGGTGTGTGTGGTTCTAGAAGCAGCCTCCCAGCTGCTTCCCGAGGTGGTGGTGGCACTTGGCGTGGCCGCCGGCAGCGTGCGGGCCTCCGTGGTTCTGAGGACTGTTCTTGGCTGCTGGGATCCCCAGGGGCCTAGGGAAATCCCTGCCCGGCCGAGCCGGCCTCGTGGAAATCCTTCAGTGGCGCATGTGGCAGTGACTAGAGCGTGGGTCCTCGAGCAGGGGCCGTGTCTGTCCCGTTCACGGCTGTGTCCCTGGTGCCTTCAGTTCTGTACGTGGTGGGTGCTCGGAAGGGGCTTGCCGGGGAGCGGTGAGTGACCCCCCCAGGCCGCCTCTGTTGGGTGCAGGTGGGCAGTGCGCAGTGCCAGTCGCATCTGCGGAGCGAGGGCCTGGTCCAAGCCGCAGGTGAGGGGCGACGGCCGGGGCGGGACTGAACTGGCTGTGCCCAGTCCCCCGCGTCCGGTCGCCGGCACACAATAGCCAGGGGTCCGCCCCGGCCAGCCCAGGAAACCCAAAGGAAAGCGGGCGGGCGGGGGGCGGGAGAGCCTGGGCTTCGGTCAGTCACAACAGGAAACGCCCGCTGTCCTGGGCCTCCGGGGTCAGCGCTCAGGGAGTCCTGGGGCTGCGGAGGAAGAGAGCGGGGACAGCCAGTAGGGGAGAGGCTGGCGGGGCCCGCGTGCAGGAGGGCAGGCCAGCTGCGGCCCGGAGAGTTGAAATCGGGCCACAGGGCTTGCTGAGCCCGTGCATCTTGGGCCAGAGGGTGAAGCTTCGGGAGAAAGACCCCCCACCATGGCCTGCGTGACCCTGTGGCCAGGCCTCCTGCCTTCGCTCCCCGCACCCCTGACCTGGTGGACCTGCGGGGTGGGAAGTGCAGACTTGAACCCAAGTGTCCTTGCTGCCCCAGGCGAGCAGTGCTGGCCACTGGGCAGCTCCGTGTGTGGCGCTCAGGGGTTCCCCGAGGACCCCTTGCCCTGATACCACCTGCAGGTTGGGGGCTCCCCGGGGCCAGCCTGGGTTCAGTAATTCCTGAGAAGGATTCAGGACTTGACAAGAGCTGGGGTGCTCCCGCTTCCGACTCGTTTCAGTGAAAAGACGAGAAACCCTCAGGGCTGGGTCCAGGAGAGCTGCTGTCCCGGGGGTGCCGTGGGGACAGCACTGTGCTGATGAGGGAGGCTCCCAAGCTTGGTGTCCAGGCTTTCTACTGGGGGTCAACTGTACAGCCTCAAGGCCGACGCTAGTCTCCAGCCCTCTGGAGGCTAAGAGGCCCCCAAGAAACCCGCTGTTAGCCCAGCCTGCCTGTCTCCACCCAGCCCTGAGGGGTCAGTACCGCACAGTGTTACCCTGTCTCCCGGGTGATGGCACGCGATCCAGAGAAGTCAGCAACTGGCCGGAGGTCACGGGGCTAGTTAGGGGACAGTGGGAGGAGTGGAACCTACAGGCCCTGGCTCTAGATTCTGCTTCTAAGCCTGCTGTACCCAGAGACGGAGTCCCCAGTGCCTGGTCCAGGGCCCGAGCCTCATCCCCACGGCCCTTCTGCCTGGGTGTCTTGCTCTGTGCACAGTCTAGCATCCCATGCCTGGGACCCCCAACCAGAGAGCCCCAGGCCATCCAGAGGACGTGTGCCCTAGAATCACCAGGAGAGCCTGCTGGCGGTGCGGCTGCCTGGATGGTGCCCGAGGGTGGGCCGGCGCAGCTGCAGCAGAAGCGGGCAGGGGCGGCACCTGGCCCGTGTCCTGCTCCCAGGCAGCTGTGCCGTGCTGGTCCAGGTAAGGACCTGGGGTGAGACCGAGCGCCACTTCAGCCCCTCCGCCCTGACCCCAGGGTGGGAGGTAACATGCTCAGGGTCCCACACGCAGGTCTGTGGCCGGAGGCACCTAGGGACCTAGTCAGCCTCATGCCGGACCCGACTCTACACCTCGGTACCCGCTTAACGTGACCCCGTTCTTCGGGAACCGTTTCTTCATCAGAGCAGAGGCAGACGGTTTGACCCTTACCCTTTGCGCCACCCGTCGCTCACTTGCTGGGTGCCTACTGAGAAGAGGCACCGGGAATCGCAGCCCAGCCCTCTTCCATGGTGGCGGGAATGGGCCACGCGACAGGTCTGGCAGTGCCTGTGAAGGTTAAACACCGGCCGCCCTGTGAGCCCACAGTCCCCACCGGGCATAGGAGCCCACGAACATCTGTCCCTGATGCGAGTGGCGCGGCGGCCGGGCGGCAGGCTCTGTAATGGGCAAGCCGTGGAAGTGCCCCAGGCGCCCGCTGGGGTGGAGACGCGGCGCGGTCCAGCCTCGCGCGGACGCTGCTCAGCCACACACGCCCGCTGGAGTGGCCGTCCGAGACGCGACGCGGAAGCGGGGGGGAGCCTGTGAGAAGGGGCTGTAGATGGCAAGATTCCGTTAATGCAGCTTCCAGAACAGGAAACAGCCTGCGGGTTCCCTGGGGCTGGGGCAGGGAACCTGAGCGACTGCTACTAGGTCTGCGGTTTAGTTTGCGGGAGATGAACGTATCCTAGAACCGGGGTGGTCGTACGCCGTGAATGCGCTAAGGCCACAGGATTGTATTCTCAGTGGGTGAATCTGCAGGTGAGTCACGCCTCGCGGCGGTTGTTAAAAGGACTGGCACCAGGATACACAGAAGGCAGGCGGGCCAGGCCCTCCCTCCCGGAGCCCGGCTCTGTGGGAGCCGATGGGCAGCAGAGGCATAGAAGTGCCGGCGGCGGTTCAGGTGGCTGTCGGGGCGCCTCTTGAGCGTTTCAGGACCAGCTGGTACCAGCTCCAGACAAACTTTTCAAAACTTGAAGAAGGTGTACCTCCCGGCTCCTTCTGCGGGCCGGACCAGATGCCGCGAGAAAGAGAACTGTTGGCCGGCGCCCTCAATCCCAAATAATGGCACCGCATGAAAGACCCCCCACCCCCTGCCAAGAACAAGGGTGCCTGTGTGCTTTGTGGTTCTATGTATGAAGTTTCTAGAACATGAAAACAGCTCTGCAGCGACGGGAAGCGTGCATCGGGGTTCGCTGATCCGCGCTGTGGAGAGGCGCAAGGAAACTTCCAGGGGCTGATGCGCTTGCCGTCTCGGTACTGGTGGCAGTTGTGGGAGCGTCTGCATGTTGGAACTCACAGGATCCTGTGCTTTAAATATATGCGTTCTTTTAATCTTTTGTTTTTTAAAGATTTTATTTATTTGATAGAAACACAGTGAGAGAGGGAACACAAGCAGAGGGAATGGGAGAGGGAGAAGCAGGCTTCCCACCAAGCAGGCAGCCCAGTGTGGGACTCAATCCCAGGACCCTGGGATCATGACCTGAGCCAAAGGCAGACTCTTAATGACTGAGCCATCCAGGCATCCCTAAACATATGCATTTGTAATGTGTATCCGTATAACCTCCATGTTGAATAGTGTGGTGTGACAGGTAGCAGGGTAGGGACCGTTCTTAAGTCACAGAGGCTAATAAACGTTTGTGTGGTAACAGCAGTGGGGGCTCAGTCAAGTCTTGAAGGACATGTCGGAGGTAGACAGGGAGAGGGAGTCCTCTGGGAGAGGGAGAAGAATATGTCGAAGAGTGGAGGTTTGAGAGAAACTGGCATGCTCGGGGGATCATTAGTTTTCTACTGTGGACTTCCGGGAAGGGACCTGGCCGGGGGTGGGGCTGGAGGAGGGGGTGGCAGGGCACGCTGGCCTGTGGGCCACAGCAGAAACAAGTAGCAGGTCGGCACCTTGTGGCACCATAACAGCCTGAGCCGCACGAGTGGTCAGGAATCCGCTTACAGCCTGCTGGAGCAAAGAGGTGACCACGCAAAGTATTCATCCTGCCGCCACCAGACAACGTGGGCGTTCACAAGGTCCCAGACGATGCATGTTTGGGAAAAGCTCCGGAAGCCCCCTGCAGAGTCGTCTTGCTAGCTGATAGAATTTTAGGCATCACTGACTTCCACCCTAAGTGTTGCATTTGAAAGAAGTAAATATGAGAAGGAGGTTGGGTGTGTGGAACTCAGGAGTCAGCTCTCCTTTATTGGCACCAAGATTCTGATCTGTTCTTTGGGGACAGGGGCTTAAGAACAATGACAATAGCATAAAGACACCTAGAATAGTTTGAAACATTTTCAGTAACCTTTGGTGTTCCTGCCGGCACTGTCTGCTCAGAAGTGATCTACCATTTGATCAGGGGAAAGTTCCATTCCTGAGCTTTATTTTTTCCCTGAGTTAGAGATCGCGTATGTGTTTTTTTGTGTGTAAGTCAGGAGTTTGCACTTTATCCAGAGGGCGGGAATTGTGAAGCTCAGGTAGGATTTAAAGCTGCTGTATCAGTTGTCCTTTGCTGCGTAACAAATCACCCCAAACTTAGAGGCTTGCACACAACAAGCGCTTGTTGTCTCACAGTTTCTGTGGGTCAGGAATTTGGGGCAGATCTGACTCCGGGACTCATGAGGGGGTTAGCTGGGGGCTGGAGGATCTGCTCCCCAGACGGTCCCTCACCTGGTAACCAGCAAGAGGCCTGGTGGCCGGCTTCCCCCAGAGCACGTGGTAGGGCTTCATGACTGAATGTAGTGGGGTTCGAAGGGGAGAAAAATTAGAGCCTGTCGCTGTGGTTTCTCATTTCTGAGTGTGGTATCCCTCATTTCAGGGACCAGCAGTCAGGGCACCTCAGGATGTGACAGAAGGCTCTGGGGTGAGCGCTGGAAAGGATGATGTTGGGATAATGCCCTTAGGTGAGTAGCTCACCCCTCCCCCACCCTGAGGGGGGTCCCCCTTCTGCTCATCATTCATTTTCTCAGTGAACATTCCTGGTGTCCCTGCCACGGGCCAGGCCCTGAGCTGGGCACCCGGGCTGGAGATGGGTCAGACACGCCCTCACAGAGGGCACGGCGTGGTCTGACGGGATAGCGGGTGCCTAACCACGTGTCCCAGCTGTGGGTGTGTGCCGGACGCCATGCTGCCAGCTCTCTTGCTGCCTGTGTGGCCACGTGGGACGGTCCCCCAGTACATCAGCAATTTTTTCCTCAAGAAAAGTCCACAGTTTGGGTTTTTATGACAGGCCTGATTTTCAAACGTTTTTCACATTTTTAAGCACACTGCAGTGCACCAAGCCGACACCACCTCTGGCTGGCCTGCTGGGTGCACTGCGCCCTCTGGGAGCCCGTGCCCGGCAGACTGGAAACCCGAGTCCAAGCAGCTCAAGCAGCGTGCCTGAGGCCACACAGCAAGTCAGGGCCAGAGCCGGGTTGGGGACGGTGGCTTCTGCCGCTGACAGGAGGTGTCTCTGCACCCAGGAGAGGCGGCCAGGATGCCAGGGCGTGGGAGCTGGCGGCTGGCGTGGAGGAAGTGTGTGGGTGGGAGCAGGAGCTTCACCTTTGCTGTTGCACTGGGGTCGTTTTTGTAAACTGGATCGTGAGCTGGAGCTTATCCCCCCAGAACTCCATAGAGCAGTTTAAAAACCTGGAGAAAGGAAATGTGAGGTTCATCTGTCCCCCGACTTACCCGCCCATCCGTTTCCCCAGATCCCCACTCAGACGCCACGCATCACACATCGTGTGGCCAGCCTGCCTACTCGTTCACGCCTGTCTCCCCACTGTCCCCTCTCCTCCATCCACCCCCACCCCCCCACCTGCTGTCCCTCCCTCCCTCTCTCCATTGTCCATGTTACTTCATTTTTTAAGTTTTTTTTTTTAATTTGACAGACAGAGATCACAAGTAGGCAGAGAGGCAGGCAGAGAGAGAGAGGAGGAAGCAGGCTCCCTGCTGAGCCGAGAGCCTGATGCGGGGCTCGATCCCAGGACCCTGGGATCATGACCTGAGCTGAAGGCAGAGGCTTTAACCCACTGAGCCACCCAGGCACCCCTCCATCTGTTACTTTAAACCAGGAACTTTATAGAAAAAAATTTTTTTTAAAATTTTATTTATTTGACAGAGATAGGGAAAGAGGGAAGCGGGAGAGGGAGAAGCAGACTCCCCACTGAGCAGGGAGCCGGATGCAGGGCTCCATCCCATGACCCTGGATCATGACCTGAGCTGAAGGCAGACACCTAGTGACTGAGCCACCCAGGCGCCCCAGGAATCTTTTTTAAAAAGGTTTTAGTGAAAGACAGAGCATGGGTGGGCAGGGGGAGAAGCAGACTCCCGGCTGAGCAGGTACCCCGCCCCCAATGGGGGGCTCAGTCCTAGGATCTGAGGTCATGACCCAAGGGGAAGGCGGATGCTTAAAGGACTGAGCCACCATGGCGCCCCACCGTCCATCCATCTGTTCCCCCCACCCCTGTCCACCAGTCCGTCCGTCTGCCCGCCCCCTCCCCCCCCAGCCCCTGCACCATCCACCCACTGACGCTCCTGGACACGCCGCTCATCTGCATCCCCATTAGTTCTCCTCCCGCTCAGCCGTGCCCGCGCGCCGCCTCCGTTTGTTAGGCACTGACTGCACTGTGCGGGGTCCCCGCGACCCATCAGCCCTTCTTCCGCCCCCATGGTTTCCTGGCATTAAGCTTTGCTCTGGCAGGGCCCTTCCTGACTGACACAGGCCCGACCCCCCCCCCCCCCCCCCGCCCCCTGTGCCCTGCACCACCCCGCCCTCACTCTGTGCCTTTCCCCGGCAGGAGATGCGGCCCCCGGGGTGGAGGTGCTGGCGACGGGGGACGCCCAGGCCACGTGTCCCTACAAGCAGGAGCCGGGCAGCCCTCCACTGGCTCCCGCGGCGCCGCCTGCGCCCGGCCTATCCCCCTTCCTGGCGGTGGCGGCGGCCCCGGGCACCACCTCCTGCCCCGAGTGCGGCAAGGCCGCCCTGAAGCCCGCGCACCTGCTGCGCCACCGGCAGAGCCGCTCGGCCGAGAAGCCGCACGCCTGCCCCGAGTGCGGCAAGGCCTTCTGGCGCGAGCACCTGGTGCGCCACCGCAAGACGCACTCGGGGGCGGCCGTTCGCCTGCTGGCAGTGCGGCAAGGGCTTCGGGCGCCGCGAGCACGTGCTGCGCCACCAGCGCATCCACGGCCGCGCGGCGGGCGGCGAGGGCGCGGGCGCGTGCGCGGCAGCGGGCCCCGGCGGCGGGGGCCCCTTCCCGGCCTGGCCGCTGGGGTAGCAGCCGCCGCGCCCGCCGCCGGCCCCTCCCGGCCCGCAGCCCCCTGCTCCTGCGCCGGCTCCAGTCGGAACCTTTGTTTCTTCGGCTCCTTCTGTCCCGGGCCACACGGCCCTATCCGGTTGTCACGGCCTGCCAGGCCGTCCCACTCCGTGCAGGTGCGCCCGCGAGCCCGCCGCCCCCGTCCTCTCCACCTGCCGTGCGGGGCCCAGCGGGGCCGGCCGGAGCCCAGGAGAGGAGCGCGGGGCAGGGGCCGAGCGCGGGCCCCGATCCAGAGGAGGCTGGAGGAAGGAGACGTCTTGGCCCTAGGGGACCCCTCCCCACCCGAAGGGGTGGTTCTGACAGGATGGACTGGGCTCTGCTCGTGGGCTCCTTGGGCTCGCCCCTCTCTGCAGACGGGAGGGCGCGTGATGGACAGCGATGCCCGCTCCGGGGAAGCACCGCGGAGACCACAGTTCACCAGCATCTGGAGAGTAACAAAGTTACTGATGAGAGGTGCCCACGCAGTCCCGGGTTCTGTGTAGGCGGGCCTCGCCTCCCACGCCCGTGTCCTGGCGGGACCTTGGCCACCAGTTCCTCTCCTTGAGCCTGGAGAGGAGCCTCAGAGGTGGGTTTCATCCAGCCCCCTGGGGGGCCAGGAGCAGGTGTCTTCACTGTGTCCTTAGAGCCAGAACGGTGCTCAGTGGAGGGGCTGGCTTGGCGACAGACCCACTTGGGTTCTAATCTCAGCCTGTGGCTTCTTGGCTGCTGGAGCTTTCATACCCGCTCTGGGTGTCGGTGTCCACATCTGTAAACAGCAGTGGTCCCTACGTCCACTGCCGGAGTCTTCCTTGGGGGAGGTACCCATTCGTGGGGGCCGCCAAATACCAGATCAGTAAGTCTTGGGGAACCGGTTTTGTCAAGAGAGGGATCCAGTATTCAGTGAGGATGGGGCATGAGGCTGGGGGCCGCTGGTCCGGGACCCTGCAGAGGGGAGGTCGCGGGAGTGGCTTACTGTGGAGTGCAGACCCTGGCCTGCTTCATCAGCTCCTGCAGCCCCCACCTGCCTTGTGCTCTGTTCAGCACATTCCTGGGGGTCACGCCCTGCTGTTCCGTCTTCAGGAAGGTGCTGCTGCACCTGACCCGTAAGACCCCGGCCACAGTCCAGGCCCTGGCCGCAAGGGGGTCTGGGAGGGCACGAGCTGGACCGTCAGGCGTCTGCAGCTGGAGGCTGGCTCCCCCTTCCAGCAGCCGTGAGGCAGGACAGTGCCCAGACCCTGAGGGAGGCTGGGATGGCGTGTGTCTGCCAGGGTGCCCTGGAGCAGCCCCAAGGTTGCAACACCCGCCCTGTGTGACAGGTGGGAAGGGCGGGTTGGAGGTGCCGTGGGGCAGGGAACGCAGACTTCTGGCTTGCCCTGTGTGAGCTCCCACACGCGCCCTGGTCACAACACCGTGTCCCCGCGCCCACGGCCGACAGAGGGAACTGGCTTGAGAAGCCACATCTGCTGCTGCAGGACCTCGGGGGACGGGGGGGGGTTGTCTGAGGATGGGGCTCCGTGACAACAAGACAAGGCGCTCCTGGCTGTGGGCCAGGCCCTCGGTCAGGCGCGGAAATCCTCCGTCTGGTTTATTGCCATAGTGCAGCAAGCCTGTCCCCAGCACACAGATGGGGGAAACGGAGGCATGGGAAGGGTGAGTGGCTGCGACCCCGCTGGCCCGGCACTGGCCCGTCGTGCAGGGATCACGGGGACTCCGGCTCCCGCCTCGCTCGGGGCTCCCCGCCTCTGCCACCCGAGCAAGCCCGGCTTTGGCTGGGGAGGTTCCGCCCCTTCCGACAAGCTCCCCGGAGCCTGATTTCCCCGAGGAAGCCCCTTGACGCACGCCGCCTCCGTCAGTGTGGACTGCTGCTGAGGGCGTCCCTCAGTTGGGACGCAGAGTCGTCGTGTGCCACGCTCGTGGCTCCGGTGGCGGAGCCCAGACGCAGCTGGGGAGATGCGGGCACCGGCACTCAGGTGCTCGTCCCCCCGGTGCCCGCCAGGGGGCACGTCCCGCCGGCCAGCGTTTACTCCCATGAAGGGCCGAGTCCCCCTCGGAGACGGCAGAAGGACCTCCCCAGGCCAGTAGGAAGCTTGGTGCCAGCTGGTGGGGGTGCGGAGTGCTGCTGACAGGACCCCCAGCGGCCCCCCGCCCGCCCCCAGACTCACAGGGGCCACAGGTGTCTGTCTCCGTGTTGCTTGGGTGGCAGCTGGTGGGGGCGACCTAAATGTCCATCCACAGAGAGTGGGGGAGGGGGGGTGCACCGACATTGCCCGGGAGACGCCCCGAACTCAGAAATAAGAACATCCAACGGAGCCTCCTTAGAAATCACGCAGGGCATTAAAGTCGTGTCCGAGGGTCGTCTTGTGATGAAGCTGCGTCTGGGCCACGACTGTCTGGACGTCGCCGGTTAGCTCTCTCACCAAGGTCGAGGTTAACGTGCCCAAAGCTGGATCGTGTGACCAGTTTTGGTCACTCTGATGGACGGGACAGCCCCAGGTGTTAGGGTTCACTATCCTGCGGGTCATTAGCCAATGTGGACGCAGCGGCCACGCTCTCCCACCGGCCGCCGGTCCTGGTTCTCGCACTCCTCTTCCCAGCGAGGTCCGGCCTTCTGCTGGCGGCCACGGGTGAGCTAAACAAAACAGCTCTGCACAGACCAGCAGTGATGGGGAGGCAGGGAGGGAATGGCGGCTGCGGACTCCGGACGGGAGGAGAAGCGAGCAGGTAAAAGCCGCGCCACTGTGATGAGGCCACGGACCTCAGAGTCCCCTGTGACAGGCCCCCTCCGCAGTCATGTCTCCATCCACCAGCACCGCTGACCAGGAGGTCTGAGTTGTGCTTCTGGAGGCTGGGCCTCGACTTCTCTGCTTCCTTCTTCAGCGACGAGGAGTGAGACTGTGGCCCGTTGCGGTCCCTGTGGGAACTTGCTTGTGGCCAGAGGCTCTGGGTGGCCACGTGCGGGTTTCCCTCCTGCTTCATTGATCTCTTGGGGTCCTGGCACAGCAGCTCTGTGGGGAACCCAGCAGGGGTGAGTCGGTTTCTCCCAGGGCTCCCTCCAGCTGCTGCCTCCTTGCCCTTCCCATGTCCCCAGTTAAAGGGAGTCAGCCATCAGGGGCGAACCCCAAGTCTGTACTTGCTTGTGAGGAGGGGAACCACAGGAGTGCCAGGTCACACCCCAAGGCTGCTCCCTCATCTTCGTCACCCCCTGCTTCAAACCCTCACGGCTCCCGGGGACAGCAGGAATGGCAGTGAGCTCTCCGTAAGCAAAACCAATGCAGGACGAGGGGCCCGTTCCCAGACGAGCTGGGGCCTTACCGCACGGCAGTGCCAGGGTTCCGAGAGTGATCCCGCACCGTGGAGTTGGGCACCGTGTGGGGCGCAGGTTCGAGGCCAGCACCACTTCCTTCTGCCATGTTTTCTTAGCGAGCAAGCTACAAGGCAGGCCCGCATCCCGGGGTGGGGAGAAAGCCCCCACGTCCTGCTGAGTTCGTCCCAGAGTCCCATGGCCAAGGGTTTGGATGTGGGGAGAGGTGGGGCCCCTCAGGGCAACCCCTCCTGTAAATAATCCTCCTTTACTCAGGAATCTTTAATGAACACCCCCTGTGGCCAGGCCGGTACAGAGTGGCCCTTGGAAAGAGCAGTGAACCAGAATGAGTCCCTGCCCAGCCGAGCAGACACTAACGGTCCCGGACATGTTTGGGGGCAGACAGTGGAGACTGGAGAGTCGGGAAGGTCCGAAGAAGGGCTTGGGTGAGGCCTGGGGAAGCCTGGACAGGAGAGGGAGCAGCCAGATGCCAGGCCCTGGGGCAGAGCGGGCCTGGTGCTGGGAGGAGCTGGTGCCGCTGGAGCGAGGAGGGAGGGGAAGAGGAGTCATGAACGTCTGGGCGGAAGTGAGAGGTTAGTTATATTTTCAGCATGCTGGGAAGCCCCTGGAAGGTTTGGGGCAGGCACTGCATTATCCCGTTTGTATTTTATTTTATTTTTTTTTTTTAATTTTTATTCATTTAACAGAGAGAGAGATCACAAGTAGGCAGAGAGGCAGGCAGAGAGAGAGAGGGAAGCAGGCTCCCCGCTGAGCAGAGAGCCCGACGCGGGGCTCGATCCCAGGACCCTGAGATCATGACCTGAGCCGAAGGCAGCAGCTTAACCGACTGAGCCACCCAGGCGCCCCCCGTTTGTATTTTCAGTGCAGCGTTTGGGCCGCCCTGTGGAAGACAGGTGGAGGAGGGAAGAGAATGAAAGCGGAGGCGCTGCTCAGCGTCCATAAGATGCAGGGGAGGGTGGATCCCTTCTGGGAAAAGAACAAAGTGTCTTTCGGGGCCTCACGGTGACCTTGGATCCAACCGTATTCCCTCTTGGCCAGTCATGCAAACGGGAAGATCAGTAGTACTTCCGGGCATGGCTGCATGGTGGCTAGGCAGGCACCGGAATGCAAATGCCTGGGTTTGGTTCTGGTTATTTATATCTGTGCAATCTTGGGGAAGTTACTCAACCTCTCTGAGCCTGTGTTTGTCTTTGGTTCGGTGGGGGTCATTTCTACCCCACAGGGTTATCAGGGGGACTCCCTGAGGTCAGGTGCACCGTGTTCTTCGCACATCACTAGGAGCCCAGTTAGTGCCTACGATTACTAGAAGTAGGATTATAATATCTGATGAAAGCACCTTTCCACAGTGTGTCCCTTCCCAACCTGCTTTATATGCAGTCTCAATATTTCAACAACTCCCTGAAGATACTATTTTTATTATTTTATTAAAAATCATCTCTAAAGATGAGCAAGTTGACGGCTACTTAGGAAGTGGCAAAGCTGGAATTCAACCCCAGGCACATCTGGCTCTGAAGTTCTCTGTCCATGTCCCTTTCTTGCTCGGAAGAAACAGAGCAGCCTGGGGAGTGAGAAATGCCAGGACACTGAGGCACTGGGAAGTGCTGAATTCTGGGGTGGGGAGCCAGTTAAACCCCCTGCACATGCCCCCTTCCCATCACAGATCCCAAGGGAAAGTCTCAGATTCCTCTTTTAATCTTGAGCATCAGTGGGCTTCTAGGGCAGGGGGTTCCAAATGGCATAACGGGGGCCAAAGAGGTTGCAGAAGCCAGTGAAGGAGCTGGGGGTACACACTAGGGACTGGTGAGGTCTGTGGTGAGCCAGAAAGAACACGCTCTATCAAAAGCTGCTCTTTGGCCCGGGCCGGGTGGCTGCCAGCTGGAGACTTGGACCCAGTGTTTACAGACTGACATCCCGAGAGAAGCCAGAGACCCAGATCTTTATGTGAAATTTCTGAATTCTACACATCAGAGACTCAGCCTGCAATTCTTCAAAAACACTGCAGAGGAACCAAACCAGATGGAAAAAAACAAAACCAGAAGCTGATGCACTGAAAGCATGCCCGAGGGTCTGGTCGGGGCTACCCCTTTGCCGCATGTGATCTGATTCCTCAGTTTACCAATGAAGCAGTGGAGTGTCTCTCCCACAACCGCATGGCTGGGCAGTGAGATATGAGGATGTCGGAAGGAGTCAGGGTTCTTTCGGGGGTCTGGGGTTTGGATGAAGTGGTGGACACAGGAGTGGAAAACCTGGAGGTATTGAAACAACACTGATTTTGGGGTTATGAGCAGGAAAGGGAGTGGGGTCTTAATCCTAACCCACGTTCCCAACCCCATGGGGCACCAGGGTAGCTCAGTCGGTTGGGCATCTCTCGGTTTCAGCTCAGGTCATGATTTTAGGGTTGTGCACCTGAGCCCCAAGTTAGGCTCTGCGCTCAGTGGGAAATCTGCTTCCCTTCTCCTGCCCCACCCCCTGCTCACATGTTCTCTCCCTTTCTCTCAAATAAATAGAAATAAAATCTTTTTTAAAAAAGTTTCTGGGGCACCTGGGTGGCTCAGTGGGTTAAGCCGCTGCCTTCGGCTCAGATCATGATCTCAGGGACCTGGGATCGAGCCCTGAATCGGGCTCTCTGCTCAGCAGGGAGCCTGTTTCCTCCTCTCTCTCTCTGCCTGCCTCTCTGCCTACTTGTGATCTCTCTCTGTGTCAAATAAATAAACAAAATCTTTTAAAAAAATTAAAAAGTTCCCAACCGCAAGTGATAGCATGCCTGTGTCCTTTAGAAGATTAATTGTAATCCCTTAATCCCTTAATTTTGGTCCATGAATGAACTGGTTGAGAGGCACTGAATATTCAGCACAACGGACAGAGGTGATTGCTTGAAGCTGAGCTCCAGGGAGAAGAGGTGTTTGACCCAACTCCCCCAAGCCCATTTTTACCTATGTGAAGGGATTTCTTTGGTAAGATTGAAAAGACAAACATGGGTCTCAGTTAGACCTCAGGAGAGTTTCGTGAATACCAAATTGCTGAGCGACGTTGGAGGTGAGCGTGGATTTGTAGAGCCTGCCTAGCTCAAAAGGGGTAAAATTTGAAGATGTTCACATGTATGTTTAGAAAGAAACCCTTTTCTCTGTAATAACATGTAACGATCCCCCCCTGCTACACCTCAAACCATCGTGGTAACGAGTCAATAACAAGAAAGACACATCCCACCATGACTGTGTCAAGGTTTTACCCCATCTTCTTTATCATCTTTTAGTTTATGTTATTTTATTTACCCTATTTTTTCAGTCTACTCTGTCACAGACTCTGAAGGAAGAATGCAGGAGCATTCCAGGCAGAACCAACAGCAGCTCTCTCTGTGTCCATTTTCAATTCCACTAATACTATCCATGACCCTACAAGGAAAGCAGAAGCTAGACAGATACAGCCAACCCAATAACATGAAGGAGTCCGTCCTCTCCCACACACCTTCCTGTTCACAAACAGAGGAAGCTGACACATCTTCTGCACTCCTAAAATTTTCACAACTTGATATCTACTCACATGCTTTTCCACCTTTCCCCTTCCCTGCCTTTGTTGGTCACCTCTGGTGACTCTGCCCATGAGTCAACCACGCCACCCGAGTCTGTGCCTGTGTAGGCATCGGTGGCGGCTTTTGCCTGCTGCCTTTGAAAAACCATGATGATCACTGGCCCCACACCATTCTGCCCCCCTCAGCTTTGCACAGAAACATTCTTAGGGGAGTCAGCTCCAAAACTCCCCTTCCTGATCACAGATTCCTGTCCTGTCATTTCAGCGTCTTGATCTTGTGGTATCATGAGTCCAGCCCTCACCAGCCCAGCCCCCTTTGAAAATAGGAGCATTCAATGAATCCTGGGTCAGTGATTCAGATGAGTCTTTCTCCTGCAACACCAGTGGTTTGTGCTGCCCAAAGCTCTCGGGACCCTTCCCTCCCACCCCCATTTAACTCTCTGATGAGATGGATACTCTCCGTGGTGCTGGTGGGACCACAGACTCGTGCTCTCTTGCTGAAAGACAACTTCAAAACGTGTATAACTTTTGACTGAGTTACCTTCCTTCTAGGATTTGAGACTAAAGAATGAGTGAGACATGGAGTGCCTGGGTGGTTCGGTCAGTTGAGCGTCCGACTCTTGATTTCAGCTCAGGTCATGATCGCAGGGTCGTGGGATTGAACCCCTCATCAGGTTCCCCATTCGGCATGGAGTCTGCTTGAGACTCTCTCCCTCTGCCCCTCCCCCCTGCTTGTGCACTCACTCTCTCTCTCTCTCTCAAAAATGAATTTAGAAAAGAAGGATTGATCAGCTATGTGTAGGAATATTTATGTTCTGCAATGCTCATTGCCTACTTCCTAGGATTGAATGCGTGATAGTGGGGTGGTAAGGGGTGCCAGGCAAAGACCCAGGCAGTGTGTGGTCGAAGCTTCCCCTGGTGCCCTGGGACATGTGTGACTCCAGGGCATGTTACTTCAACTCTCAGAACCTACATTTCCCCTCTAAAATGAGATCCTGTAGTACCTATTTTATAGGGCCGTTTCTCAGATTAAATGATCCATATAAAGATACCAGCACAGTCCCTGGCGTGGAGTGAAGGTCGGATGCAGAAGCTGTCCCTTTTATCATCCATTCGGCATTGCTCTGCAGACGCTTGTTCCATTCTCTGAACTCTGAGGAGGAGCATGAATCTGGTCTTAGATGCAAATATCCTCTGTGGCCCTCTGTGTCTCTGTCTGCCTTATCTGTCCATCCATCCATCCACCCCGTAGGTATCTAACTATGTAGCTATCTAGCCATAGCTCCCTTGTCTGAGTGTTCCCTAAATAGCAGGTGCTATCCTAAGGACTTTAAATATATTTTTTGAAGATTTTATGTATTTATTTGACAGAGATCACAAGTAGGCAGAGAGGCAGGCAGAGAGAGAGGGGGGAAGCAGGCTCCCTGCTGAGCAGAGAGCCCGATGCAGGGCTTGATCCCAGGACCCTGAGATCATGACCTGAGCAGAAAGCAGAGGCTTAACCCACTGAGCCACCCAGGCAACCCCTAAGGGCTTTAAATATTAAGGCACTTAATCTTCACAAAACTCTGTGAGGCAGTTACACTTAAGGCCCTGTATTGTTACTTAGCTAGATAACTTTCAATTATCTTTCATATCTATCTACCTACCTATTTTTCTATTATATCTATCAATTATCTCTATCATCTGTCAATCATCTTCCATCCATCCTTCTACCTATTATACTTATCTATCAATTATCTCTACTATCTATCATTTCCAATTCTCTCTTTTTTCTCAACTCTGACTCTCAGTTTACAGCCTCATCCTTTAGACACAAATATGTTATTAGTTGGGGGCAGGCTGAATCGTCCTCCCTCATTTCTTCAAGTACTTGGTGGAAAACACATGGGGTGGGCAAACGTTTCCTTTGGATGCTAATGGGTGTTCCCAGCGGAAGCAGAATGAGTGTGGAGAGTGCGGGCGGGGAACCCCGCTCCCTGCATTTGCTCTCTTTCAAGTGCCTGCAGCTTGTCGTCACCAAAGCCTGCATTCTGCCCCCCTTCAGATGCGAGCACGGGGACAAGCTGCCTTTGGCACCTAACCCACGCAGTGACAACTGGGGACAGAAGGGCGGAGGGAGATGTGGTCTCTCAGGAAACGGTCGGTGCAAGTTCTAGAAATCGGCTCACCTAGCCTAACTCAAGACATTTTCTGATTTCTCTTTCAATTTCTTCTCTGCCCTGTTGGCTGCTGTCTCGTTTCCACATGTTGGCGAACTCTCCAGTTCATCTAGTTCCACACGCTCGCAGTCGGGGAAGACACCGGGTTGTGCCAGACCCTGTGTTCTGCAGACCCGCTGTACCACAGCCTTGCCCCCGTCAGGACTTGTTAAGGGGACAGATGTCATGTCACGTGTTCTCACACACACACACACACACACCCTATACAAAGGGACCCAGGAGACTCCGGGAGGTGCTGGCTAACTCTGTTACCTGGAATTTGGTGATGGCGCTACGGGCGATTGCCTGAGTCCCAACTCATCCGAACACGCAGACCTTTGTCATCTGGTACACCTCCATGAAGCTGTTCTTTTAACCTCCAATGCAAGGTGGCTTAGTGACACTCTGCTTGGTAGGAGCAGATAGTTGGAAGTGCAGGAACAGGGTGAGCTTTCAGATCTATGCGACTCCATGGCTCAGGGTTACCCCGTCTTCCCATCCTGCTTTCTGTGCTTCAGTGTCAGTCCTGCATTTCGCTCCCTCTCCCGGTGGCGTGGCAGTGGCGTGGTGACAATGCATGTCTATCCAGATATACGCTTCCAGAAACTCTCTCAAAAGACTGAAGGAACTACACCTACGTCGTCTCAAAGTATCTCCCCAAAGACACCAATAATGGAGGGACAAAATTAACTTTGCTGTGTGGACATCTGGCCAACGCCCCCTTAGGCAGTAAGTTGACCCCATGGAGAGCAGGAAGACCTGATGTGCTGAATCCCTGGGATGGGACGCACGGAGGACAAGGATGGAATTTATACGCCACCACGCTGATCACTTCTGTGGCTTTCCTGCCCAATACGCGTAGCCCGCATCTGATCACGAGAAAGTCTCAGACAGACCCAGAAGGAGAAGTGTGCCACAGAGCAGCTCACTGGTCCTCTCATAAAAATGCCAAGGAAAACGTCAAGGTTGCGAAAGAGAAGGTAGAGACAATCTTCTAGTTGTAAAGGACACTGAAGAGGCATCCAGTGGGGGTGTTTCTTTTGGGTTTTTGTTTTGTTTGTTTTGTTTCGCTATAAAAGGACAATTGCTACTGGGACAGTGGGTGAAATTTTAAGGTCTGTGGTTTATGAGGATGGCCTCCATGTTACACTGGTGATAATCTTACTGTGCTCACGTTAGAGACTGCCCTCAGTTTTAGGAAGAATTTAGGGGCAAGGGGGTGTAAAGTTTGCAACTTACTCTGGAACGGTTCAGAATGTTTGTATGTATGTCTGGGCAGAGGAGAGAGGTGGGCATGGGATCAGGACGTCCAGTGCAGAAAATGTACACCTTGAGAGAATCTGAGTACTGGGGAACTATTTGGACAATTTTCCTTTAAGTGTAAAATGACTACAAGATAAAAAGTTTAAAAAGGAAGAACTTTTTTTTCCCCAGAAGCCCCAACAGATATCTTTCCTGCTCTCAATGACCAGAATAATCGGGTCTTCAGCACACTGGCTTGCACACAGCATGTTCAGGCTCTCGAAACCTATCTTTGGAAGGAGGAAGGGTGAGCTTTCTCAGTCTCCTGCCATCTCCATCGGGGCAGGAGTAGATGACTGTCCCCATAACACTGGAACACATACAAGAACTCTGGCTGAAACGTGGCGAAAACCCAGCAGACTCCTCACCGGGGGACCAAGTAAACATGGGACGGGAACTGCAGTGTGCACTAGGGAAGGGGTCTTCATGTCCACGCTCCGAACTACAAAGAGCCACGCGGGCTCAAGACAGACAACGGGCTCAGCCACAGAGATGCAAAGAAAGCGGCATTTCTTGCACACATTTGGGGGGGGGCATGTGGTGGGGTTCCCTTCGTTTACTTTTCCAGGACGGGTTAAGTAAGGAAGCGAGGGCTGGTGATGCTCTCTGCTCTGATTCTCCAGCGGTCTCCAGGTAACCATCTCTGGGCTTCCAGCCTCGTCTGCCCGTCCCTCCGTCCCTGTGAGCACCACCCGTCATCCTTCATGATCTTTCCCAGCAAAGCCATTTACACCTTCCTGTCACTTCCTGCCTCCCTTCTCCTCCAGAGGAGAAATGACGGATGCCCAGAAATGAAGGTGGGACCAAGCAAGGATCCTCGTGGTCCTGTGTCTTGCTCTCACTCGACCCCTGTCCCAGGGCTTTCGTTCTATAATTGAGATGAGACAGCTCCCTTCTGCGCGGCTGGTGGAGAGATGTGGCGATGGCACGAAGGTACAGATGAGGCCCGGGCTCTGCCTGGTAGAGATGGGGACCTCCCCCCAGCCCCCGCCCCGTGCCTGGTGAGGACCAGGACTTTTAGGAAGCAAAGTGCAGGCATACAAGCCCCTCCTTGATTCTGGGGTTCCTTCCTCTGGAAAACTGCTCATCCCTGGGGCCAAGAGGGAGAGAAACAAAGACACAGATCAATTAAAAACCAGAAACAGTGGGAGATCACACACACACAGGCTTTTGTCCACCCCACAGATCCTGACTGAGTGCCAGGCGCCGTTCCAGGCACTCTGGCGCGGTTTTGCAGCCTCGGGGCTCTGGATGTCTGGGGCTGGACCATTCTTTGGGGGCGGCGTCCCTGGCCTCCTCCCCCCGGAAGCCAGAAGCGCCCCCAAGTCGTGATGGGCCAAGATGTCTTCAGGCATGGCCACATGTGCCTGGAGGAGCAGAGCCGCTCTGGGGGAGCACCTCTGGGCTCATGAGGAGCAAGAAGCCTCGCCGCCCCTCGCTGAGCCCGTTCCCAGGGAGGGGGGAGATGCCCGGAGAGCTAGGAAACGCCCGAGCAGGTGCGTCGTGCAGGACGGAAGCAGGGGACGCAGCAAGAGCCCTGAAGGTGCGCAGAGACCCCAGCACTGCGGGGCCGGAGAGGAAGGGGCGCGGATGGAAGCGGGGTACACAGACTCAGGCTGGGTCCTGAAGAGGGGGCGCGGAAAGGCAGGAGGAAGGGCAACCCGTGCATCTCAGAGCTGAGCGCCTGCAGGGGAAACGGAGGTGAAGCAGAGAAACCTTTCCCTGGGGCAGCGTCCTCGTCCTGACCTCACAGGCCAGCTTATGAAAGCCCTTCCGTGCACAAAGCCTCATGCCCACCTCCACCCTTGGCACGCTCTCCCATCGTCCCCCTGATTGTGCACACCCTCCCTCCCTCCGTGCTTCCCTCCTCGCCTCCTTCCTCCTCGGGAGGCACAAAAGCCACAGTCAGGCTCTGGGCCCCCAGAGAGCCCCGGAGAGCAGCGGACTCCAGTGAGGTGAGAGCAGGGCCGAGTGGGGAGGGCGGCAAGGGGGAGGGGGGCACTCAGAGAATCGGGACATGCTGATGGGGAAGGCAGGGCAGGCACGGGCCGAAGGTCGGCGAGGGGCAAACACGCCTGTGAACCTTGAGCCTGCGTCCCCGGTGCTCCCGGGGTTCTGGGGGGCCGTGTTTCACCTGTGCGGTGTCCTGTCGCTTACCCGCTTCCTTCGCGGCTGTCCCTCAACCAGCGCTGTCGCGTTGCTTAGATAGACGTGTTCCGGAGTGGAGCGCCACAAAATCGGCCATGAACTCACAAGTGTCTGTTTTACTTTTCCGCCACATATTTGAGGCGGGAGGACCCACGCGTTAGTCTCTGTTCTGCGCTAGAATATGGTGCACGTTACAGTTCGTTACAGGTCGGACAGAGGAAGACGGATCCTGCGTGATCTCACTCCGGGGTGGAATCTGGAAACAGCAGCCACTCAGGGAACGAGATTGAGGGGAGGTTGAGCAGAGGCAGGGCTGGCCCGGGCACCCGGCTGTGAGATGTGGGCGTGCTGGGGACGCGAGGGACGGCCTGGTGGCCATAGGGGACGCTGCCATGTGTCTTTACAAGCTGCCTAGAAAGAGTAGATCCTACAAGCCCTCAGTGCGATGAGAAAGGAGCTTTCGTCGTAACTAGGCGAGGTGACGGATGTCACCCCGACTTACCGAGGAGACCCTTTCCCGATATCCACGGTAAGTCATCGTGCCCAGACAGTCGCAAGGAGATGTTTGCCGGTCGCGGCTATGCTTACGGCCGTGACGGCGCGGGACTCTGGGCTGCACGCGTGTGTCTGGATTCGTCCCGAGTGTGTTCACTGCTTCCCGTTCCTCTGTAGGGCAGTTACACCTAATGACATTAAAAACACAGGAACGCCCTCACCACCCTCGGTTGGCAGCGTCCCGTAGCCCCCAGCGCCCACCCTGCCGCCCTCCGCTGGCTCCCCCTGTCCGTCTGGTCCTGCATCTTGCCGTCCTGCTCAGCCTGGCGGAGACCCCCGCCTCCGTGCCCGTCCGCCAGGTGAGACCTCCGGCTTCCTCCCCACCTGCGGCGCGCCCAGTCCCTGCCCTCCTAGAAGAGCTTCCTGATGCTCCTGCCTGAGCCGGGAGCCATGGGCTGTGGGGCGCCCTGGCCCCGGGTCAGGGTGCGGGCGGGCATGGGGTGGGACACCAGACACGGGGGTCAGGATGCAAATATGCCCGAAGGACTAGATCGGCGTTGCCCACGGTGCAAGAAGATGCCTTTGGTGAGCTCCTGGTCATTCTAAGCTGTTTGGTCACCAAGGACGGGGCCGTGCCCCTAGGGTTTCTGCCAAGCCGGGCTGATGCCGCTGGCCGCAGGCCCACATTCAGGGAGCCCCGGCTGGGAGCGTGGGCTGCGGAGACCCGGCCGGATTTGGTTCCGTCACCTTGTAGCCTCCTGGCAAGTTGCCCAATTAATCTCTCTGTCCCTCTGAGTTCTTCGTAAAATCACAGCGCCACAAGGGTTAACTGAGTTCCCCCGGGCCAGGTGCGTTAGCTGGCCCGTTACCAGACCCTGAACACCCGGGCTGGGCACTCAGGCCGCCCCAGGTTTGGGTCCAGCTACCTGCCTTGGTGCCAGGGTCCTCTGCCCGCCCTGGAAGTTTCTTGGAGCTTGCCGGGACCAGAGCAGGGGCCGGGCCGTCCCCCGGCCCGGGACCTGACCCCCTGCAGGGTCGCATGCCCAGAAGGCACCCCCTCTGGGTTTTGCGGTCTACTCTTGCCGTCCTGAAAACTTTCGTCGTGTTTGAGATGAGACCTTTCATCTAAGTCCTCTTGGAAGGGGACGCTGGCACGTGGACAATGCACGGTGCATATTAGCAGCTGTGATTGTCAGGGGAGCCCAGCCACTTGCCTGAAGCCGTCCGGTGCTGTGGCTGGGTTTGCACTGTGTGTGTGTGTGTGTGTGTGTGTGTGTGTGTGTGTGTGTGTGTGTGTGAGAGAGAGAGAGAGAGAGAGAGAGAGGTCTGCAACCATGTGTAAGTGGTTTTCAAAGCTTCCTCTTCATGCCGAGCTGCTACATTTCAGGAAGACTTTGCTTTCCTCACTGGTGAAATGTGCATTAAGTGAACCCACTTGTCAGGCCCGTGGGAAAGTGGCAGCCGGCCCCGTGACCCCAGGCCCGTGGGGTGCTCACCGCCCTTCCCGCCTGCTTGAGTCTCCATCTCTCAGTCTCTGTCTAGGGACGAGGAAGCTGGACCCTCAACAGCGTGGGCTACCTGCTGGGTCCCGGTGAGTGCGTCCGCTCCCAGTGCCAATGAGCCCCCTGCGGCACAGGGGGTCAGAACAACTCCCGGTGCAGAGGGGGACCAGGTGACACTCAGTGGCCACTCCCCCCTCTTCTGGGCTCCTCTGTCCCGGGCTCCCCGTTTCCCCGAGGGCGTGTTCACTGTGCGAGGCCGAGGGACCATTAAAGCCCTACATCCCCGTGATGCTCAGGGCGGGGACCACTGATGGTCCAAGGAAACCCAGGCCCCCGGGACCACGTGGCCAAGCAACAAGGACCTGGGGTTCGTGCCCAGACGTAGGCGGGCTCGGCTTAGCAGTGGGTGATGCTGGGCGATGGATGCGAATCTCAGAGCCACAGCCTCCTCGCCGGCCGGCTCGGAAGGCTGGCGGTCCCTCAGGTCTGGCGGCGGTGCTCCGCGAGGGGAGCAGTGCGTGCGGGTTGCTGGGTTCCCTGTGTTACTGCTGCCATGTCCCAGACCACAGGCCCAGCTCTCCCCTCCCCTCCCCTGCCCAGTGCTCCACCTTCCCCAGAGGGCGGACCGCGGCGGGAAGGAGAAGCCAGCCCTGGAGGTCCTAGACCTGTGGAAGGCCCTTGGTAAGTGAGCGCGGGCTTCGTCTCCGCCTGCCACTGCTGCTCGGGGGACTTGGGGAAAGGCAATTCCCGGCCACGGGACATGTCTGAGACTCCCCCTTCTTCCCGCCCACATCTCGAGGGAAAGAATCACGGGGTGCACAGGGGTGCAGAGAGCAACCACCAGTGGGCACGCCGGGAATGCAGCCTCGGTCCCGACCCGAATCTTCCCACTGTTGCCGCCTACCAGGCCACTGAGCGTGTCCAGGGTGGTGTGTCCCCGGGCACTCACGGTGCCCATCTGTCTGCTGCGGGCCATCCCCGTGCGGGATGATTAGCCGTTCCCTGGCCTCCACCCACTAGGTGACCTTAGCATCTCGAGTTGTGGCAGCGACAGATGTCCCTGCACGTCACCAGATATCGGGGGGGGGCAGAATGACCCAGGATGAGAACCCCTAGGTGCCACCAATGCCAAGGGAACAAGGGAACTACGGCCACAGTGCGTGGTACAAAGCACCGACCCTGCCATTCGGCTTCGTTCCCAGATGGGCTCCGCCACCCCCGACCTCGGCGGGCCTCCGAGAGGAGCCTGAGGGAGGCCTCTGCCAAGCCAGAGACTGCGGGTGAGCACGGGAAACGTGGAGGACACAGGCAGGAGCCGGGGACAGGAGCGTCCTCGCCCTCGAGGGCCGACTCAACGCCCATGCTGGCCTTGACGGCTCCTTTCCGCTCTACCCCTCCGCCTCGCACCCGCCTCTGGGCCCAACACGTGCTTCCCAGCCAGTCCCAGACGTTTCCCCACAACCTGGCACTGACGTGATGACCCCACTCCCAGACCTTGACCTCCCGACTCTCAGCCCCCCGGGCTTTAGCTGCAACACCAACCACAGAGCCTCCCTCCCAGCGCCGACCTCCGTCTTTATTTGCAGCCTTGGAACTCTCTCTGGACCCCGTGCCTGTCTCGACTCACGCTCAAGCACGTTCTTCTGCTCCCGTTCTCAGTTCTGGCTTTCTTAGAACACCGGGTCCCCTTGACTCAGCTGATGCCTTAGTCTAGAATGTTCTGTTTCTAGAGCTTTGCACGGCGAGATCCTTCGCGTCATCCAGAAATCATTTAGCCGGCTCCTGCACTGCTACCCCTGACCATTTCCCTGACACCAACCTCCTGTTCCTCTGTTCTTGTCGTCCTGTCTAATTCTCGTCCTGACGTCTGTCCGCAAGTGCATCTTCTCTGCATCCTGTGCTCCGCTCGTTGTCTGTCTGCTCCGGAAAATCCAAGCTCCACGTGTTAGGGACCTTCTACGCCTGGCTCGCTGCCTACACACAAGGAATGATGCGTAGTAGGTGCCTGGAAAACGTGCTGAAGGCACAAATCGAACCATCCAAGGCGGGCTTCCCACCCAGCCGCGACCTCAGTCCGTTTCGCTCGCCTTCCTCCAGCTGCGTCTTTACCCCAATTCCCTGTCCTTGAGCTTAACCCTGTTTCTGGAAACGAACACCAGGCTTTCATTCCAGCGCCACTAACCCATCTGGAAAGCACGGACTGGACATCAGCCAGTGTTGGAGGTGACACATACCAACCTTAGCTACCCCCTGGCTCTTGAAAACGCCCATCTCCACCCCGTGCCATCTTAAATGGGGTAGAAAAGAGAAATGTGTGGGTAGATGCAAAGGAAGGGAGGGAGAGCGAGAAGCAAAGAGGGAGAGAGACCAGGAAATGGAATTGGAACTTTGGACGAACCAAAGCTGTCTTCCTCTCCGGTTTCGCTCCCAGCCTGGGCCGGTTTGGATGGTGGCGGTGAGCTTAACCATTCCAAATTCGCCTCTTTCTCTCCCACAGATCTGGGCGAGTTCAGCGAGAAAGCCCCCAGGGAGGGCGATGCCCAGCGGTCCTAGAGATCTCCAGACCTCTGCTCCGTGTCCTTCTGTCCAGCTCCTCCTGAACCCCTCCCTGTCTCGCTCCCTCCACTGAGACTAAGATCCTGAAATTAAGTCCCTGAGTCTCCTGCAGGAAATTTGGGGAGCGTTGGGAGACTTTTCTTAAAAGTTGCCAGACCGTGAGGGTTTCACTGATTTATCCTCGAATAAGTAGAAAGCATTGTTAACAAACTCAAGAATGAAATCTGGGGCCATTTAGGAGAGTCGGGGTAACGAGGGAGTATTTCTGCCGTCCGTGCGAAGTGACTGTCTTCTTTCGGAACTATAACTCGAGCGACTAATATGGTATGAATGTCCCATTTGCGTCTAAGCGTCTACGATGTCTGGCTGAGAAAGATTCTGCCAAGTAGCGGGCTTGCCTACCGTCGTTCCCCCGCCCCCGCTGGGCGTCCTCCAGTTCGAAAGGGGGAGGGGTACCCTGGAGCAGAGTGGAGAGAATAAAACATTTCTCTGCAAATGGTCCATGATTTCTTGTGTCAGCACGGGAATTGGTGGCGGCGGCCGGCGGCCAGGTCGCGGCTGAGAGCGTCAGCTGTGGGGTTTGGAGACTCTCCTGTTGGAGGTGGTGGACCTCGGATTCTCTCACGAGAAGGCCTCATGCAATTCTGGTTTCTGCCCTCTGTCCGTCTCTGGGTCCCTGACCTACTCCCTGTTCATTAGTTCATTCGTTTTCAAACTTTTACATATTTTGAAGCCTTGTTTCATCCTCATATAAGTTTATAAGTTTTGCAAATTTCTGGAGGGATTTTTTTATCATCAAGTGATGCATCCCTTGGTCTCTCTTAATGCCTTTTGTATTTGGACCGATCTAGGGGGTCACATGTCTGGTGCCTCGATGACTGTGGGTAGGAGGCTGGGGTCAGCTGGGATGGTTGACCCAGAACCTGCGTGGTAGTCAGGGCTCTGGCCTTATTATCTGGGACATTCATCACGGCCAAGCTGCTGTGACAAGGATCCCCCACCATGGAGTAGCTCAAATGAGAGACATTATCCTGTGTTCACAGAACGGTCCAGAAGGAGGCGGTGTGGGGCTGGCAGGAGGGCTCTGCCATCTTGGGCCACGAAGCTTCATCTCTGGGTCAGGAAGGGAAGCCTGACCACCTCCGTGCTGGGATTCTGACATTCCTGGATCTCCGGCCATAGGCAATCTAATCAGAAATCTCATTTTAACCCCTTAGCAACTTTATTTTTTTCTTCAAAGATTTTATTTGTTTGTCAGAGGGAGAGAGAGATCACAAGCAGGGGGAGTGGCAGGCAGAGAGAGAAGCAGGCTCCCCGCTGAGCAAGGGACCCCCCCCCCCAATCAGGACTCAATCCCAGAACCCTGGGATCATGACCTGAGCTGAAGGCAGCCACCTAACCGACTGAACCACCCAGGGGCCCTGCCATTAGCAACTTTAAATCACAGAATGGGAGGACAGTGGCAGCATCGAGCCTCAGGGACAAAAAAAAGATCCAGGCCTGCCTTTGAGGATCTCACGAAGGGAGAAACCAAACAAATGCGTTAGCAGGTGCAGGGTGGGACAAGGTTTGAGAGCAGCGGCACAGGGTCCAGCCCTCTGCAGGGCTCCTAGCCCCCATCAGTAGGGGTGAATTTCCAGCACGTGGACAGGACCAGGGATGAGGGCAAGGAGTCTCCAACCAACTTTGGGAGGACAGGGACCACTTGGGATGCTATAATCCCGGATGGTGATGAGAACCAGTCACGTTCTGGATGTAGTTCAAGGCAGAGCTGATAGGACTCCCCAGCAGACTTGCTGTGGGATTTGAGAAAGCAGTCGAGGATGAATCCCTACTTTTTGGTCTATGCAATGGAGGCAGGGGGTCGCCCTTGAAGGTTATGGGAAGCATGCAGGGGGCAGGTAGGAGTTCGATCTGAGACCCGGTGAGCTTGAGATAACTACTGGTTATGCAGCTGGGGGTGGGACGTGGAGTTGGATGTGCAGATCTGGAGCTCGGAGGAGGGGACAGACTGGGTGTATAATTTGGAGCACCGTCGGTACTTAGATGATGAGAAGAGGAGAGAAGGGGTCTAAGGGCAGAGCTCTGGAGACTCAATGGATTGCTGGTCCCAATGACGTTCAGAGACAAGGGAGAGAACAGGAAGTGAGGTGGGGTTAAAGATGGCGGAGGCACTTGGTTATTGGGGTGACAAATTCACGGGTATGGGTTCACACAGTGTGTGGCAGAGGGTTGAGAGAATGTCATGGGGCCAAGAGCACGGGGCATGGAAGTATCCCAGAACTACAGTAACAGTAATGTCAGAGGCAGGAGCTCAGCCCTCCAGGGAGGGAGGGTGAATGCCTGAAGGACATTCAGAGGAGGCTGAGGGTGAGATAATTTTCCTGGGAGAAGACATTTCAGGAGCTGGGAGGCAAGGGGGTATTGCCATAGGGGAGAGCCAGAGTCAGGCTATGCCTGGGCCTGGGGGCTGAGGTGTGGCTGGGGGTGGGGAACTAGCCTTCTTTTGGAAATGGACAAAAGCATAAGTAAAGGATATATTGAGGCCAGCCCTCGTGGCCCCAGGACAGATAATAAGTCTGAGAGCACGGAGGTGAGAGAGAAAGGATAGGGGTCCTGTCCCCGTGCTGGAAATTCGCCCCTACTGATAGGGGCTTGGAGCCCTGCAGAGGGCTGGTCCTAATGCCTTCTACGCTGCGCTCATATCACAATATATTCATACCATGAGAATCCCCATCGTTCATCTTCAATCCACATGTCCTTGTATACCCTGATGTAAACCAGAACAGCTTCCTTCCTGGAGCGCCACTGGTACCCGACGGTCCCGGATGCCGGTCACTCCCCAGAGCGACTGTGGCATCAGAGTCCCGTTGCTAGACGTCACTGCTCACTCCATCTCCCGGCTTGGGAAGGAGAGGGCTGATGCTGGAGGAGACTCTGCTCTGCCCAGGCTCTGGGCACAGCTCAGCTGCCTCCCCCCTCTGCACAGCTAGGGCCACCAAGGGCCACTCCCTGCTCTGGTCTTTGCTTTGTAGGCTGTAGGCTGTGTGCAGAGTGAGGGGGAGGCTGGACCAGAGCCCTAGAGCTGCCCCCACACCTCCCTGGCAGGGGCTGGGCAAGCGGGGTGGGTCCTTGGAAAAAGAGAGGGATTTCCTTCCAGGAGCAAATCACCCTCCACACGTGCTGACGAATGACTGAACCCTAGTGAGCGGAGACTGTTGCCCGCCCAGAGATCAGGGGAGGGACCCACGTGAGTAAGGAGAGGGGCTGTGGTCCCTCCTTAATCAAGTTTCCCTGAAGCATGTGACTCTCGATCTCAGGGTTGTGAGTTTGAGCCTCACGTTGGGCGTAGAGCTTACTTAAAAATACAATATTAAAAAATTTAATTTAAAAAAACCTTTAAATTGTGACAAATGCATGTAACATGAAATTTACCAAATTTTTTTTTAAGGTTTATTTATTTATTTTAGAGAGAGGGTGCCGGTAGAGGGAGGGTCAGAGGGAGAGGGAGAAGCAGACCTGCGCTGATTGCTGAGCCCGACTTAGGGCTCGATCCCAGGACCCTGAGGTCAGGACCTGAGCAGAGACCAAGAATCAGATGCCATAGCCAACCGAGCCACCCAGACAGACGCCCCTGAATGTACCATCGAAGCCACGTTTCAATGTCCAGTTCAGTGGCATAGAAGACAGTCACGCTATGCAACCATCCCACCAACTGGAGAGGGCTTTCCGTCTTGAAATCTGAAACTCTGCCTGTGTTAAAGGCCACTCCGCAGGACCCCACCGCAGTCCCCTTCCTGTCTTCAGCCACTACATCTGCCCCTTTGTGCCTAGATTATCTCACTTAGCATAACGTCCTCAAGCTTCTGCCCCATCCTGGGAGGTGACGGGATTCTCTTCCTTTTAAGGCTGAATAACATTCCATATCTCCTGGTGCTCAAAAAAAATATCCTGGCGAAGCCCCACCCTAACCCAAGTAATTCAGACCAAATGATCCGAGGGTGGGGCAAAGCCCTGGGGGGCTCATTTGCTCTCACCTGTTCCCCCGTGAGTGCTGGCTGAGAACCTCAGGGGTCGCAAGGGCTTCCTTTCACTCTGGTGTCCACAGGGGGCTTAAATTTGGGGCCAGATCTGAGGTTTTACTTGGTAGGATTGTACCAAAGGGGGTGCGATTTGGATTAATCTGCCACTGAGGGCACTGGGGCTGGAAAAGTTCGGTCTCTGGCTTACAGGACTTCGCCAGCTCATCCGCTAGAGTCAATACCCCTCTTCCGGCGTTCAGCCTCGGCACTGCGGACGTTTCGGTCGGGATCATTACTATGTGGGGCCTTACAGGGTGTTGAACAGTACCCTGGTCTCTACGGACAGGACGGCAGGAGCAGCCTCTCCCCAGCTGAGAGGAGCAAACACGTCTCTGCACATTGCTGAGGTGCGGCAGAATTGCCAGAACTGAGAAGCTATCCTGTCGTTCAGGATACTAACTCGTGGGGCCAAACAAGGACACAGCTAATGTATTTATTTAGTTTTTAAAGACTTTATTTATTTATTTATTTTGACAGAGAGAGATCACAAGTAGGCAGAGAGGCAGGCAGAGAGAGAGGAGGAAGCAGGCTCCCCGCTGAGCAGAGAGCCCGATGCGGGGCTCGATCCCAGGACCCTGAGATCATGGCCTGAGCCGAAGGCAGAGGCTTTAACCCACTGAGCCACCCAGGCGCCCCATGACACAGCTAATGTAAAAAGTCAACAAAGAATATAAGAGCTAGATTGTAGCTACTTTCAGAAATGGGGTGTTAGAACTGACGTCCAAGGAATAGAAATAAAAATAAACACAAATCAGCAGCATGAAATCAGAAGGTAAAAAATTTTTAAATGCAATGAATATTAGTTAAGAAAAATATGCAGGAGCTGAACGAACACGGCAGATGGGAGTACGGCAGAACGGACACAACAGGGAAATTAGGAGGAACAAAGCATCGGAGACGCTTCCAGAAGCGAGAAAGTACAAAGAGGCCAGGCCCTACTTGAGGGGAGCACGAGAAGGGGGAGGAAGAAATATTTGTAAGAAATCAGGAAGATAACTTTCCCACGTTTACAGATGAAAGAGCTCTCGGACCCGCGGTGTTCTTCAGGATGAACAGGAAAAATCTACAGCCGGTCACAAAAGAATGCATTTCAGAAAAGCCTGAAGAGAGAGAGACACCCAGACCACCTCTGCGGGAAGGCTCACATGGCTCTCCGGGGCGACACTGGGTGCGGACGACGGCGTAACAAGGACCTTCCAGGAGCTGAAGGAAAACAAGGTAAATCTATCATTTTCTATCCCGGCAAATGTTCATCCCCATGAAAAGCACATTCTCGGTCATACGAGGTCATTTACAGTCGCAGAAAAAATGAGATCTTAAGAAAGTGCAGAATCCTGGACGTGTCATCTATTTGTGAACGACCTGTCTGTCTGTCTGTCTAATCTGTGTGTCAGTACTCACGGAGCATCTGCGGGGCCAATGCTGTTGGAGCCCTGTAGGGGCAGACAGAGCGCTCCGGACGGCGGAGCGTGAGCATGGCCGAGGGGTCAGACTCCCAGAGCAGAAGCGCGCCAGGCTGCTGGGGAGGGGCTGAGGAAGGAGAGCATCCGCAGGTCAGATGCTGAAGGCCTCTGGGTGCTGAGAAAGGACAAGGCTTCTCCTCCCCGTGTTCAGCAAACCGTGGGTCGGTTCTGAAAGGGGGACTGCTGTGTAAGCCTGGGGTCCGGTCACATGGTCCAGGGCCATGGGGAACGCAGCCCTTAAGAGCAGGAGGGCAGAAAGGACCACTGCAGAAGCAGCAGCAAAGGTCCGCGTCCCGGAGAGATTAGAAGAGGCACCAGTGAGGGGGCGAGAGGTCGGGTTCTGAATCAGATTTAGTGTCGGGTCTCCCATGCGCTGATCTCAGGATGAAAGGGACGAGTCTGGGTGGGCAGAAAGCCCCCATCGTGCTTACGAGGACTCTCAGGTTTAGAGACTCCCTTGGGCTCCGAGAATCATGCAAAGCCAGGAGCCTTCCAATTCCTCTGAAATGTAACACAAAGAAGTTCACGATCTGAATGGATTGGTTATGATTTGATGGACTCTGAGAGCTTCCAAAACTGTAACCCAGACCTGCCCAACCCTGATTAAATTTCACACGGTAGCGTGCGGACCCACCGTTATAGCTTTTCAGGATTTGCGAGAGCTAATTCAGGGGGAGAAGCAGGTCCGCGGAGAAGCCTCAAAACCACCTTCCGCTCCCGGGAAGAGAAGGAAGGCAGAGCCGCGTCTGCGTGCTTCTGTCTGGTTTCTGCTGCTTTTATGAAAGGGTAAATTGATGTATATAAAATCGGTGATTTAACCCAGTTTGAGCAAAGCTTGAAGGCATTAATCCCAAGACAGTGAAAAATATAAAAGAGTTAAAAAATCACGAATATTCTTACGTATCAATAATTACTTTTCACTTTTCAATACCTTAGAATTAATATGTCAGAGCTTTCCTTGAGTAGATTTTTTTCTGAAGATTTTATTTTTTATTTTTTCAAATAATTTATTTGTCTGACAGAGAGAGAGAGAGAGCACACAAGAGGGGGAGCAGCAGGCAGAAAGGAGGGAGAAGCAGACTCTCCACTGAGCAGAGAACCCAACTTGGGGCTCGATCCCAGAACCCCTGGATCATGATCTGAGCCGAAGGCAGATGCTTAACCGACTGAGCTCCTCAGGCGTCCCTGAGCTGGATAGAACCACCGGTTTGATATCAGCCTCCCAGCTCTGTTCATGTTCTTGGCTTGACGGGTTGCTGTTGCCTTTGGCATTTAGGAAACACTCGCTCGGCCTGCGAAACAGTATGATATACTTTTCTCTACTTGAATGCAACCTCTGGCTTTCTAAACACCTACTTCCTACGCCCTGCCTCGTCAGCTCATTTTAAATAAAATCTTGACCCAAAGTGCTTAAAACTTGCTCTCTACATTCCCTGACTCCTTTGAACGCTTCAGGCATAGGATAAATAATTCAGTAGACCAGGAAAACCAATATTGTTTCCAAGTAGACTTACTTAATAAATTCCTTTTTTTAAATTAAAAGATTTTATTTATTTATTTGACAGAGATCACAACTAGGCAGAGAGGCAGGTAGAAAGAGAGGGGGAAGCAGGCTCCCCGCTGAGCAGAGACCCCGATGTGGGGCTCCATCGAAGGACCCTGAGATCATGACCTGAGCTGAAGGCAGAGGCTTAACCCACTGGGCCACCCAGGCGCCCCAATTCCTTTTTTTTTTTTTTTTCCTCTTGATGGAGTTTCAGTGGGAAATGTAATCCACACAGCCACCTTCAAGTGGTTCATTCCATGGCCTTAAACTAATCTTTGGGCTGCTGAGGTAACTGGAATTCTGGGCTTTCTCTAGCCCTATATAAGCAGCTGTGTGTTCAGCGCAGAGCTGTGGGAGAGCCAGTCCTAGCTGCGAGGAGGCTCGAGGCAGGAAGGCACAAAGACACGGGAACGAGGCAAGTCACCGGGTGGGGGTGTCCGAGGGTGCTGGGAACCTGGGACATGGATGGAGGTTGGTCCCAGGAGGATTTGGGTCTGCATCCACTACACATTTGCTCCGAGGTCTTGTGAAAGCAAGAGTTGTCCTATATATACCCCATAATTAACTCTGAATGGTTGTGGTGTGATTTGACCCCCGGTATGTGAGGTTTGTACTTTGAACCAGGGTTTTTCAGCCTCGGATGGTATTTTTGGCCAGGTGATTTTGTTGTTGTTGTTGTTTTGTTTTGGGGAGGGGAGTTGGGGCTGTCCCGTGCACTCAGGGTGTTTAGCTGTGTCCCCCCGCCGCCCGCCTCCCCCATGCCCCGGTTGCGACGACCGAAAATGCCTCCAGATGTCACCCAGTGTCCCAAGGTGCCAGAGGAGTAGGGCAAGTCACCCTTGGTTGAGAATCACGGCTCCAAATGTTGGTCACTCCACTGCGTAAAGATGTGCCAGGCATGTCCTCTCAGCATCCTCGTAGTTTACCCTCAGACAGGGTAAGAGCTGGGTTTTCTCGTCCGTGTTATGGAGAAGGATGACGGTCTTCTGAGAGCTGGCGGACTTGCCTAACAGTTAATTAAAGCTACAACATGGGATCGAATCAGCGCTGAGCTGATCGGGCTTCCCCAGGGAGCTGAAGCAGGGACAAAGGTTGACTATTACGGGTTTTAGGCAAATGTGTTCGCCTTGAATTCTGTGTGGTACATGCTTCTCCTGAGGTTTCTGAACGACCCACACCGTTGCTTAAAAACACATCGCTGGGTGTTTGCTGTCCATGGGGTAAAAATCAAACCTCTGAGTATGGACCTTTTTCTTTTATCAACCTACTAGCCCAGCCATGATTAAAGCCCCTCTCTTGGGGCGCCTGGGTGGCTCAGTGGGTTAAAGCCTCTGCCTTTGGTTCAAGTCATGATTCCAGGGTCCTGGGATCGAGCCCCGCATCGGGCTCTCTGCTCAGCGGGGAGCCTGCTTCCCCCTCTCCCTCTGCCTGCCTCTCTGCCTGCTTGTGATCTCTGTCTGTCAAATAAATAAATAAATAAAATCTTAAAAAAAAAAAAGCCCCTCTCTCTATCTGGGGACCATGTGGCTCTCAGTGCCCTGCCGAGTACCCCCAGTCTTCCACACCGTCCTCAGGTTGACCCTTGGCCTTTGAAAATTTCAAAGAGCATTGGATTTTTAATCCATTTTCTTGGATGAGATTAAGTGTTTAACCCATAGAGAGGGAGAAGAGATTAACGGATCCTCTGGGGGTGGGTGTGGCCAGGGAAGCGGGAGGGACAGAGTTTCCTTTGGGCGGGGGATGAGTGAGTTCTGGAACCAGACACAGATGAATGTTGTAAAGCATTGCAAACGTGATAGTGCCGCAAACTTGTGCGTTTTAAAAGCGTTGAAATGGTGAGTTTTGTGTTGTGTGTATCTCACGACAGTAAGGAATATTTGTTAATCCTGTTAGGGTTCTTTCGAATCCCCTTCCTGGAACAAAGCAATATCCCGGGACCAACAAGGAAATGTGTCAGGGGACAATCTTAGATTAATACTTCTGATGTTCCCACACCACATGAAATTCTCAGGTTGTAAATATTTTTCTGTATTCTGCAGAATTTCAACTAATACAGTTTTGCCTTGTAGGTTGTCCTGGTGGAAAGATAGAAAGACATCGTTAAAATTCAATTATAGGAGGGTTTTTTTTTTTAAAGATTTTATTTATTTATTTGACAGACAGAGATCACAAGTAGGCACAGCAGCAGGCAGAGAGGGCGGGGGGAAGCAGGCTCCCTGCTGAGCAGAGAGCCGGATGCGGGGCTCGATCCCAGGACCCTGAGATCATGACCTGAGCCAAAGGCTGAGGCTTAAAACACCAAGCCGCCCAGGCGCCCCTTAATTATAGGAGTTTTATATAATATATATAATATATAACGTATATAATATATAACGTATATTATATAATATATAATAATATATAACGTAGTTATATATAATTTATAGTCAAGGATGATATTGTCCCAACTTACAGATGAGAAGACTGAGCCCACCTCTGTATGTTTAGAGCTCGGAATCTAGGGGCCCTTCAGACATGTAAACCACCTTTTACTATAAATGTGAACATTGGAAAAATAATAGTGGGGTTACTTTTCATGGTATTAAATACTGTATGAGTGGGGGACGGTGTTAGTGTTGGGGTGAAGGGTTTGAGGGAAGGGGGTGGTAAGAAGTTAAACCAATCTGGTTCATTCCCCCCCACCAAGACTTCTGAACGAACAGTGCGTCTGTTGCTGAGGAAAACTGGAGTCAATCCCTTTAGGTGGCTCTTAATTAGGCACCAGCTTCTTGAAAGTCTTCAGAGTCATACGGGAAAGTTCTCCGGTCTATATGGCTACAGACCAGAACTTCTCAGGGGGTCAAGATAAACCCCAAGGCAGCCCGGAGACAGATCTGCGGCAGTCTATTCCGTCGCAAGGAGCCCACGACAGGACTCGAGGCAACAGGATGCAAGACGGCGACTGTGAGACGTGGCACCTGAGCTTCAGGGCTTTCACCGGCTCGGAGACGTCAGACCCCCTTGAGGACCTGAGGAGGCTCGGTGAGCTCTGCTACCTGTGGCTGCGGCCAGACCTTCACACCAAGGAGCAGATCCTGGATGCGCTGGTGCTGGAGCAGTTCCTGATCTCCATGCCCCCGGAGCTTCAGGTCCTAGTCAAGGAAAGTGGTGTGCGGAGCTGCAAGGACTTGAGGGACCTGCTGAGAAGCAACGAGACCCCCAAGACTTGGGTGAGCAGGGCCTTCCTGACGGGAAGGGGGACCTGGTGTGGGGGCTGCAGGTGCCCTTGGACTAGAGAGGACATGGGGGCCTTCTTGGTCAGTGGTTCCCACGGGGAAGACGGTTTGCCCCTCAGGAGACACTCGGTAGTGTCTAGAGACATTTCCGGCTGTCACGACAGGGAGGAGAGGGAGGTCACTGGCATTTGGTCGGTTTCAGGAGTCTATGAACTTTACTGTCACTCACCCTGTCCGACCTCTGATGGGGGCAGCTGCCTAAGGGGCATTCCAGGGGCTCCAGGAGGAAGGAGCCAGAAACCAGTCTAGTCCATTACGTTTGCAATTCTTGACATCGCCAGAGACCCTCTTAAAAGTGGTCCTACTTGGGTGAAGTACCTGGTGTGCTATGTTGCCACGGAAACTAGAGTCCTGGCATGACGCTGAGGAAGGAAGGGGGCTGGGACAGCAGGCCTTTGACTCCATGAGGGTCTCTCAAATCTACTAGTGATACTGGGATGGACCAACCTTGGGGCTTTCCTGGGCATCATAGTGTTAGCGCCATCCTTGATGTCAACGGCAACCACCCCCAGTTGGGAAAGTCAAAAACAAAAAATCTCTGGTGGTTGCTGGATGTCCCTCCAGCTCACAGGTAAGACTCTCCAGACCAGGTTAAGACCTTACAATGGGAACATTTTCCATCATGGTGGTTGGCGTGCACCTGTACGCTTTGTAGAAAAAACAAGGGTCCGAAGGATCTAGGAGGGGAATGGGACCCGGTGTAGCACCAGCCATGGGGAGATGAGCTCTGTAGGTAATCTTGTAAGTGGACAGGAGGGAATTAGATCAAACATGGCAGTCCTCCTTGCCCTGAGCACTCTGGGAGGTGATGAAATTCTCCAGGGGTGAGTGGAGAACGGGAATTATAAGCTTTTGACAAGGTGGTGGGAAAATAGCCATGGGAACTGGAAGATGGTCATCTGGAATGACAGATAAAGGGGATTCTTAAGACCGGCCAAGTTGAGATGTAAGCCACACGTGTGACGTCTCACCAGGGCCTGGTGTTGATTTCTCACTGTGCTCCACCTTGAGTGCCGAAGTCAGGAGTGGACAAGGCGTGCCTTAGGATGACTCGTGAGGGCTGAGTATTAGCTGAGTGGTGGTGGGACATGGGGAGGTGTTGATGTTGATTAGATATTGTGGGTAGGCCGGTGGTTGTCCAACACAAGAGGGCGGTGGGTAAGTCCCCCACCACCTTGGGAGGCTGCCTTTGAAACCAGTAATTCCAACAAAGTATGAGTGTGCGGTAGCTTTATCAAGGGAGCTCAGAGCTCCGTTCTGGTTCGAGTGAGTCTGATCTTGGTTGACTCTTGCCCCCACAGACCATAGTCACCTTACAAGGACAGGAATTTCTTGTACAAAGTTCAGATGCTCAGATGGCTGGAGCGGAGGTCAGTGACATGGACCTTGTGGCGGACTTGTCCAAGAAGCCCCCATCTTCCATGAGTGAGACACGTCCAGAGGACAGCGAGAAGGTCAGCAGAGAGCTGCAGAATCTGCCAGGAGTCGACGAGCCATCAGCTGGGCAGGTGAGTGCGAGGCCCTTCCCGATCTCGAGGGAACTGTGGCAGAAGGTACTAGAAGCCGTGGTGGGTGTAGCTGCGGAATAACTGGGACAGTGGCAGAGCACAGAAGTGCACCCATTGGCCCATGGAATCCGCATGGATGCAGCGAGCCTGTAGACATCTCTGAGCCTCTGTGGAGAAGGAAGACTCCTCAGCCTTTGTCCCTCTGCCTAAGGGAGTGGTTCTCACCTGGAGTCGTTTTGCCTCTAGAACACTTTTGCAAATGTCCCAAGACCGTTTCAGTTGTCAGAATGCAGGTGGGGTTGGAGGATGCGATTGCATCGAGTGGGCGGAACCCAGGAATGCCGCTATGATCAGTTATTCCACAATGCACAGGAGAGCCCCAAACAGGGAGTCATCCCACAAAATATCAGTGGTGATAAGCAGCGACACCTGGACCCAGAGCCACCTTGCTTCCTGAGTTGGCCAGAGGAAACCAGGTGACCTGAGGAGTGCTTAGAGAATTAAGCATAAGGGCTGTGACCTATGGACATGATTGGGTACTGATTGATGACGGGGAGTGATGAGTGGCCCAAAGGAAGTGTGGGCACATCCACAACACTGTCATGTTGAGAGAGTTGGTGTCTCAGATTAGGGCAGTGGGCAGGATAGGGAAAGTGGAGACAAGAGCTTCCCACGCCCCAAGTTAGGCACGTTGGTAACTACACCTGTTTGCCCATTGCCAGGCACAGAACGTTCTCCTACTGGAGACCATTCCTGGAAAAGGTGTACAGGACAGTCGGAGACCCAAGGGGAACCTGAAGGAGAATCTGATGGAAGATCCGGAAGAGAGAACAATACTGAAATTCCAAGAGCCTCAGCTTCTGGAAAGTCCTGGTGAGCCTGGAAACTGGGAATTCAGAGGAGTTAGTGACTATTCTTCAGCTGGGAAGTGGGGGTGGGGATCCAGCACTGACATCTCTTGGGGGAAGGGAACCCTGAAATACCAATCCTCTCCATCCCTGACTGTCCTCAGTGTCCTATGTACAACCCTATCCCAGGTCCATTGGTTGATGGGAAGTTCTCAACCCACAGCGGCCTTTGGTCCAAAGGAGGTTGTATCATAGAAAACGCTCTTTGTTAAGTGTTGTGTGTTAATCTTTCTTTCAACAGATTCCATGAAGGCAAAGGGTGGAAAGAATCTCCAAGAAGGAGCCCATATTACAGACGTGCATGCCGACAGACCCTCCGCCCACGTTTCAGAGGGACAAACTTCCCCTCGGAGTGGGAACAGAAGAGATTCTCAGAAAAGCCCAAGAAATCCCAAAAGAAGAAAACTGGACAACACCTCCATTTCCAAAGAAGTACCTCAAGGAGGGACCCCGTATTTGGACAAAGGAGAAGTCTCAGCTCAACCTGCGTCCAGCTCAGTCCATCCTGTTGGGGTAAAAGCCACGGGACAGACACCAACAGGACAGACACCAACCGTGTGCAGCATCTGTAAGAGAGGGTTTCGTTACAAATCTCAGTTTCGCGTTCACTGGAGGACACACACGGGAGAGAGGCCGTTCAGATGCGATGTCTGCGCGGGGGCGTTCACGCAGCCTTCGGACCTCCGCGTGCACCAGCGAATCCACACAGGGGAGAAGCCCTACTCCTGTGAGCTCTGCCACCAGACCTTCACCCATGACTCCACCCTTCGGAGCCACCGCCGGGTCCACACCAAGGAGAAGCCTTACGCGTGTGCGGACTGCGGGAAAGCTTTCAGCCACAAGGGGAACCTCAACGTCCACCTTCGCACCCACTCTGGGTTGAAACCCTACACGTGTCCCGAGTGCCACGGCGCCTTTCGTCAGTTGGGAACTTTCAAACGCCACCAAAAAACCCACGCGAAGTGACTTCCTGATGCTTCCGCAGACAAGGCGACCGGGTCCAAGTCCCTTCTGCCCTGAGAAGGAGGTTAAGGGTGATTTGTCCCCAATTTTGGAAAAATGACAGGACATCTCGAGCACTTACAAGGTTTCCGGAACACAGCAGCTGTCCCGTGAATGTTAATTATGAGGATCTTGGAATGATGACGTCTTCCCTATTGGTTTTCATTTTCCAAAGTCTCATCAGTCTCATCGTGTCCCATTGTCGTGAGCTTTTTGGTTTATGTTGCTATTCTCTCAATGAAGGCCAGTCTTATTTTCGACATTTCCTAATAAAATCATGGCTGCAGATTGTCTTCCTGTTATCCTTTATTTCCTTATAAGGTGGGATGGTCCAAGTCAGGTGGCCAGATTTTTTTTTTTTTTAAGATTTTATTTATTTGACAGAGACACAGCGAGAGAGGGAACACAAGCAGGGAGAGTCAGAGAGGGAGAAGCAGGCTTCCTGCTGAGCAGAGAGCCCAGTACGGGGCTCGATCGTAGGACCCCGGGATCATGACCTGAGCTGAAGGCAGACGCCCAACGACTGAGCCCCCCAGGTGCCCCGAGTGGCCAGATTAAATAGGAGATACCCAGTGAAGTTTGAATTTCAGACGGACCCGTTTTAAGTATAGACACATTCTGATTTATTTATTGTATTCCTGAGCAACTTAAAAAAAAAGACATTTTTTTAGAGCAGCTTCAGATTCACAAAACAGCAGAAGTCCAGATTTTCCCAGAGGACCCCTCCGCCCCTTCCCCACACAAACACGTCCTCCCTTACCATCGGCACCCCCAGGCCAAAAGTGATGAGGCCCTGCTGATGTCATTGTCCCCCAAGCCTAGGGTTGAGGGGTCACTCAGTGTTGCCCCTTCCCTGGGTTTAGACAGACGCAGGACGGGGACCCACCGTGAGGGTCTCGCGCTGAGCAGTTCCTCTGCCCTAAAATCCTTCGTGCTCTGCCTGTCCGAACCACTTTGTGTTCTGCACCCTGAGTCGTTGCTAAGTTGGGTGACCTGTCATTTCCCACAGGGACTCCGGAAGCGTCTGGAGCCACTGGTTAGTAGGTCGCCTTAACTGAGGGACACAGACATCGCCTGGAGGCTCTGTGAAGCTGCAGGTGAACGGCCCACGCTCCGCTCTGGGGCGGGGCCTGGGAACCTGCATTTCAAGGAACTTGAGTTTCAGAATCGTTTTCACAACCCCCTGTGTCCCACAGCATTTCCTCTATTAACCTTGTGTGTTAGGATGGCACATCTGTCTACTGGTTTATTAACGCTCAAAGGCTGGTACTTGAGTGATTTCCTTGCTTTCCCTGTAATATCCTGTGTCTCCACGCCCCCTCCCCCACCGTCAGGATCCCACTCTTTCTGCTTCCTTAAACTCAAACTCCTTGGTAGTGAGTTTCTCTGGTCTTCTTGTTTTTGACGTCCCGAGAATCTGCACTTTTAAGAAATCTCCAAGGGATATGGATGCTTCTGCTCTTGGGAAATTTTGAGAAAAGCAGATTTTGGGTCCAGTAACCTTCAGGGCTCTGAGTCTGTCCCTTCCTACATGGGGTCCATTTACAAAAGTCCCGTTTCCAGGGAGGAGGGTTTAAGGTCCTTCCCTGGGGCGGGTGCCCAGTACACAACCCAGTGTACGTGTGCAGACTCGAGTCTCCTCCAGACTTGAGGCCCTGAGCAGTCTTGGAGCAGAGTCCATGAGGCCGTTCTCCGCTTGGCAATGAAGCCTGATTTCCTTCACCAGACCTAGAAAACATCTTCCTGGGACGCCCTGCTCGTGTATCTTAATCATAGGGACGCCCGCCAGTGAGCCTCACCCAAAGGTTCTTTGCAGTCCAGTTTCCCAATCTGGCAGCAAGCTGGAGCCAACTTCAAAAAATACAAAAACAAAAACCACACAAAGAAACCCCACAAAAAACCAAAAAACCCCACCTGCGCGTGGGGGCCACACCCAGAGAGAAGGATTTGGCTGGTGTGGGGTGTGGCCCAGGCACTGGGAGCGTTACAGGTCTCCCGGGAGATCCTAGCGTGTGGAGGACGAAAAGAGGATGAACATTCCTCTGTATTCCCAGAGATCCGCTTCCCCCGGCCCCTCGGGTATCTCCATGCCTCCAGGACCCGATTGGGATTTGGGAAGGCGGGGAGTGGGTCAGGGATGAGCAACCTTTCCTAACCTCTGGGTGTGGTCCTCCACCAGCTGCGTCCACATGGCTGTGATCCGTGTTAGAAGTTAAACAGCAGGGCGCCTGGGTGGCTCACGCGGTTGGGTGACTGCCTTCAGCGCGGGTCATGATCCTGGAGTCCAGGGATCGGGATCGAACCCTGTATTGAGCTCCCTGCTCAGCGGGGTGTCTGCTTCTCCCTCTGTACCCCCCACTCCTATCTCTCTCTTAAATGTAAAAATAAAATCTTTTTAAAAAGAAATTAAATAACAATCAGGCCCAAACCTACTGAATCCGAAGGCTGGGGGTGGGCTCCTGCCCTCCTTTGAAAGAGGGATTCTAAGACATTCTAAATTCTAAGACTCTCCAGAAGCTGCCCCTTCGTCATTGGTTCTTACGCTGGGAATCGCCCGAGTACAGTTTTGTTTTGTCTGTTTTTGAAATAACTATAGGTTCACAGGAAATTGCAGAAATAGGACAGGGAGATCTCCTATATCTTCATCCAGGCATGTCAAAAAGTGCCCAAAGCCCATGTCTTTCAACATGCAGAGGGGACACGAGGTTGGAGAACGCAGGTGTGAGGACACACATGTTTTCACTTCTTCCAGGCTGTTTTCTCAGCCGCCCACTCGGGCCTTCTCCCCACACCGCGTCACTAAAACAGCTCTTGCCAGACTCTGCAGTGATTTGGGTCCGTCAGTACGCGGTCATCTTCACTCCTCTAAGTCCCACCCTGCGGCCGGAGATGGAATTAGCCATTCACACCATGGCCTCGGCCTCGAAACCCCACGTGCCCTTGGCTTCCTCTTTCCTAATTGGCTTCTCCCCTTCTCTCTCTGCCACACATCCTCCTTTTCTCCAGATTTCTGAATAGTGCATGCCTCCGTTATGGGTTAAAAAAGAAAAAGATTGTTAGCATGAAAAACAGTTTGAATTTTGTTAAGATGTAGACATTCATCATGGGGTAATTATAAAATACAGGGACAATAAAATGCTTTTAAAAAGGATACTTCCGGGGTGCCTGGGTGGCTCAGTGGGTTGGGGCCTCTGCCTTCGGCTTGGGTCATGATCCCGGGGTCCTGGGATGGAGCCCCACGTCGGGCTCTCTGCTCAGCAGGGAGCCTGCTTCCCTTCCTCTCTCTCTGCCTGCCTGTGATCTCTGTCTGTCAAATAAATAAATGAAATCTTTAAAAAAAATTAAAAAAAAATAAAAAGGATACTTCCAATATCCAGAGACATGAGTTGTTAACATGCTCGATTTCTTTCCCTTTAATAATTTTACTTGCAAGTCGCAGAATTGTACTGACACTCTCATAAATTGGTCCAGTTATGTTTCTCTTTAATTACATACTGTTAATTTATTTTGAAAAAAAAAGGAACCCCTTATCATCTCCCAGAAATGGGATATTGATAATATCCCATGACCTTCGCATCTCCGTAGACGCGTCCCTGAGAACTCGTCTCTCAGCTTCTTCACCTGGAGAAAACCAGCATCACAAATCCTAGCTCATCGTTACTTTAAAACGTAATTCTATTAAAGACGTGTGCATGCGACATAAGAATATGTTTAGTTCTGCCTTTTTTTTTTTTTTAACAGAAGAATAAGGTACAGAAGCTGGTCTTCCTGGATTTGCTTTTTGCCACTCAACTTTGTTGCTGAAATGCACCCAGGTTTTTGAGTAGGACGGTGGCTTCCGCATTTATTGTTACTGTCGTGTGTTCTTCCCAGGCATGTGCTACAATGTAGCCGTCCGCTTGGCTGCCGCGGTCCGTGTGTGTGTCACACGCGTTTCTCGGCCCCTCTACAGACCGGCCGGGGAGGCGTCATGACAGTAGGGACTGAAGCAGACGTTGTTAAACGTTGGGAGGCTGCAGTGTGAGGTCTGATGAGAGCTTATCCTGTGTCCTTGACCTTGAAGAAATACATTCCTTCCTTGGAGGGGCGGCGTGCAAGGCCTGCGGAGCGAATGCGCGTGGGGACCGGCCGCAGCGTCCCGCCGCGGGCTCCGGGCTGCAGGAACCGGCGTCTGCGTCCAGGCTGGCGCCGCCGGTGCCCCGCGCGGCTCGCCGTTCTGACAGCGGACGCTCGAGCGCGAGAGGTCGTCCTCGTTGATTTTAGGGCCGGTTCGCGTGCTTATTGCGACCACGGCCGGTAGGTGGCAGCGAAGACGGCGGGCCCGGGGGCGCTCGCCGGGGCTTCCCCGGGAGGGACTGTCCCGGTCACCCGGTCACCCGAAAGGACGTCTCCGCTCTCCGTGGGGCTCGACGGCGGAGGGAGCGGGCGGAGGCCGGCCGGGCGGGGGATGGGCTGGATGGCGCCTGCGGGGATGAGCCGGGGCGTCGTATGGGAGAGAAGGATCGCTAAATTCTCCTGACACCAGGACGACGCTGCACCTTCACTAACCGGAATTTAAATAAAAACTTGGGAAAAAATTCACCATGAAGTATTTTGTTATACAAATTATTTTTATGAAGCCCGACGTATTACACAGAGAAAAAATTGTGATTACTAATAACGATCTTCCAATTAGATTGTAACCTGTTTTATTTATTTATGCAGCTTTATGTGACCTAAATTACCGTCATTCTGCACACTTCTAATTGTAACACATTCTAGGATAAACTGCTAAGCTCTTATTTCTCCTCATGTCAGAAACAATTTTTTTAAGATTTTATTTTCTTGAGAGAGTGGGTGCGTGTGCGCTCACACAAGAGGGAGAGGGGCTGAGTGAGAAGCAGGCTCACCCCTGAGCAAGGAGCCTGATGCGGGGCTTGATCCTAGGACCTAGATCCTAGGTCCTAGATCATGACCTGAGCGGAAGGCGGAGGCTTAACCCACAGAGCCACCCAGGTGTCCCTAGCATCTGACTCTTGATTTCAGCTCAGGTCATGATCTTGGTTTTGTGGGATCAAGTCCCACATAAGGCTCCGTGCTCAGCGTGGAGTCTGCTTGTCTCTCTCCCTCTGCTCCTTCCTCGCTCGTGCTCTCACCCTCCCTCTCTCTCTCAAATAAATAAATAAACAAATCTTTAAAAACATATATATTGGGGGGGACTGGGTGGCTAAGTCGGTTAAGCAGCCAAGTCTTGATTTTGGCAAAGGGTTGTGAGATCAGCTGTGCTCACAGCCTGTTTAAGATTCTCTCCCCCTCTCCCTCTCTCTCTCTCTATGGGAATTTTATCTGGTATAATTGACGTACAATAAAGTACATATATTATCAGTTTATGATAATCAGTTTGATGTCTGCATAGACCCGTGAAGCCGTGTCACGCCCAGGATAACAATCTCATCCTCCCCCAGAATCACCTGTACGGGGCCTGTATGGTCAGTCCCTCCCTCCCTCTGGCTCAGGTGACCGCCCGTCCCCTTTGCACCACGAAGGTCAGTTTACATCTTTGAGAATCTTAAATAAATGGAATCATCCACCCAGCATGTCCTCTTTTGGATGTGGTTTCTTCCGAGAATTGTGAGATTCACCAGGTTATATGCCTGTTTCGAGAAATGCATTTCCATGAGCTTTAGAATCTCCTTATTAGGGGCGCCTGGGTGGCTCAGTCGTTAAGCATCTGCCTTCGGTTCAGGTCATGCTCCCAGGGTCCTGGGATGGAACCCCACATCAAGCCCTGCATCAAGCCCCGCATGGAGCCCTGAATGGTGCCCCGCATGGGGTTCCCTGCTTGGTGGGGAGCCTGCTTCTCCCTCTCCCTCTGCTGCTGCTCTCCGTCAAATTAATAAATAAGAAAAAATTTTTAAAAGAATCTATTTAATAAATTCCATTAAATAATCCCACTGGAATATGTCATTTATCCTTTATTCACAATGACGTCCAGAGGACTTGGTATATGTTCTGGGCTCCACAAATATTTGCCTAAGGGGTGAACGAACGGAGAGCGCACAGCCCATCCACAGCATGGAAGGTGTGCAGTCACTGAGAAAGAACAAGGTAGATCCTTACCTAGTGCTCTAGTAAAATGTGCCTAACAAACTAATAACTTAAAAAAAAAAAGCAGCTTCCTTCACCATAGATGTGCTGGGTCCCACATTTGCATATTCGATACAGGTGCGTGCAAGGGTATGACCCAGGTGTGCAGATCCATGCAATGCAAGTAAAAGACATACTCGGAGGGCAAACAGGGTTCTGGTGAGGAGGGAATGGTGGGGGACAGAGCAGGGAGATCTAAGCTTCCTCTGCATTTTTTAAGCTGCTCCCTTTGGAAGCAGGAAACATACTTTTATTATTTTTATTATTATTTTAAAAAGATTTTATTTATTCATTTGACAGAGAGATCACAAGTAGACAGAGAGGCAGGCGGGGGCGGGGGAAGCAGGCTCCCCGCGGAGCAGAGAGCCCGATATGGGGCTCGATTCCAGGACCCTGGGAACACGACCGCAGCGGAAGGCAGAGGCTTAACCCACTGAGCTACCCAGGCACCCCAAGATACTTTTATTTTAGTTTAAAAGCTTTTGGTGACTTTAGGGAAACAAAAACGCAAACATGTATCTAAACATTGAGCCAAGTGTGGTCAAGAGCCGGCTGGGAACCTGGGGTGGGGGTCAGGGAAAGGAAGCAGACTTGACCCTGAGGACAAGAACTCCCCCAGCCCCAGGTGTCCTCAGGCAAACAGAGAAAACCAAAACAGCCTCAGCGTTCAGAGGGGCACAGCTGCCTAATTACAGCCTCAGATAACTCTCCTCTTGCTATTTCAAAGTTTTCATCCCCCCCCCAATGCGAATGCATTCAAGTGTATTTATTCCCAAATCTCACTTGCCTGGGGCCCAAGGGGTTTTCCCTTTGGCATCTCAACACCACCCTCCCCCCGCCCCCCAAAGGAGAAGCTGTTTTTCCTGCAGCCCCGGGATGGGCTGAACAAGCGATCGCTGATTGTGACCATCGTTTCCCAGCGGCAGGAAGGATGAAGAACGCGGCTCCCTCACCTTCAGGGTCCCTGTGAGGGCTGTTAAGGCGATTTTAACGAGTCCCAGAGCGTGAAGCTCCCTTTCTGCCCACTGAGGTGCGAAAGTGGCGTCAGAAAGTTCATTCTGAAGGTCTTGGGAACCGCTGTCCAAGGCCAGCCTCCTGGGGGCCCGTTTTCTTTCAACTGCTTATTAAAAAAACAGTGATCACCGTAGGCTTCTGATCATGAAGGTAATATATGCATGATTGCTGAATACCTTTGAAAAGTAAGGAGCAAAGGAGAAGAAGCCGCCCACGACCCCACCACGCAGAGACAAGCGGCTTTTACTGTTAAGAGTGTGTCCTTCTGGAGCGCCCAGGTGGCTCAGTGGGTTAAGCCTCTGCTTTCGGCTCAGATCACGGTATCAGGGTCCTGGGATCAAGCCCTGAATCGGGCTCTCTGCTTGGCAGGGAGCCTGCTTCCCTTCCTCTCTCTCTGCCTACTTGTGATCTTTGTCAAATAAATAAATAAATAATCTTAAAAAAAAAAAAGAGCGTGTCCTTCCGATGTTTTCCCTACGCGGGTGTGTACGTGTAAGAGACGAGTTTGTGGACACACACGTATGTCACGCGTGCATATATGGGCGTACATAGGAGCCATGGAAATGAGAGCAGGTGTGACGGCCCATCCGTAGCAGATGGGGGAGAAAAGCAAACCGGCTGCTTTGGGGGTTCCTCTTCAAAGAAAACACAGGATGAGCAACGGGTCTGAAGGAGGAAATTTAGTGCTCATCGTTAGTGGTCTGTGAGGTCTGCGGGGTCCGCGGGATACCTGGCTGTAGGGCCTGGGAGCGCTCCCTAGACCCGGCCGTCACCTCTCCCCAGACCCGGCCATCACCTCCAGAGGGGTGAATGAGCCCAGATAACTCAGAGTGTGCGGGGATCACCTCCCACGGGCTCAGGTCCCAGAGGAAGGACTAAGGGCAGGAGAAGCAGGGACCAGGGCAACTGAGGGGGTGGCCCGAGTCAGGGCGATTCTGTGCATGGAGAACACGGCAGAGTTTTGAGGGCTATTTCTGGAAGCAGGTGACTCCCCGGGGGCACTGGAGATGAACCCAAGGGCTGATCTCCATGTTCTCAGGAGAAGTTACCGGGAGGACACGGAACACTTATTCCTGGGACGTGGGCTGCAGAGTGCCCTCCGTGCTAGACAGGTCGCTGTGGTGCAGAAATTAGACGCCCACCGTCCTCAGCAGGTGGGCAAGCAAGCTGCCTTCCGTCCTGTGTCTTCCCCACAGCTTCAGCCTGACCTTCCCGGACACGGGCCTGGGAGAGGCTGCAAGCCTCTGGCAGGCTTCCAGAACTCTGCCCCCACCTGCCCCTTGGTGCCATGCCTAGGGCGTTCCAGGGGTGCAATCTCGGGGCAGGTCAAGCCCACCCTCTCCACAAGCCCCCTTCAGACCACCTAGATAGCCTTCCACACATACGAGCACCTCCCTACCCTGTTCTAGACCCATGTGGACCCTGGGGAGACTGAGGGAAACCAGAAAGTTCCCGCCTGAGAAGACCTCACTGCTGGTCGAGGGGAGGTGACAGACACACAAAGGGACACATGAACCATCTGTTTTGGTTTTCCAGGATGGTTGCGGTGCTCTCGCCCAGCTCGCGGCTGCCATGTTGTGAGGAAGCCCCAGCCAGCCCATCCCACATGGAGACACACGGAGAGACAGGCGGTGTGGCCCGTCCCAGCTGCTCCAGTCATCGCCTGATAGACCCCAGGCCAGAACCCCTCACTGGGAGGGTCTTCCCCGAATTCCTGGCCCTCAAAACCATGACAGGTCCTCCAATAACTCTTGCTCTTTTGAGTCACTGAGTTTGGGGTGACATGTTACTTGGTCCCAGGTAGTTGGGGCCGCGTCAGACCATCCCAGCCCACACTTCTGACCCTGTCCTCTCCCTGCTCGGTCCTCAGACGGCACCCCTGGAGTCTCCATCTGCACAGTCCAGCTGACACGCTCCTTCAGATGCAGTCTCTGGTGGTCCCAGGCCTCTCCTCTGTCCTGCCTCAAATTTACCTTCTGTCCTCGCCATCTGGGAGAAGAACGTGTGAAATGCGCCAAGTCCTCCACGTTCAGAACCTCAGCACCTGAAGACTCACGTGTTTGAGGGGCTAGAGACACCTTCGGAAGGATTTTCACGGTTGGGATTTGGAAGTGTGTCAAAACAGGTTGAGTGCGGGTCCAAATCCTACCTCCCCCACCTTCTGGTTTGGTGACTTTGAATCAGAAAATATCATAAATAAATATAAATATTAATAAATATCATAAAATGGCATTTTAGGGCTTTTTAAGGTTTTCTTTTTTTTTTCTTAAGATTTTTTATTTATTTGATGGAAAGAGAGGCAGCGAGAGAGGGAACACAAGCAGGGGGAGGGGGAGAGGGAGAAGCAGGCTTCCCGCTAAGCAGGAACCCTGATGTGGGGCTGATCCCAGGACCCTGGGATCATGACCTGAGTAGAAGGCAGACACCCAATGACTGAGCCATCTGGGCGCCCTAGGGCTTTTTAAGGTTTTTAAGAACACTGTGTCTTCCTACCTGCGGGGGAGGCACACATGTCCATTTGGTGCTATTCTGGTGGGTTGTTCAAGGAGCGCATTCAGTGACCCTCATTCAGTGGATGGCTCCTTTGATTGAGATCACTGATCAGCTGGAAGAAAGTTTTCAAATTGCAGCCTCAAAAACTCATAGAATTTTAAGAAATTAAGTCATTTCCATCAGCAGTTAAGCCATCAGATATAAGTAAACAAAAATCTTCAGAACATTTCCCACTAGCCTTTGGCTCTTGATTTTCTTCAATTGTGGTTTGCAGAAACAGGCAATACCATAAGGAATTTTGTCCTTTCTGATTTGTTGTGGGCCCATTTTTCTAAAATGCTCCATTTGGACATAGCATCTTGCAGAAGAGACGTTAGAGGCTAAAGGAAAAGTGTGTGCTTCCATGTCTGTCTGTCCGTCCTTCCAATCCTTCCCACTCTTTTCTGTGTCGGGAGCTTTGCACAGGTTGTATCCCAATACTCCAAATCATCACCCACTCAGACCGAAACCTGAGGCACGTGTCGGTGAGGTCTTCCCAGGCAGCCCCAGGCTGATCCGTCACCCCAACACCCTCCCTGTGTGCCACGTGACCCCACTTTATGTGCCTTCCTTGCAGTGATGGCGGTAGCTGCAGTCATATTATCCGTTGTCTTCCTGCCCCAGGATGCACACGCCTCAGAGCTAGACGTGCTGCACCCGCATCGGGGTCTCCTTGGTGCAGCGAGGACGGCTTGCCCATGCGGTTCTGTCTTCAGGCTCCCACGACCCACCAGGGAGACAGTGTGACAAGGCTGAGATCCAGCTTTGGCTAGTGGTTCAGAGCAGTGTCGTCCAAGATGACAGCCGTGAACCACAGAGCTCTTTAACGTGAGACACGTTAAAATGAAATGAAAGTAAACTTCATTTTACTTCTTGCACTGGTGTCGTCTCAAGGGGTCGGCAGCCATGTGCAACTGCCGTGTTGGACAGTGCGGGAGGACATGCCATATGTGTCACTGCGGAAAGTGCTGTTGGAAGCGGCTGGTTAGAGCGTGCAAAGCATATTCAGACACTCGCTTCCAAAGCCCAGCCCGGCCCGTGTGATTTTGCGTTGACCTTACACTTTCTGGGTCTTAGTTTCTTCATCTGTGCAATGGGGCTCATCATAGTTCCTACCTCGTAGCGTCGTAGGAGTTCCTGGATGCCAAGACATTTGGAAGGGCGTTGGGATTATAGCCAACGCTCTAAAAAGTATTAGCTATTCCTGTGATGGCTCCATTTCTACTTCTCCAGAAACTGAGGACCAAAAAGGAGAAAGAGTTTGTCCAAGTTCACAGAGCTGGGAGGTGGGGGAGCTAAGGCTTGATTCTGTAGCTTTCTGGTTCCACGGTGGCTCATTCCTGTGACCTGTTGGCAGCCCCTTCTGGGTGAATTTCTGAAACTCATTGTTCCCACACATGTCCCATGGGAGACAAGAGACTCCACTGGGCCCTCCGTCCAGGACAGCTGTGCAGGAACAGAGCGGAGAGCCAGCCACAGCCCCGGAAGTGGCTGGTCCATCCTGGGACCTAGCCCCTGGCTTGCGAATCTTCGGAGGGTGGAGGAAGGAAGCCAGATGGCCCTGGGGAGAACAGTGTCGATGTGGCCAAGCAGGTCCCAGCAGCTGGGGCTGTGACGACCCGTGTGGGTGCTGCCCCGTGGGAGTGATGACCCTGCGCCGGGGACACAGTGCTCAACCCTCCCACTGTGGCCAAGCCCTGGGGTTGCTCCGGGAACTGCATGGAAGGATTGAACTGTTTTCATTAATTTCTCTTTGGGGGAGGGGGGAGGTGCTGCTGCTGTTGCTGCTCTGGTGGTTTAATTTTTAAATTGGGTTAGTTTTAACACGAGCAGTCACTGTGCATGTACTTTTTCTTGTAATGCAGGAGTTTATTTGATTGTTATTTTGAGGTCTTTTGATGTATTTTCCACACATAAGATTTTTTTGTTTGGGATAGAAAAAATTTACCTAATAGAGTCAAATTTTAAAAGATTTTATTTATTTATTTATTTATTTATTCGAGAGAGAGAGAGCACATGAGCAGGACAGGCAAAGGGAGGGGGAGAAGCAGACATCCCACTGAGCAGGGAGCCTGATGCGGGTCTCGATCCCAGGACCCTGAGATCTTGACCTGAGCCCAAGTCAGATGCCTAACACTAAAGTTAATTATTTTAAATATACAATCCTGTGACATTTAGCACAGTCACAACGTTGTACAACCATCCCCTGTACCGAATTTGAAAACATTTTCATCGCCATGAGGAGAGCCCATTATCATTCAACACTCACCCCCCTCCTCCCTGCCCCTGCCCCTGCCCCTGGTGACAGCCACCATACTTTCTGTCTCTAGGGATTTGCCTATTCCAGATGTTCATATAAACGGAGCCACCGACGATGCGGTCTCCTGTGCGGGCTGCTTGCCCTGAGCTTGTTTTCAGGTGTATCCACGTTGTGGCACATGGCAGGACTTCCTTACCTTCCCAGGGAAATACATCCCAGGAGATGGACAGACCACATTTGCCTATCCGTTCACCCATCTGCAGATGTTTGGGTTTCTTCCACTTTTTGGCTTTTACAAACAGTGCCTCTCTGAACATCTGCAGGTGCTGTGGACCCAAATTCATGCGTTGAAATCCTAATCCCCAGCGGGATGCTATTAGGAGGTGAGGACGTGGGGCAGTGATTAGGTCACAAGGCTGGAGCCCTCAAGTATGGGATCAGTGTGCTCCCTCCCTGTGCTCCCTGTCAGGTGAGGACACAAGAAGGCAGCTGCCTGCAGGCAAAGGGGGCCCCTCCCCCAACTGCTGTCACCTTGATCTTGGACACCAAGAGTGTCCTCTATAATTAACATCTTAAACTAGTGTGGTACATTTGTTACAACTGATGAATGAATGTTGATACTTTATTATTCACTGGAGTTTGTGGTTACATTAGAGTTTACTCCCTGCTGTGTATTTCTGTGGATTTTAATAAATGCCTGTCATACACCCACCATTGCAGGGTAATACTGAAAATACCCTCTGCCTCATTTACTTATAAGTAAACTTATAAATAAATATGCTCTTTTTATGATGAAAAATTTCAAAGTTTTGCTCATAAAACTTTACGGTTAATGAATGTTTGAAGCCTTGGAGAAATGCTCAGTGCATACTGTGCATGAAGAATAAAGCATTTTGAGGGGCGCCTGGGTGGCTCAGTGGGTTAAGCCTCTGCCTTCGGCTCAGGTCATGATCCCAGGGTCCTTGGATCGAGCCCCGCATGGGGCTCCCTGATCAGCGGGGAGCCTGCTTCCTCCTCTCTCTCTCTCTGCCTACTGTGATCTCTCTCTGTCTGCCAAATAAATAAATAAAATCTTAAAAAAAAAAAAGAATAAAGCACTTTGAATATTTTATGCAGGAAATGATCACTTCTTTTTTTTAAAAGATTTTATTTATTTATTTGACAGAGAGAGATCACAAGTAGGCAGAGAGGCAGGCACAGGGGCGGGGGGAGGCAGGCTCCCTGCTGAGCAGAGAGCCCGATGCGGGGCTCGATCCCAGGACCCTGAGATCATGACCTGAGCCGAAGGCAGCGGCTTAACCCACTGAGCCACCCAGGTGCCCAAATGATCACTTCTTGAGATATGCATGCATGGTGGCACCTGGGGGGCTCAGTTGGTTGAGTGTCTGGTTCCTGGTTTCAGCTCAGGTCATGGTCTCAGGGTCATGGGATCAAACCTCCTTTGGGCTCCATGCTCACCACTTGGGATTCCCGTTTGGGATTCTCTCTCTCCCTCTCCCTCTGCCCCTCCCCCTGCTCTCACTCTCTCTCTGAAATAAATAAAACCTTTTTATTTTTTATTTTTATTTTTTTTAAAAGATTTTATTTATTTATTTGACAGAGATCACAAGTAGGCAGAGAGGCAGGCAGAGAGAGAGAGGAAGGGAAGCAGGCTCCCCACTGAGCAGAGAGCCCGACGTGGGGCTCGATCCCAGAACCCTGGGATCATGACCTGAGCCGAAGGCAGAGGCCTTAACCCACTGAGCCACCCAGGCACCCCATTATTTTTATTTTTTTTAAAGATTTTATTTATTTATTTGACAGAGAGAGATCACAAGTAGATGGAGAGGCAGGCAGAGAGAGAGAGAGGGAAGCAGGATCTCTGCCAAGCAGAGAACCCGATGCGGGACTCGATCCCAGGACCCTGAGATCATGACCTGAGCTGAAGGCAGCGGCTTAACCCACTGAGCCACCCAGGCGCCCAATAAAACCTTTTTAAAAAGGTACACATGCGGGGCGCCTGGGTGGCTCAGTGGGTTAAGCCTCTGCCTTTGCTCAGGTCATGATCTCAGGGTCCTGGAATCGAGCCCCGCATCGGGCTCTCTGCTTAGCAGGGAGCCTGCTCCCCCCACCACCTGCCTCTCTGCCTACTTGTGATCTCTGTCTGTCAAATAAATAAATAAATAAATAATCTTTAAAAATAAAGGTATGCATGCATATCACATATATCGTGTATGAAATGTATGTACAATCATGATTTGTCCATATATTGTATTCTTGATACACACACAGAGACGATCACACCATTCTGTGTGTTTTAGAGATATACGCACAACTAATCTCAACACCGATGAGGTTGAGAATAGCATTATCCCCATTTTATAGTCGGGGAAGCTGAGACACAAAGTGGTTGAGTAACTTGTTCAGGGCACATGGCCAGTGGGTGTTAGGCACACGGAAATGCACAAGAATGTGAAAATAATTTTTATCTCTGGGCAGAAGTAGGACAGGTGTTCTTGTTCGCTCGTGGTGTTGTTTTTGGAAACTTACAACTTGTCCAGGACGGGGTTGGCACACTTTTCCGTCAAGAGTCCGATCGTGGCTGTTTTTGGCTTTGTGGGTCAGAAGGTCTGGGTCACAGCTGTTCCGCTCCGCCGTTGGAGCAGGAAAGCCCTCGTGCAGGACACGGAGGAACGGGCTGTGTTCCAATAAAATGTTCTTTGCGGAAGCTAGAATTCCACTTGCCATGGGATAGTATTCTTTCGTCTTCCCCGACCAACTGTTTAAAAATGACTCAGCTCAAGGGCCTTGGAGTAACAGGAGACAAGCAGGATGGCAAGCTTCGCACTGCGCTCTTTCTCTACAATGTTTCTTTAAGATAAATAAGCAAGGCGGGTAGGAAAGGCGGCTCCCGCCTCAGCAGCGGGCTGCAGGGGCCCGGGGCTGGGTACCTGCCAGCCTCCTGGGCGGGAAAGGGCATGCGTGGGAAGGGAGCTTGGCCCTGGGAGTCTGGGAGGGCAGCGGGTGACCAGAGTCCTGTTTGTCTTGGAAGGAGAACGTCCACCCCACATCCTGCCCCACCATGCGCAGGTGCGAGCTGTTTCTGCGGACGCCCCTGCTGATTCTGCTTTTCCTGGGACTGGCCGGAGCCTGCATTCCCCGTGAAGGTGACGTCTGCTCCTGCTCCCCATCTCTTCTGCCTTTCTGCTTGCAGGGGCAGGGCTGGCTCCAGACGGTCTCCGGCAGTCCGACCAGACTCCTGCTGGCGTCAGGTGTAGACACCCTCTTTTCCCGGTTCCCCGTAGGAGATGGGAGGGTGGGTGAGCCCTGTAAGCCAGCAGCCCTGCCGGAGCTCTGCCTTGGAGACAGACTGGCATCTGATCTGGTTTTGTCACGGGCTCTTGGTGGCTTTGGCGGAGAGACACTGCTTGAGTGAGCCTGACCATCCTCGTTGGGCCAAAGGGCATCATGAGCATCTCGAGTCCGTCGGCCTTCTGTGTGTCACTGATGTGGTTATGTTTGTGTAGTGCCTGGGAGTGGACATTCCTATGGTCACGGAGCTCTAGTGAGACCCCAGATCTTTACCATGTAAGGACGCCACCTGTTGGAAAGAGCACTTGGGTCTCATCACAAAGCTGAGTTCCTATCGCCTCATTTGCTGCACAGACATGCATTGAGTTTCCGGCTTGTTCCCTGTGCGCGATGCTGGGAATGCAGTGGGTGAAAAGAACAGACACAGTCCCATCCTCTGAGAATTCTCATGTTACACAAATAAGCACTTCCCAGCGTGGACATCGAGAGAAGGGCTCTCTGGATAAATGACGTTTTGAGGAGAGATGCCAATGGTGGGTACGAGCTGGCCAGCCAGAGTTAGGGAGACAGTCCGGGAGGGGGGGTATGCGCAAAGGCCCTGGGGCAGGAAGGCACTGGGTTCCTTCATAGATCTGAGAGCAGTCTGTGTGTCTGGAGCACGGTGGATGGGGAGAGGGACAAGGTGGGTGGGGATGTCACAAGTAAGAATGGAGAGGAGGCAGAAACCTGCACACGGGGGCTCTTGTGGGTCAGATTAAGATGTGGCTATTACAGGGGCACCTGGGTGGCTCAGTGGGTTGAAGCCTCTGACTTCAGCTCAGGTCGTGATCCCAGGGTTCTGGGATCGAGCCCCGCATCGGGCTTTCTGCTCAGCGGGGAGCCTGCTTCCCCCTCTCTCTGCCTGCCTCTCTGCCTACTTGTGATCTCTGTCTGTCAAATAAATAAAAATAAAATCTTAAAAAAACATTTAAAGATGTGGCTATTACAAGGCTGTCAGAAAGGGGGTGTCATGTAGGGGAGTGTGTGTGTGTGTGTGTGTGTGTGTGTGTGTTTAAATGATCAATCTTGGTCCTAATGAAGAATACATTGGGCGGGAACCAGGATTAGGGAAAAACAGAAGTGAAGAAAGACTCCTATAATTTTATTTTTCATTTCATTTCATTTCCTATCTTTTGCAGCTGGATGATTGGGCTGCCCTTAACTGAGATGGGACAGTTCTGCAGAGCAATTGATTTTTTTTTAACTTTTTCTTGAAGTCATTTGAGACATACAGAAAAGTCACAAAACTAGACTTCCCAAATACCCTCCTCCCCACCTCCCTTCACGTTACTATCTCACCCAGTCACAGCACAGTGACGATAACCAGGACCTTGACACCATTACAAAACTACCACCTAAATTACAGAACCTGTTCCAGTTTTACTAGTTTCCCCACAAATGTCCCTTTTCTATCTGAGGATCCCATCCAGGATCCCACACTGCCCCGAGTTATCCCATCTCCTCACTCTTGCCTTAGTCCTTACAACTCATGGCTGAGTTGGCCAACCTTTCATGACCTTGACACTTTCAAAGAAGAACCCTGGTCAGATATTCTGAAGAATGTCTCTCAGTCTGAACTTGTGTGAGGTTGTCTCACGATTATGTTGTTTGGGGCACGTTTGGGGCAGGAAGGGCACGGAAGGGGTGCGTCGATGTGTCTCTTTACTTGAGATATTAAGCTGGACCGTTTGGTTGTGGTGTGTCTGCTAGGGTTCTCCACGGTCCAGTAACTGTTTCGCCTTGTAACTAATGAGTGTCCTGAAGGAGACAGCTGGAGACCCTGCAAATACCCTTTCTCCTTAAACGTTCGCCGACCAGCTATGGCGCCCACTGGTGGGTCTTGCCTGCAAAGACGATCACCGTCGTCGTATTCACTCCGTGGTGATTCTCTATTTCTCTTGTTCCTTCATTGGAATTCTTCTGTGAGGAATGTGTTCCATTTATTTATTCAAGTATTCATCTATATCACTGTGAATGCACGGGTGTTTATTTTATTAACGAAAAATAACGTTACTTTTTGGTGGGTGGGCGGGTGACGACCACAAAGTCTCTTAGGGACACGCTATGTTTGAAGAGCCTGGAGGAAGTTCAGGACATTCATTGGTTACCGGTTCCATTCATGAGACCAGGGCTGGAGATGTCTTGTTAGCTCTGTACCAGCATCTCTCTTCCCAACTAGTCTTGTAAATGTGTACAGAGCAGGGGCTGAGTCTGAGTCATGGCATCCTCAGCTTCCGGCATACGGCAGTGGCCAGAGTGTGTGCCAAATGAATGTCGGTTGGGTGAATGATGGATGGGTGACAGGTGGACCTGAGTAGATTATCGACACGCACGGTGGGTGGGTTATCAGTCTCCTTGAGCAACACAGTGATCTAATGCTGAATTCTCTCCTTACTTCCTGCTCCTGTTGGAATCTGGATGGCTAACACTTTTGCTTCCAGTCGCCATTGAAGAAAAAAGTAAGAACTGTGTAACCCCCAAGCTAGCTCCCATATGTAACCCCCATAGCTAGCTCCTCTCAGATTCCTTCCGATGTCAAGACCCCTCAGGGAATGCTGGGGAAAGGTGGGACTTGGGTCTGGCACACAGGATTTGTCTTGGGGGCAGGGAAGACTGGTAGGCAGTAAAGACACAAATGCTCCATGAAGGCATAAAGACATTAACTGAGATGGATAATGTTAGCATTAATCCTACTCTCTCCTTTGCTTTTATTTTCCACGTCAACCCACTGACTCCTGGTTCTGTTGCCCTTCCAGTAAAACGTAAGTAAGACCTACCACTTTCCCCCTACCTAACTAGGGAGACTTTCAACCCAAGAAGAGGTGCAAGGAATAGGCAAAAGTGTTGACCACCATGATCACCCAGAACAGATTCCGGGAGAGGCTCTCAGTCCTGACTCAGGCTCCAAACCCAGAATCCGCAGATCCCAGGAGGCAAATAGGTGGGCTTCAGGGAGGTCAACAAGCCTTTGCAATCACGTGTAAAACTGAGTGTGCAAGAGACAGACAGAGGATTGAGAATTGGTGTGGTTTCCTGGGAACGTGGACTTTACAGCTTTGATCAGACTTTCAGTAGGATCCGTGACCTTCTGCTCTAAAAAATATAGCTGGATTAGAATAGACTGCACATATTCATTTGGTGGGTTTTAGTCGAGAAAAACACGGTGCAGAGTGGAGAAGCTCCCTTTTTTTCTGAGTATTAACCTTCTTGGTCTCTGCTGAGAAGTGGAGATGACAACTGGTTGTTACAGAGAAAGAGCCCTCTTCTGCAACCCTCCCAAAACCCTGGTGGAGGGGGAGTTGTCTGCCTCCGATAACTGGTATCCTTGGGGTTCTTTGACTTTGGGATAAATGCATCTCCAAAGGGGTCCAGGGCTCTTAGGATGGGTCCCAGCTTTCAATCTGGTTCCTTATTCTATCTGGGGACCTATGGGGTACAAGGAGGTATGAAGCGTGACTTGATTGATTTCATATTCTTTTTGAAACTTTATTGGGAAAACGACTCCCGCTGGCTGCCATTGGTCTTCTCCTTCCTGGGGTTGCCCACCAACAGTGCTGAAAGGTGAGACTCTTGGCCCACCTGCTTCCCCTTGGTTTGGCTGTGCGTGTCCAACAGGGGTAATTTCTGCTGCACTTCAGTGGGTCTTTCTTCTCCTGGCTGTCTACAGCCTAGCTTCTACTCTAGAAAAGTACAAAATCGAGTACTAGAGTATCTTGAGGAAAACAAAATACCACCCCCCTTCCTCTCTCCCCTCCCCCTAGCCAATCAATCAAACCCAGCTGCCCAGAAATTGAGCACATTTTCATAGTTCCTATATGGCTGAGGGAAAGCCATCAGGCCAAGGAGCTAAATCTGAGTCCTAGCATGGCGGAGCGGTGATCCATGACCATTCCCCAGCTCACTTCAGCTCCTTCCAACGTCAAATGCAAAGACTCCAGCCTCCCCCAGGGTTCTGGGTCACAGCCCCTACCTGCCCAGCACCACCCATTGTAGACTCTACTCCCCAACCTGTTCCTGACCCCCACCATCTCATTTTATGTTTGGTTTTCTACCTGGGGCTCCTTCCATGACTCTGCCATTCTGTACCACATCTGTGACCTTGACCACCACATGCTGACTCTTCTGGTTGGCGGCTTCAGGAATCCTAAGTAAGTCCCTTCCATGCTCGTGATGGCTTTGGACTGTGAGCTTTGGTGGGGGACTTGGAGCACGAATTTCTGAGCATCTCCTCATTCCTGGACCAGAGGGATCAGACATGCTCCCCCTTTAAGAACTCAGACACTGGCAGAGAACAGAGAAGAATAAACAGAGATGATATTAGTGACAAGGGATGCCTGCCAGTGATGATGGGGAAAGGGGGCACTGGGGATGTTGAGGGAAACCCTAGATCGTGCCTGAGACACCGTAGCCATACTTCCAAAGGAAGGGAAGTTGTTCAATCTGTTGAGCTGGGGAAATCCATTTATTAGGACTATTTCTTTGTTCATATTTGCTTACTGTGGGGTGTATCTTCTTCCTCAGGTATGATGACCAGGTTGTCAACGGATGGTAAGTGGGAAACCCGTACCCTTTCTGGTGTTCCCCTTCTCTTGTCTACAAGGTTATGCAGACTTACAGATGGAGTCATTTACTTATTTGTTTAAGTACGTGTTTTATTTATTCATTTATTGGGAAGAGCCATTCTGACAGCATCCTGTCCCATTGTGTTTCTTTGAATTTTAAGGTGATGGAAATTTTTCATTCCTGCGTGGCAGAGCTGGGACTCTACGCTATAGTTATTAGGCTGTAGATTTTTGACATTATAAATCTAGTAGATGCACGTGGGAGAAGTCGAGAGGACATAAAATCAATGACAGAAATCTTCTCCTCATCCCTTCCCGGGTCTGTCGGGTCTCTGGTGTGTTCTTGCCAGAAACAATCATACATACATATGGTCACCCTCAGCTTTTTGAGTTGAAACTGTTGTGCCTTTCAGCAGAACTTGCCTCTTTTTCTCAAACACCTGAACCATATTTCACTCACTCTGGTGTAATTTAATGAGTCTCCTGGTCACAGAACTTTTGTTTCCCTCTTATCTTCATTTCCTCTCTGCTTCGGTTCATGTTTATGCTACAACATGCTCGCTCTCTTTCGATTTTCTTGCTTTTGCCGTGTTTGCATTGTCTTATGTGTGAGAGAAACTCCTAACAGGGAAGGGAACCAGCTGGGTCTGGGGCACAGGCATCTAAAATGGGGACAGAGGTTGAATGCATTCATGCTCCCAACAAAGGCCAACAAGAATGCACAGGGAATTCTCTAACTTCTTGATTTTCGATGCTGGGATGGCTGGAAAACCTGGGTCCTCATTTTGTACAAACAGGGAGACAGGACATGGTGGGAGTTCCTCCCACATTCATGTACTGGCCCTAGTACCACTTATATTTTTCTTTAAACGGACTCAGTTCTTTTACCTACAGAGAAAAACTCGAAAAGGAAACAAGACACCCCATGAGAAAGTAGAAAGCCAGCATCGTTCATTATAAGCAGACACTGTGAAAAAAAACATATAATGAAAATAAAATGTTAGTGAACTCTAACACGATGCTGGTCTCTATCGAGACTTCATTGGAAGCCTGTTCTCCCTACTTTGGTAGAAAGAGCTTTGGAGGCGGGTGAGAGACAAGCCAGCATCATCTTCCGGGGAATGGTGAGGGGAACGGCTCCCCACTCCACCCCCAGGCTGCTCTCCGCCCCGAGACCTCCTCGGCCATCACCGAGGGCTCACACCCCACTTCCCAGGGGATGTCTATGGTCCCAGATGCCCAGAAGAGGGGGTGAGAGCTGGCCTTCCAGAAGCAGATGTGGCTGGAGCTCCAACCCACTCCACTCCCTACCTGCCGAGTGACCAGGGACAAGTCTGTGTTCTTCCCGCAAACCAGGGCTAGTGCCTATGACATTGAGACAAAATATACAAACCACTCAGTGCTGGGGAGCTGGCAGAGCTGCCAACGCCGCTCAGCCCACACTCCGTGGGTTCTGGACTCCAGACCCCTCTCACTGGCCGTGCTGCTTGGAGAGAGCAGGTTCATCAGCAGGGGAGGACGCCCCGCCGCTGGGTCCCGGGAGAAATCCACTCATGTCTGCAAGTAACGAGTCCCAAGGAGGGACTCTCTCTCCGGGAACATCTCCCCTTTGGTCCCAGGCAAGCTAGAATGGCTGGTCATCCTGTTAGAATTCCATTTTTATGACGAGGACACAGGCGTGGAGAGGTGGGGCACGTTGCTGCGGGTCAGAAAGCCAGTGGGGGTAGAGCTGGGACCTGGACAAGGTCCAAATCTTGCAATGCTGCATCCCTGTTGTTAGGATGGAGTCTGAGGGCCTTCAGCTCACCTGCTGGGCTCTGTGTCATCTAGCTCCCCGCACTCTTGTGTCATCTAACTCCCCGCACTCTAGCTCCCCGCACTCTTCCAAAGGCCCAGGCTCCCTCCTACCCAGCACCTCGATGTTCCCCCTGCCTGGGTTGCGTTGCTGTCCCCGCTTCCAAAGTCCTCCCGCGATTAACCCTACTCGTGTTTCAGGTCTCAGACACAGGGACAGTGCCTCCAAGATGCCTTCCCTGGTGCCACCACAAGGTCAGCAACCACACCCCCTACAGGTTCCCACTGCACCCCGCAGGTTCACCCAGACACGCTCCCCGGCTAGCGCTCCATAGATGGCCCTTGTCACTGCTTCTCTGACTTGACTCCCTGAGCTCTAGGACCTTGTCCACTTTGCCGTCCATGTGTCCTCGTGCCTTGAACACCGTAGAAGCTCCATCCAGATCTGTGGGAGAGAGACTGACTGCATGATGGAGTCCAAGCCTTCATTGGCCTCATCTCCAGGGCTCCTTTGCCTCTGCTCTCTTCTGACCGGTCAGGGACACGTGCCTGCCGGCATCTAGGCTCCCAGTCTTAATGCCCATTTCTTTCTCTACCCCGTGCCTCCGTCGGGACCTGGCTGCCTGCGTTCTCCCCTCCAGACAGGACAGAAGAAGAAAGTGAGTACCGTGTCCTTGAGATTACATTCTTGTAACCCTCTCTGGGCCTTGAAATTCCTTAAAATACGTGGTAAAGGGTTGGTCCAGACCCTGGCCTTTAGACATTGGCCTGGGGCCAGGAGCACAGTCGGTAGAAACAGACTCCATTGGAGATGCTCAGCCGTTGCGTGTAGCCGCCAGGTGGTGAACCACTCGGGGGGAGATGGTGTGGGAAAGGGAGCTTCTCTCCTCCTCCTCTGAGGCCAGGGTTTGTCCGTCTTTTAAATCCATGGCCTAGAGAAAGGTATGGGACACAGCTGGGCTGCACAAGTGTTTCTGGAAGGAAAAGAACATCCCCTACAATGGCTAATGCCTGCTCTCTTTGTTAATTGGGAGGAGTCGAAGAGAAATAATGGGGGAGTGTCTGTCTCTGTGACATGAGTGAATTCTCACAACAGCACCATGAGCCGTAGGGAGCTCAAGTCAGAAGACATGGCTCCCCGAAACGCTGATCATCAGAAATTTGTTTGTTGAAAAAACAAAACAAAACAGAACAGAACAAAATGTGATTTTCTGAGTTCCACCCACAGTTTTTGCATGAGAATACCAATGGGAGGGATCGAGGAACCTGTTGTTTCAAGAGGTGATTCAGATGGTTGGAGAACCACTGAGCTAGAGCAGGAGTTGGCCAACTAGAGCCTGGCCCACTTCCTGTTTTTTTTTAATAAAGTTTTATTGACACCAAATCACGCACATCCATTTATGCATCCTCTATGGCTGTGTTCTTGCTGTCAGGACACTCGTATAGTCACCACTATGACTGCTGACCCGCAAAGCCTAAAATAGCTACTATCTAGCCCTTTATGGAAAGAAGATGTTTGTTGGGGCACCTGGGGGGGCTCAGTCGGTTAAGTGTCTGGCTCTTGATCTCAGGGTCATGAGTTCAAGCCCAAAAAAGAAGATGTTTGTTGATCTTTGAGCTGGAGCAATGTCTCTCAGGGTCTTCATTCAAAATTAGGATCCCATCTCAAACTACCTGAAGAATCAGGACATCTGGGGCAGAGCTTCAGGCTCCTTGTTTGTAACAAGCTTCCCAGGGGGTGATCCTTGAACAGGCTAGTCTACTCAAATGGACCCACCAACGTCAACTCCATAAGCGGATTGTTTGGTGGGGCCCATCATGATTTAGAGGGTGGTCAAGTAGACAGATAAAGAAGTGGTGCATTCCCCTCAATCTTCAGTCCCAAGTCCCACCTCTACTCTCCCCTTCAGGTGGAGAGATGGTGAATCCCTGGTACCCCCCTGTGTTGGGTCACCATGTGGCTCTTCTAAATGCCCTTGGTGACCGTGTGGATCTCCCTTCTTTCACTCATAAAGCAAGGTGATGATGTCCGTTTTATTTTAAGATGGCTTCCCTATGGCTATGAGATAGATGAGGATTCAATAAAACAAAGATGTTTTTATAAAAAGAGTGCACAAGGAAATTGGTGATCTGAGCCCATTCTACTATCTGAGTACTGGCATAGTGCTCACATCAATTTACTGGTTTTTTTTTTTAAGATTTTATTTATTTATTTGACTGACAGAGATCACAAGTAGGCAGAGAGGCAGGCAGAGAGAGAGGAGGAAGCAGGCTCCCCGCTGAGCAGAGAGCCTGATGTGGGGCTCGATCCCAGGACCCTGGGATCATGACCTGAGCCGAAGGCAGAGGCTTTAACCCACTGAGCCACCCAGGTGCCCCCAATTTACTGGTTTTGACAATGTCCTCTGGTTACATAAGATGCCGCCACTGGGAGAAGCTGGACGGCCATCACAGAGGACCCCTGTGTGTACTATTTTTGCAATATTTTGTGAATTCCTAATTAGTACGCAATAAAAAGTTGAAAGTGATTTTAAGGTTATTTAATGAAGGAATAATGGCATGTCCTTGGGGTGCTGTTAATGTGGTCTTACTCTCTTGCCTGCTCTTTTCCATATTGACTTCCTGACTTCTGGTTTTGCTGCACCCTACAGTGAAAAGTGAGTTATTTTTCTTTTTTTAGGGGTCATTGGGGTGTGTTTGGGTGCTATGAAGTATAGAAAACAGAAAGACAAGGGGGTCTTTGAGTTGCTCTCTTCGATTTAGGCCCCAGGTTGAGAGACCCTCTGCTGGGGGGGTCTCAGTCTACACCCACTGCCCCCACCTCTGTGGGAGGCTCAGGATGAGCTGTAGGGTCCACCTGCTCCTCGAGGCTGTGGGGATCATCGGGATTGGGTGCCTGGGACTCAGGTGGGTCCGAGGCTGCAGGTATGACCGGGTATGTGAGCACATATGCATATGAGGTCCCCAGACTTTATCAGATTCTCAAAACCCGAGAACCACTGCCCCAGAATTCAAGGATGTATTGAGTTACATGTAAGAGGTACAGCCCACTCTTTCCTGACCCTCAGCAGAGAAATGAGGTAAAATGGATCAAGGGGGTTCTTTGCTGATAATCTTTCTAATCTCTGGGGGGTGAATCCCCCATCTCCTCGGGTACCTGCAGTTTCTGGCCACCTGGACAGATGTGTCTCCAAAGGGGACATATGTAGTAGAAGCAAGCCACACTGGCCCCCAGAGCGTCCCATGAAATCTGGGGGATCCCCTCCTTTCCCTCCTAGGGGAGGGTCTCTTTGGGAACCATCAGGGTGGGGTGAGATAAGAAGGAGCCATTAACACCTCGGTCCCCTCCTTTCTGTTTCTGTCGGTGCCCAACGACCCCTACTGGGTGTTTGCCTTCTTGCTGCCTGCATCTCAGCAGTACTGAAAAGTAAGATTCTGATTTCATGTTGTCCCTCTCCCCCAGCTTTGTTCCCTTTCTTGTCTCTGCTAAGGGGTCCATTCCTAGCCACGGATCATCTCTAGGGAAATTTCTTTAAAATCCAGGGACTTGAAAAAAATAGCTGTCCTACTTTGACTTTCAAAAAGGTGGGGTGTCCTATGGGAACCAACCTCCCTCCTCACCTCGGGGATATGGCGATGATATGGTGAGGATGGTGAGGATAGTAATGAAAATCCAGTAAGAATTTCCCAAATGCAGGGCCCTGGAGGCGGCACCTTTCAGGTATCAAGCTCTGTCTTCCCCCACAAGGTCTTCGCAAAGTCATAATTTTTCGTCCAAAGTCTGCGAGGGACTTACAACACAGGGACACTAACTATAAGGGGAGGGCTGGTGGCTGCCTTCCCAGCTTAACCCCAATCCAGTGCAGATGTCTTTAGCCGTTTGCTTCCCCCACCCAGATAATGAGGCTTTGGATGGTCTTCCCTGTTCACTGCCAAGTCCTAACTGATCACCACACCCCCCACCCCGGGCTCTGCTCTCATGGGATCCCAGTACCCCTACCTTCTGATCTGGTGATGGTGATGTTTCCTCCTTACGGCCTCGTCTCTCATGACTCTTGGACTCAACACTCTGGACTTTGTCCGCCCCCATGGCTTGCCTCCCGGACACCGTTTCCCCTGCATGGGCAACACCAGAGATCCTAGGTAAGAATCCCACTCCGAGCACACGGGGGGGTTTCGGTGGGAAGCTTGTCTGGCATGTGCCAGGATATGTGCCAGGACCCTGCAGAGTGGTGGGAACCCCAAGATGAACCCCACACGCTCGCACATCTGCGCGAACTCGTAGTCTGTTGGGGGAGACGATGGTTATAAGGCAGTAGGGATCCGTGTCCCGAGGGAGGTGCCTGGAATCCAGCAGGGCTTCCTGGAGGAGAGGGAGCTTGTATTGAGCTTGTTGGATTGGGGACCCAAGGGCACTGTTCATGCCACTTCTCGCGGTGCTCAGCTGGTGCTGTCTTCCGTAGGTTTGCTCAGCCTCCAGGTGTTGAACGGTGAGTAGTGCCCGAGCCGTTTGGCCCTTCTGTTTGCCTTCACCTCCTTGCACCAAAACACAGAGCTCTTCGCTCCTCTTCTCAGCGTTGGAAGAGAAATTTAGAGATCACCGAACCTCGCACTCCCCCTCTCACCTTTGTGTCTCCCATCATGAGTGGTTCAACATTTTAGTCGTTCCTCCAGCAAATGCTGATGAAGACTAGCTCCTCTGGGCCAAGTCCGGCTCTAGGAGGCGGGAAAGAGTAGGGAACCAAACGAGCAGAAATCGGTGCCTGCGCGAGCTTGCTTTTGAACAATATAAGTAAAGGAAGTAGGTGAGGTGTCTGCTGGAGGTGGGTGAGTCCTGTGGACACGGAGGAGAGAGGGAGAAGGAAAGACAGTGTGGGAGAGGTTGACAGGTTTCTAGCGGGAGCTGAGGGCAAGTGACAGTTCAGCAGGGAGCCGGGTCGACTGCCTTGCTGCCGGCCATGCCAAGGGTGTTCCAGGCACAGGGAACAGAATGGGCCAAGGCCAAGAGGCAGGCGAGTGCCTGGGGACCACCGGCCTTGAGGAGGCCACAGCATCCCCTCCCCTCCCCATCCGCGGCACCCAGAGGCACTGCTTCTCTCCCTTTCATGCTCCCTTGATGATTTTCTCTTCTCCTCTTTCTCCTCTTTGTTCACTTTTAGAAGAAACAAGTGGTTGCAAGGAAGGAGGTAAGTCGTGCATTCGCACCTTTTCCTGCCCCGAGGACAGGGAGTTCCTTCCTCCCGGTTTCCGAAAAAGCTGCAAAAAGAGAAGCCTCCAGGTAAGCACGGGCTGGAAGTCTGTGCCCGTGAAGGTGTCAGTGCGGCGGGCAGCCAGAGCCCTCGGGCCACCCTGCTCCTTCGTGCTGCTCACGGGTGCCAAGGAGACCCAGCACACTGAGGTCGGCGTGGGACTCATTCCTGTTCCCCCTGGAAGTGACATGTCAGTCCCCAGTGTCAGGGCTGCGTGGCCGAAAACTGGGAAAGAAGACGCCGGGCAAGAAAAGTGAGGTTCCGGGTGGTCCAGATAATGGCCAGAAGCACTTAAAAAAGCTTGCTCTTATTAAGTTCACAAATTAGATGAAGAATTTCACCAGAGAGTTATAGTTTATTCAAAAAAAATAGTCAAATGGCAATTCCAGAACTGAAAGTATGTAACTGAAATGACGAATTCAGGCGTTGGTCGTAACAGCCAAGAGCACGATCAGGGAGCTAGAGAACGGGTCAAGGGGAATTACTCAAAGTGAACCACGGTGGATAAACGAGTAGAAAATACACAAAGACTCACACAAGACTTAGACCCAGTGAAAGCTGTGACATACGCGAAGTGAGAATTTAAGAAGCTGAAGTGAGAGAAAATGAAACTGAAGTGATATGTCAAGGGTTAATGGCTAAGAATTTTGCATTTTGGTAAAAAAATAACCATCAAGCAACAGATTTTCAAAAGTTCTGAGAGGGGCGTCTGGTAGGGCTCAGTTGGAAACTCATGCAACTCTTGATCTTGGGGTCGTGCGTTCGAGTCCCACGCTGGGGGTAGAGATTACTTAAAAAAAAAAATCTTAAAAAAAAAGTTCTGAGAGCTCCAAGAGGAATGACTATAAAGGAAACTACTTCTAGGAACCTTGACACAAAGTAGTTTAAAACCACAGACAAAGAGAACGTTTTTAACTTCTCCCGCCCACAAAAAATCTGTAAGAGAGAGACGGAGAATTTGAAAGGAAAGTAAGGAGACTCCTACCATAAGACATAAGTCTCTGAAGTGAAAGGAAGCCAGCATACGATTCTGACACCAGACACTGCTGGTTCGGAGTCAAGAAGTGCTCTGAGGGACGAAGCGGGACGTTGAAATCGAGAAAGAGATTAATCCACCAGGAAAATACGCCAGTTCTCAATCTGTTTTCACACAGGAGCGGGTTTTTGCATAAAAGGAAAAGCAGGGCAAACGACAAGAAGAAATAGAGGCATCCATGACGTAGTGGGCGACTTGGACACCTCTCGCAACAGGTGACAGGACAGGTCGGTAAAACTGCCTACGGAGCGTCTAGAGAGCGACGAGCAAACATGACATGACTGACGTGGAAAGAAATGCTGAACCCACCCCCAGGGGAATGCGCAGCCTTCTGGGTGAACGTGGGATCACTCTCCTTACCGAAACTGGCTGCACGTTTGTTCACAAAACAAGCCTCAGTCAGCTTCAGATTGAAATCATTTATTGTTTATTATTCTTTTTTAAAGATTTTATTTATTTGACAGAGAAAGAGAGAGCACAAGCCGGCAGAGAGGCAGGCCGAGAGAGGGGGAAGCAGGCTCCCTGCTCAGCAGGCAGCCTGATGTGGGGCTCGATCCCAGGACCCTGAGATCACGACCTGAGACAAAATTGAGTTGGACAACTGAGCCACCCAGGTGCCCCAAAGCTTTTTTTTTTCCCCAAAAAGATTTTATTTATTTATATCTGAGAGCACAGGAGCATGAGTGGGGGAGGGGAAGAGGGAGAGGGACAAGCAGACTCCCCACTGAGCACAGGACCCAGTGTGATGAGGGGCTGGACATGGGGCTCGATTCCAGGCCCCTGAGATCATGACCTGAGCCGAAGTCAGACGCTTAACCGACGGAGCCACCCAGGCTCCCCGACAAAGCTTTGCTCAGAGAGAAATTTATAATCATAAATGTGTACATTAAGAGAAAGGAGGGAAGGAAGGTGGAAATGCAGAAAACCAATGATCTGAGTACCTATTTAAAGAAGTTTGAAGAAGAGAATGAGATTAAACCCAAGCAGAATAAAGGAAGTGATAAAAGGCCAACGAAAAAATGTACACCAGTAATCAACAGTGCTAACAGCCGGTCCTTTGGAAAAGTATGATAAAAATGTAGTTCTCTAGTATTGCCGATGAGAAACAGATAAAAACAGGAGAAACAATCACCAAACTCAGGAGGGAGGGATCCTGCAGGTATTAAAAGAATAATAAAGGGGTGCCTGTGTGGCTCAGTGGGTTAAAGCCTCTGCCTTTGGCTCAGGTCATGATTCCAGGGTTCTGGGATCAAGCCCCACATCGGGCTCTCCACTCAGCGGGGAGCCTGCTTCCTCCTCTCTCTCTGCCTACATGTGATCTCTGTCTGTCAAATAAATAAATAAAATCTTTAAAAAAAATAAAAGAATAATAAAGAGGATAGCTTGAAAGACCTTATGCTAGTAAGATGGCTAGTGTAGACAAAATGGACAAAATCCTAAGAAAACGCCGAGGACCAAAAGTGAAACAAAAGAAGGCTGGACTATCTGAATAATGCTTTGTCGAAGAAACCGAGTCTGTAATCAAACTTCCCACAAAAACAGACAAAGACACTCTCCCGGGGTCAGATGGCTCTTAGGGAGACGTTACTGTGTACACAGTAAAAAAAATCGGAGGTTTTCTGTATGTTACACTCTGCTAAAATGCTTAGAGTGAGAAGAGCAGGAAAGCCTGCTGGAGGGGAAGGGACATTGGCACACCAGGTTAGGTCCAAGTTAGAAAGATCCTCCTGGCACCCTTGTGGCTGAGGGCTTCAAGAGGAGGAGGACAGCGGGTGAGGCGGGCACCTTGGGGCCGAGCGGAGGGAGGGGGAACCGGCAGCAGGAGACCCAAATGTCCCTTGGAGGGGCAGGCAGGTGGAGACGTGGTGTGGAGTTCGGGAAGGGCAGGGATTTCCAGGCGGGAAGGGCAAGCCTTCAGCCGGCTTCATTCCCTCCGGGTCCTCTCAGAGAAGCTCCCCCTGACCACCACCACCCCCAAGAAGCCGCCAGCCAAGCGATCCAGATGGAACATTCTAAAATGCGCCTACATGATGGTCACCTTCTTGTTCGTGTCCTACAACAAAGGAGACTGGGTAAGAAGGAGCCCGTTACTGAAGGGAGTGGGGAGGGGGAGGCGGAAGGGGAGAGTGGAGCAAGAGGAGGGAGGGCGTGAAGGAGATGCCAAGCAAGCGAAGGGGTAGGAGAGAAGCGCCTCTGGGAATAGAACCAGCCCTCCTTCCCGCCCTCCCTTACCCCTTCCTTCCTCCCTCCTCCCCGCACTCCCTCCCCGCCTCTCTCCACGGCCCCCCTCCACCCCAGCCTCCATCCTCAAGCTTGAATAGAAACCACCCCCTTCTGTACTGACATGGCCCCAGATGATCCTATGAAACACTACCATCCACGCCTTTTCTCTGCCTCTGCCTCTGTCTCTCTCCATGGAAGGTAGGTTAGGGACCAAGCCATTTCCTAAGCATTAAACAGAGGTAAGGGGGCAGAGCGTGGGTCAGGACTTGGAAGACCACGGCCCAGCAGTCGTTCAGCTCATCACGTGTCCAAGTGTTTATATACGCAGCAGGTCCCTCGCTGGACGCTGGGGACTACACGGCCCCACGAGGTCCCTGGACCTGCAGAGCTCACATGGTAGGGGCAGGACAGACAAGAAACGAGCCAGGAGCCCCAGGAAAGGAAGAAATCCAGGGAACCTCTCGCAGCCTGTAGGGCAGTGGGCGCCTTTGCCAGAGAAGGCCAGGGGATCCGAGAAGCCGCCTGCCTTGAGAACTGCAGGGACGGCTGTTGCGAGCCAAGAGAACGTGCCAGGCAAGGACCCCGGGGCCAAAACGTGCCTTGAGGGACCAAGGGAAGACGTGCGGGAGTTGAGAGGGGCAGAGGGGGTCCAGATCCCAAAGGGGCCTCCCAGACCATCCCAAGAAGGAAGCTTTTATTCCGAGTCCGGTGGAGAGCCGTCTGCGAGATCTGAGTCCAAGTACGGAAGGGTCACTGTGGCTGCTGCGTGCGGGCGGTGACGTGGCATCAGGGCAAGAGGGGAAGCAGAGAGACTGCGAGGAGGCAGCCTGGCTGCCCGGGCAGGATGCGTGGTGATGGGAGTGGACACGAGGAGGACCTCGGAGCAGATCACGAGGCTTGGCTGGGTGGGGGGAGGGAAATGGGACCAATGAGCTGGGTTGGGTTTGGGTGGTTCTCCAGTTGGCGGTGGGGATAACCTTGCCACCCAGAGGACGCAGCAGCATCTGGAGACACTGTTGGTGGTCCTGCCTGGGGAGGGGGAGCCATGGCATTTAGTGGGTGGTCTTAGACATCCTACATGGCGCAGGACAGCCGCCCCCACGACAGGGATCTGGTCCGGATGTCAGTGGTGAGGAGGCTGCGAAACCTCCCCGTTAGAGGCTGATGCCCACCCCCTTAGGAGATGGGCGAGAATGTGGGAGGTGAGCCTGATGGAGCAGGGAGCCCCCAGGATGTCACAGCGAGAGCAAAGGGGGGGACAGGAAAAAAAGGAAGGAAGGAGTAGAGGACAAGGGAGGGGAGGAACCTGACCAACTGTGTCTTCCTGTTTCTGGGTCACTTTCTCGTCAACCTCCCAAGTGTTACTGTCACCACTGCAACACAGAAGAGGACATCAGGTATGTTATGGCCGGGAAGGGCATTTTGTCCACAACTGGGGCGGGGGGCTTGGCCCCATTGCCTCAAGGTTGAGAAGGGAACCCCAGGTGGGCTAGGAAACGCCCATGGGAGAATCTCGGAGTTGTGTTCACCAACAGTAACACTCCCACGGCGCGGGGCAGGCCTCACCACCGTCCAGCTACGGAGCGTTTCCCCAAACGCTGGTCAACTCCCGGCGTCCCTGTGGGAGAGCTTGGTCTGGACACCTTTGTGTCAGGCTTCATTCGCCGAGGAGCCTGTTTTCAAGGTCATCTTCAAGGTCGTCCAGGCGGAAGCAGGACTCGGTTCGTTGTTCTTTCTTACGGCAGAGTCACGTTTCGTCCGACAGCTAGACCACATTTTGTTTATCTGTCCGACAGCTGAAGGACCTTTGGGTTGTTGTCACCTTCTGACTATGGTGGATAGCGGTGCCTCGAACATCTGTGTGCACCTTTTTGTTCGAACCCTTGTTTTCCCTTCTTTCGGGTACATGCTGAGCGGTGGAAGGGCTGGGCCACCCGGGAATTCCGTTCAGTGTACTAAGGAGCCACTCCAGGACGGATCCTTGATTCGTTACAACGGTTAAATAGTGAAATTTATGTGATGCGGATTTTACCTCAATTTTTAAAAAACTATAAAGAGTGGGGGAGGCTGGAGTCACCCTGAGGCTGTTGCCTGTGGACCCCTACACTACACTGTGAGACCCCCTGAGAGGAAAAAGTCCACCTGATCAATCCTGGGGGCCCCAGTACACAGGGCAAACCTCACATACTCCCTCCAGGTTCCTGTGTGCCCGGCTGGGGGTACAGTGAAGCTGGGGGCCGCAGGGGGTCTGGGGGTCAGAGGGGCCCGGGTGTGGGGGGTGGGGTGACAGATAGTATGGGATGTTGTGGTCTGATGCATGGAGGGGTGGGTGGTCAGAGGGGCCAGGAGCACCGAAGGTCCAGGGATGGAAGGGGTGGGGGGACCCAGGGGCTCCCGCAGGGGAGGTCCCTGTGGTCACCGAGCTCACCATGGGAAGGGTAACTTCCCCAAGCAGGGGAGTGGAAGGCCTAGCTGTGAGGTGAAATACGGAACTGGAGGGGCGGCCCGTTCCCACTGAGGGCAAGAACCCCTGGGAGGAGGAGGCACCTGCTGGGAGTGACGGAAGGAGCCCCCCCCCCAGACTTAGGGCCCTGAGTTCCAACTGGTAGGCACACCTACCTTTCTCTGCTCTCTGTCCCCCTCCCTCAGGACCGACCCCTGCTGCTCTTTCTAGCAACCCTGCTCGTTCTCAGCTCGACCCTGTTCAGTCCTCCATCTGCCCTGTAGTCTTGCCTCCCGAGAAGCCTGTCGGCCCCAGAAGGCCAGTTTGGAGGGTGAAGAACTGGGGTCCTCTGAGGGTGACACCTGTCTGCCCAGAGGCACTGCGGGAAGGAGTCCCTGAGGGTCCCAACAGGCCCAGGGTGAGTGAGCACCAGGGGTCTCCCCACGACTGCTCTCCCTGGCCTTGCTCAACCTCCCCCACTGTTTCTCTGATTAAACCTACACTAGCTGAAGCAGCTGAAGGCTCAGTTCTTCCATTCACGGGGGGCCAAGGGTGCCCAGAATCATATATGCCAGTTCCGGTGACAACCTTCAAGGAGCTTCCGCTAGGCTGCCTGCTTCTGAGGTGAAGAAAATACAGCCCAGAGGGATGATTAGTCCAAGGTCAAGGTGCTGGGGTTTGACCAGGTTTGACTCATCACAAAGTATTTTTACTTATTTATTTATTTTTGTACAAAGACTGAGGAAATAGGGATCTGAAGGTGGAGTGAGCCCAAGATTAAGCTGTTCCCAGCTCTCCAGCCTGTGGACTTCGTTGCCTTATTGCATTGGAGCATGTCCGCGTGGTCCTGGCTCAGAGCTTGGGCTCTAACAAGGAGACAGGTTTCTTTTTTTTTTTTAATTTTTAAAATTAACAGATAATGTATTATTTGCCCCAGGGGTGCAGGTCTGTGAATCATCAGGTTTACACATTTCACAGCACTCACCATAGCACATACTCTCCCCAGTGTCCATCACCCAAACACCCTCTCCCTATCCCCCTACCCGCCGCAACCCTCGTGAGATTAAGAGTCTCTTCCGGTTTGTAGGAGACAGGTTTCTTGAGTGTAAATTCCGGCTCCCGGCCCTTACTGGATTGCAACTTTGGGGAAGTTATTGTCTATCAACGCCTCATTTTGTCATCTGTAAGATGGGGGTATTGAAGAGTAGGAGCCTCCCGTCACCATGATCAGAAGCAGGCATTGGTTGGTTCAGCAAAAAGTTCATTAAAGGGGCCCCTGGGTGGCTCCGTGGGTTAAGGCTCTGCCTTCAGCTCAGGTCATGTTCCCGGGGTCCTGGGATCAAGCCCTGCATCGGGCTCCCTGCTCAGCGGGGAGCCTGCTTCCCACCCCACCCCACCCCCCGCCTGCCTCTCTGTCTACTTTTGATCTCTGTCTGTCTCTGTCAACTAAATAAATAAAATCTTTTTTTAAAAAGTTCATTACAATAGGCAGTTGAAGAGGTGCCTGGGTGGCTCATTTGGTTAGGTGTCTGCCTTCGGCTCAGGGTCCTGGGATCCAGCCCCGAATCCCGCATCAAGTTCCCTGCTCAGTGGGGAGCCTGCTTCTCTCTCTCCCTCTGCTGCTCCCCCTGCTTGTGCTCTGTAAATAAATCTCTGTAAAATAAATAAATAAAATCTCTTAAAAAATAGGCAACTAAAAACACTTTAAGACGCACAGATGGGGCGCCTGGGTGGCTCAGTGGGTTAAAGCCTCTGCCTTCGGCTCGGGTCATGATCCCAGAGTCCTGGGATCGAGCCCCGCATTGGGCTCTCTGCTCAGCGGGGAGCCTGCTTCCTCCTCTCTCTCCCTCTGCCTGCCTCTCTGCCTGCTTGTAATCTCTGTCTGTCAAATAAATAAACAGAAAAAAAAGAGACGCACAGATGTACGCTCATTTGGTCTAAGAGAACCAAGGTTTTGTTTAGTGTTTAGTGTGGGTCTGTGGACCTACAGTTTTCAATTTGTCCCTTCAAGCAGGAGCAGAAGCACAAGCACTCCTACAGAGCAATTGGAAGGTAGAAATCTTCTAGAGAACAAGAGAAAAAGGTCTGTTCCTGCAGCTATCTTGCCCATTTGAATTTAACACATTTTTGTTTTGTTTTTGAGAGAGAAAGAGAGAGAGAGAGAGAGAGAATGAGCAAGCACAAGCAGGGGGAGGGGCAGAGGGAGAGGAAGAGACTCAAGCAGGCGCCACACCCAGTGTGGATCCCAATTGGGGCTCAGGTTCATGACTCGGAGATCATGACCTGAGCCGGTATCAAGAGCTGGACACTTAACCGACTGAGCCACCCGGGTGCCCCATTTGGGTTTTTTTTTTCTTTAAAGATTTTATTTTATTTTAAGTAATCTCTGCACTCAGCCTGGGGCTCAAACTCACGACCCTGAGATCAAGAGTCACTTGCTGTACCGACTGAGCGGGCCAGGCGCCCCCTTCAGGCATTTTAGAAAGCAGTTTGCTCACCTTGGGCTTCCTGCCGCCCGGAACACCCACCCGTGTCTGAGAGAGGGGATGCGAACATCAGTTGCCCCAGGAATCACCCAGCAGTGGGGTCTGCTTACGAAGGGTTCTACGGAACCTTCCTCGCAGGGTTATTTTCAGGCTTAAGTGAAACAGTATTTGTCAAACACAAGGCCTGACATTGTTCTCAGTAAGGGTGAGTTATATTGTTACCTAGGGCAGCAGGGTCCAATCAAAATCTCACACGAGCCACGGGGACTTAAAACTTTCTAGGGGGCACATTAAAAAGTAAAATGATGCTGGTCAAAAGGTTCACACTTCCAATTATAGATGAGTTAAGTTTTGGGAGCGTAATGTATGACATTAGACCAATACTGTATTATAGACTTCGAGGTTGCTAAGAGAGTAGATCGTAAAGGTCCTGAACACACACACACACACACACACACACACACACACACAGAGGTAATTTTATAAGATGATGGAGATGGTAATTAATCTTATTATGGATATATACAATATATACATATATCAAATAATCATGTTGTGCCCCCTAAAACTATACAATGTTATCCATCAACTGTATCTCAAAAAAGCCAGAAAAGTGTAAAAACAAACAGGTGAAATCAATGTGAATCAGTAGTATATATGATTTAACTCAATATATACAAAATATCATTTTAATACTTAACAGATAAAACCATTATTAATGCTTTGGCTTATATCCTTCTTTTTGTGGGCACCTGGGTGGCTCAGTGGGTTAAAGCTTCTGCCTTCGGCTCAGGTCATGATCCTGGGATCCTGGGATCAGTCCCACATCAGATTCTGCTCAGCAGGGAGCCTGCTTCCCCCTCTCTCTCTCTGCCTGCCTTTCTGCCTACTTGTGATCTCTGTCTGTCAAATAAATATCCTTCTTTTTGTAGTAAGCCTTTGAAATCCGGTATGCATTTTTCACTTACAGCACAGCTCAGCTTGAATGCTCGTTTTTCACCAAACGTCACTGATGTGTAATTAGATTTCATGAAATTTAGCTGAAAAAGTGGATGCACATATCCAGATTGTTCTAAACACACTTAAAGTTTGTGCAATCATTGACTCAACTAGCAAAGTTAAATGTTCAGTTAAAGAGTCGGTTCCTAGTTGTAAGCTAAGTGGTCTGGAGCAAGCACTGGAGGACGTTTTGCAGGACACCTGGCTAGGACCCTTCAGGACTGTCAAGGCCACGGCAAACAAGGAAAGTCTGAGAAAAGGGCTGCGGATCAGAGGAAGCTGGGGAGACCTGGGAACTCCACGCCACGGGGCTCCCGGAGTAAAAAAGGACCCCGGAGGGCAGACTGGGACATGGGAATGGGCTGGGGCTCAGTTTATAGCCTTGCTCAGATGCGAGAGGCTTGCACAAACGTGCTGCAGTCCTGAGAGGTTAACGCAGGGGAAGCTGGGGGACAGGGCCATGTGGGCACCTTCTACCTGCAACCTCTCTCTAAACGTAAAATTATCGCCGAATAAAATTTACAATGAAAATATCCAATTCAGGGCGCCTGGGTGGCTCAGTGGGTTGGGCCGCTGCCTTCGGCTTGGGTCATGATCTCAGGGTCCTGGGATCGAGCCCCGCATAGGGCTCTCTGCTCGGCAAGGAGCCTGCTTCCTCCTCTCTCTCTGCCTGCCTCTCTGCCTACTTGTGGATCTCTGTCTGTCAAATAAATAAATAAAATCTTTAAAAAAAAAATATCCAATTCTTCAGGTGCACTTTGATGAGCTCCGAGTTTCCTCGAAGTGGAAAAAGATGGGGATGGACTTCCCAGGCTCGCTTCTGGGCCAAGTTGCGGGTCCTAACTCCGCCCTCACCCTCTGGCTCCTCCCACGGGCCCGCCCCACCCCTTCCTCCCCCCGCGCATGCGCCCACTGCCTTCTCGCCAGGCTCCGCGCGTGACGTCAGCGCTCAAGAGGCGGGCCGCGAGCCGAGGGTGTTACCATGGTGACAGAGACGCGCCCCCCCCCCCCCCCCCCGCCCCGCGGCGTCCCCACCACCGACCCCAAGGCCCGCGAACCGGTCGGCCCCTGTGGCAGGACCTAGCAAGCGGGACTTGGGAAAGGAAGTAGGAACGCCGGCGTCGGAGACCTTTCTCGTTCCCCGGCGCCTCCCGTTTCTCTGCCCCCCAGAGACTACAACACCCAGAAGTCGCTGGGCCTCTCTTTCTTAGACAGGCGGTCTGACGGTTGCCCTGGAGACAGCAGGACGCCGGACGCCTGGCGAATAAGGCGGGGCCAGGCTGGAAGGAGGCTTCCGATTGGCAGAGACGCCGCACGCCGGCTTTGAACGACAGCTAGGGGCGCACATGCGCACTGAGTGGGCCCCGCGCGCGCTCGCCAGCGGTGCTGTCCAGGGCTGCGTGGGCCGCGGTCCCCCGGGCGCTGTCGCAGGTCGCGCTGGTGGAGGGACGCCGAGTCCGCGCCGGCGAGCTGCTCCCGGCCCCGTTCCCGGAAGTGTGGGCTCCGAAGGTCGGCTCGGGAGGTGAGTGCGACCCGCGGTTCCACGCCCGGGTTTCCCGGTCACAGCCCCACCCCCCGTGTGACGTCGTGGCTCCCCGCGGCGGGGAGAGGCCGGTCTGAGCAGGTCGTGGATTCCGAGCCGCGCTCCCTCCTCGGGGCGACCCCCCTTTGACCCCCTCGCTCCCGCCGAGGGAAGTTCGGGCCGGAACCCGCTCGTCCTCGGTGGGCCTCGGTTTCCCCTTTGTGAAGTGACCTTTGAAGCGCCGCTGCCCTCAGTGGCTCCGAGACCCCGGGCAGGGTGCACACACTCCGTGCCTCAGTTTGCCCATCTGAACGGGGCGATGATGGAATTGGAGTGTCTGATGGAACCGTCGGGCGGTGCCCGCGCACAGGGGCCGCTCACGCGTGGGTGTCGTGACCTCTGGGGACCCGGACGCGACCCTTCCTCGCTCTGGAGTCTCGGTGCCTTGATCTGAGAAGTGGGCCTAGTGGGCTTCGTGATGCGGGTCTCGCGTCTCCGCGCAGCGCCGGTGGCCGTCCTCCCGGAGGGATGGCGCGGGTCGGGTAGCAGGACGCGGGGATTCCCAAGACGTGTCCTTGTCGCGTGCGCTGCCGGCTGGCCCGGCCAGTTCTCGAGCGGGGTGCGCTCGGCGTTTCCTCGCGCGGAGGGGGATGGGCGCGGACTTCCCAGCCTAGCTCCCCACCCCGCACTGCCCCGACCCTGCCCCGACCCTGCCCCGACCCTGCCCCGACCCCGCTTGCGTCTTCGCGCCGCGTGCAAAATGCAGTCAGGTCTGCCGCCCTGTCCTCGCCCCGCTCCCCCTTTGTAGTATCGGCGTCTTTTCTTCCTAGTCTCAGATAGGCCTTCACTGCTTCCTGGTATTTGTTTGTCTGGTTTTTAAGATTTTATTTATTTGACCGAGAGAGACGGAACAGAAGCAGGGGGAGTGGGAGAGGGAGAAGCAGGCTCCCTGCTGAGCAGAGAGCCCACGTGGGGCTCCATCCCAGAACTCTGGGATCACGACCTGAGCCCAAGGCAGACGCTTACTCACTGAGCCACCCAGGCGTCCCTACTATTCGTCTTAAAATCGACTAGCAAAACTGGGCCAACTCATGTTTCCCTCGCCCTGTGTCTGAAATCAGGGTCTAACTAGGCCAGTGCCCTCGTCAACCCGGGAGGCAGAAAGCGCGGCAATTCTGAATCAGGAAGTTGTTATTTTTTTCAGATCTTTTTCAGGCCTTCTCAGTGAAGGAGTAAGTTTATCTGTAGCAGTTCTAATGCTCACCAATCCCCTTATTTCAGGTTATATCTCTTTTTCACTGTGTTTACTGTTAGGAGTATCTTATGGCAAATGATGCAGGGTTTCCATTTGGGCAGAACAATGAAGTTTCATCTTTTTTTTTTCCAAAAGATTTTATTTATTTGAGAGAGAGAGAGAGTGAGCATGAGAAGGGAGAAGGTCAGAGGGAGAAGCAAACTCTCCGCAGAGCTAGGAGCCCAATGCGGGACTTGATCACGGGACTCTGGGATCATGACCTGAGCTGAAGGCAGTTGCTTAACCAACGGAACCACCCAGGCGCCCTGAAGTTTCATTTTAAAAATACACTTTGTAGAGGGGCACCTGGGTGGCTCAGTGGGTGGAGCATGCCACTGTTGATCTGGGGGTTGTGAGTTCAAGCCCCATGTTGGCTGTAGAGATTACGTGAAAATAAAATCTTTTTTTTTTTTAAGATTTTATTTATTTATTTGACACAGAGAGAGTGTGTACAAGCAGGGGGGAGAGCAGGCAGAGGGAAAGGGAAAAGCAGGCTCCCCACTGAACAAGGAACCTGACGCAGAGCTCTGTCCCAGCACCCTGGGATCATGACCTGAACTGAAGGCAGACGCTTCACTGACTGAGCCCCCCAGGCGCCCCTTTAAAATGAAATCTTAAAAAACCCCAAAACTTTGTAGATTGATTGGTTCTCAAGCTTGGTTGTACCTCAGAGCCACTTGGAAGCTGTAAAAAAATAATACTGTGCCCATGTCCACCGCCGGAGAGCGTTCAAATTGTCATGGACACAGTGCACGGTGTTGTAAAACTCCTCAGAAGATTCTAATGTGTGGTAGGGTTGAGAAACATGGACCAGACTGTCTATAACTGATGTGTTGTGCTCTGACACTCACTAATGTTTTCATTCCTAAATCCCAAAGAGGTCTTTGGCCCACTTTGGCTTTGGCATGTGGACTGTTTGGGGCTCAAGGCGATCGAGACCCTGTAGGCCCCAGAGAAACTTTCACCCTTCACTTAACTAACTACCTAGAAGACTCTAAACTGGGGGTCTTTTCCAGAATTAGAGCTATTACCGAAGACGGGTTTTATCTGAGGGCCCCATCTGCATGGCAGGGCAGACATCTATTACCACACGTGTGTTCTTCCTGCCTTGCTCCCCTCTGAGGCCCCGGCCCCCAGCCCCGTCCTTAGCTCCGCGTGGCACGGAGACCTGCCTCAGCCTTCCTCTCTGTCTTGGAACCTCTCGTGTATGTGGGGATCCTGCATGTGCAGAATTAAATTTGGTTTTCCCCTGTGCATCTGTCCCGTATTAGTTTAATTCTTAGGCCATCCAGAAAACCCTCGGAAGGGTAGAGAATTTACCCCAAACAGTTGTCAAGTTAGCTCCTGTGCTAAGTGAACAGCCCAGGGAAGACTCCGTTTCTTTGCTTCTTCCAGCTTCTAGAAGCTGTTGTGTCCACCCCCCCAATCCATATGTTGAATCCCTAAGTGTTAATATTTTGGTGTTCACAGGTGGGGCCTTTGGGAAGTGATTGGGTTTGGACGAGGTCTTCGTGGTGGAGACCCTCGGATGGATGGCGTCCTTATAAAGGGATGAAGGGACCAGACCGTTCTCTCTCTCTCTGAATCTGTCATTTTTCTTCCCCACAATATATTTTGTAATAAAGGTGTAACCATAAATATAGTGCTTCCCTGACTTGTACCAGCCCCGTACTAGTGGGAGCCTCTGAATCTGTAGCCAACTTGTGCAGAAGCGAAGATGGGCCGGGAGCCCAGCATCCGGGGGCTGGTGTGTGATGTGGGCGCCACGTCGTACCACACGCGGTGAAGTCCAGCCCCAGAGGATTCCCTGTAATGCTGTTACTGCTTATTTCTCCGCTCACCCATGAGAGCTGGTCAGGAGCTAGGCTGGTGGTGTTCCAGAGGCAGCATTCCTGCTGCGGGGCGGGGGGTGGGGAAGGTATGGGAAGAGGCTGCTGTCTACCCCACCGCCTCCTCATGTAGGCAAGAGGTCATTTGGTAATGGTTGGATCGCTTAAGAAAACCCAAACTGACCACTGACCTAGGCAATGCCCCTACTTTATTAACGCCGACATGAGCTGCCAGTTGGGGTGTTTCTCAGGGTCCAAGCGAAATGCCAACACCCGGCTCTCACTTCCCTCCCCAAGCAGCCGACTCAGAGAGGCAGAAAAGTGTGCCCTTCTCCTCTAGGTTCTTTGGCTGGTCTGATCATTAAATCGGTGTAAGACAGATTAACAGGAGGAAACCAAAAGCTTCGTAAGGCTTGTACTATCTGTGCACAAGGGAGAGACCCAGGAAAATGGAGTGAGTGAAGTGGTGGAAGCCGTCGCCTCTAATACCGGCTTCCCTGGAGACAGAAGGTGGTGGGAGTCAGTCATGGAGGTGACCTTGAAAAGCCCAGCGAGCAAGAGCAGGTCCTTGTGCAGATTTCCCATTGATGGGAAATTCCTAGAAATTTAGAGTCCTCGCCCTCTTACACAGAGACACCCTCACAAATGGGGATTTCCCTTAGAAACGTAAATGTCACTTACAAAGGGTCACCACGACTCAGTTTTTAGAACTTGTCTTGTGTTTGCAGTTTCTTAAAAATAACCTGCTTTAAGGGGCGCCTGGGTGGCTCAGTGGGTTAAAGCCTCTGCCTTCGGCTCGGGTCATGATCTCAGGGTCCTGGGATCGAGCCCCGCATCGGGCTCTCTGCTCAGCGGGGAGCCTGCTTCCTCCTCTCTCTCTGCCTGTCTCTCTACCTACTTGTGATCTCTATCTGTCAAATGAATAAATAAAAAAATCTTTAAAAAAAAAAATAACCTGCTTTGGGCGCCTGGGGGGCTCAATGGGTTAAGCCTGCCTTTCGGCTCAGGTCATGATCTCGGGGGCCTGGGATCGAGCCCCACACCAGGCTCTCTGCTCAGCGTAGAGCCTGCTTCTCTCTCTCCCTCTGCTTGGTGCTCTACCTACTTGTGATCTCTCTCTGTCAAATAAATAAATAAAATATTTTTTGAAAAATAACCTGCTTTTAAAAATCAGCTTAGGTCACCGGGGTGGCTCAGTCAGTTAAGAGTCTGCTTTCTGCTCAGCTCTTGATCTCAGGGTCATGGGATCGAGCCCCACATCTGACTTCCAGCTCATCGGGGAGCCTGCTTCTCCTGCTGCCTCTACCTCCCCCCACCCCCACTTGTGCTTTCTCTCACTCTCATAAATAAATAAAAACTTTTAAAAATGATACATATTAGCTGTTTAATAGAATTCGTATCACTAATGATAGTTGCGGTGTACTGACTAGTCCTTATGTGGCGAAGTGTGTAAAGCAGACACACTGCTGTTTACTAAACCTTCACTCTAACCCGCGAATATAGTTTACCCTTGACAGTCCCCATTTCGCCAATAAGAAAGTCACTCCCAGAGCGGGCTTTCTCTGGTGGGCTGGCCCAGCACATCTGCTGGGTGTCAGAACCTCCCCAGTTAGCCGTGATATTTTCCCGCCTCTGATTAGAATGATATTATAGTGATTGATAAAAACAAGTATTTATTTGGTCCTCACCCCCCTTCCTGGCACAGAGCTCCTAAAACCTGGGAATTCCTGAGAACTGATGAGTGATGAAGGTGCCTTTAACTGATGTATGAGGGGACTTTGGGCAAACACCCAGGGGTGGGTCTGGTTACCAAGGGAACCAGCCAACCAAGTCTTGGCCGGTAGCAACTTCCAGTCCCATCCCTGACCTCTGGGGTTGGGAGAGGGGCCGGAGGCTGAATCCAACACCAATGGCCAGTGATTTCGTCAGTGATGCCTATATAATGCACCACCACAAAACCCTGAAAGGGCGGGCTTCGGAGAGCTTCCAGGTTGGTGAACGAGGGCAGATGTGGGGAGCGCTCCACACACCCTTCCTCCATACCTGGCCCTAAGCATCTCTCCCATCTGGCTGTTCTCGAGTTACCTGCTTTTATAATAAACCAGTTTTCTAGTGAGTCAGATGTTTTTCTGAATTCTGTGAGCTGCTCTAGCAAATTAATTGAGCCTGAGGAGGGGTTCCTGGGACCCTCTGAGTGATAGCTGGTTGGTCAGAAGCTCAGGGACAACCTGGATTGGTGTCTGAAGGTTGGGGGAGGCCAGTCTTATGGGACCGAGCCCTTCGCCTGTGGGATGTGATGCACTGTGTGGTGACAGCGTCAGAACTGAGTTGAACTGTAGGACGCCCCACTGGTGCAGAGAATTGCTAGCGACACCGCAGACAACAGGCATTGCGGTTAGAGGCGGGGTCAGAACACGGAACCCCTTTCTAGGTTCCTGGGGCCCCGTTCCCCCCAAGAAAGGCTCCTGCTCTCTTTTGGCTTAAATGAGATCATGACAGAAGCACCAGGGTCTGCGCCGCACGCTTCCATTTACTTTGGGGTCACCTGGGGCTCCATGCCAGAGACTGGGCTTCATTTGGGCCCAGCAGGTGCTGCTCCAATTTTTTTTCTTTTAAGATTTTATTTATTTGAGAGAGAGAGAGAGAGAGATCATGAGCCAGGTGAGGGGCAGAGGGAGAAGCAGATTCCCCGCTGAGCAGGGAGCCCAATGTGCGACTCGGTCCCGGGAGCCTGGGATCATGACCTGAGCCGAAGGATGCTTCCCCCAACTGGGCCACCCAGGCGCCCGGTGCTGCTCCAATTTTTAAGGAAATGGTAATTGCACGGCTGGATGGAGGCGTTAGTGAACAGTAGCGATAATTTTGGCAACACAAGGGTGTGGAGTCCCCACAGTGTGTACCTTAAACTCACACCTACTACGTGTACCTATTACCTACTACGTGTCGACTCTGTCTTAGTCAGATGGGAAGGGAGAAGGAGCTCCTCCGGTGCCTAGTCCATGCTGGTGGCCAGGACATCTTACCCCAAGAAGGACCTCCTCATTCATTCCTGCAACTCAGAGCCCACGCTGGGGCGAGGGTGACAGCTGCACCTCAGTGTCCTTTGGGATGGGGTGGTGTGGGCAGGCGGTGGGCAGACAGATGAATGCGCAGCCATGAGTGTGGCACGTGCTGTGATGAGGAAATGTATGGGATCTCAAGGGACCACAAGCAAGTCAGTACTTCCTTCCCCTATGCTGGGAGAGGGGAAGGCAGGGCCAGGGTTGCTCCAGGAGGACTTCTGGGAAGAAGTGCCATGCAGTGTAAAGGAAGGGACAGATTGGGTGAAAGAGGGTAAAGGTGGTACGTCACTCTGCCCATGTTCTACGCACACCAGCCACCAAGGAGGCTGAGTAGTATGGCCGTGACTCAGCGTGCTGTGGACCAGCCCAGTGTCCGGTTCCCTCCCTGTCGGGAGCAGCCACAGGGCTGACGGTCAGATGCGTCTAGTTATCGTGACTCAGCAACTCTGATAATGAAGGTCACGAGGTGCATCTGCGGAGCACACCCCAAGCAGCAGCAGTTCTGACAAACCTGGGACACACAGTAGGTCCTTAAACCCCTCTGGCCCCCCGGAGAGATGCTTTGCCTGGTCTTACAAATGCGGCCTCTCTCTGAGCCTCAGTTCCCCCTGCTGCCAGGAGGCACAGCTCCCTTGTGAGGACTAAGGAAGTCACACCTGGTGCTCCCAGCACCCAGTAGGACCACCTCCGATGGGAGTCGCTTTCTGAAAGCTGCTGGGCCCCGGGGGCGTACTCGCGCGCCCTCTAGTGGTTGAACGGCACACGTCATGGTGCCACCTGGTGGCCACATCCCGCCATTGCGTGGCCGAGCTCAGAGCGGGGTTGCTTGCGAGCCCCGGTTCTCGAACTCGGTTCTCACCAGACAGATGGTGCAGGTGAGGGATGCTGGCAGGCTGGGAGTCATGGCGAGCGATGGGGATAGTTGAAGATGGAATCCATCCCAGATCCCCAGAAGAGTGTTGCCACGCAGGGATGCAGACCTAGAATTCCCCTCAATTGTGATTTTTCCCCCCAAGAAATCCCAATTCATGTGGAAAGCGTCTCTATTTTTAGAGATGGATACTCAGAAATTGTTCCGCGAACGCTGTGTTGGCCAGACACATCCCGAGGCTGGCTGTGTAGCCTGTGGCCCACCAAATCGTGACACCTGTTTGTTTGGTCTTGCAGGATTTTTTATTAAAATCAGTGGGGCCCTCACCCCGTTTTTGGCGCCCGCAGTGGTGAATTTTATGTGTCAACTTGATTGGATCGTGGACAGCTCAGATACTCGGTTAAAGCTGAGTTCTGGGGGAGTCTGAGGGTGTTTCCAGAAGACGTTGGCATCTGCCTCCGCAGACTGACTGACGCGGAAGGTGCTCCTCTTTCTGCCGGGCAGCACCAGCTGGCTGGGGGCCCAAATAGCACAACAAGCCCAAAACAGTGGGCGAAGGGCAGAGTCTCTCAGACTGACCCTGACCCTGGAATGTGCAACACAGGCTTTCCTGGGTGTCCAGCGTGCGGACGGCAGGCTGTCGGTCTTCCCAGACCCCGTAAACACACGAGCCACCTTGTCATAATAAATCTCTTCGCCTGCACTGTATGGGTCCGGTTCTCTGGAGAACCGTAACATTCCAGTGGCTTTTTATCGAGTGCCTGTTACGTGTCCCATGCTTTACCTGCATTATTGTCATATCATTTTCCCTGCAACTTGAAGGGTAGTGATTATTAGCTCAGCCTTAAAGCCAGTAGTTCATAATAGCGAACGTTTCTTTAGCCCTAGGCACAAGCTAGATGTTTTGCCAAGGGCAGTCCGTAAGTGATTTCACTGGGTTTCCATACCGAGTCATTGAGGTGGACTCTGCTGTTACCCAGACAGGCACAGAGAGGTTCAGTGCCCTCCTCAAGGCCACACAGCTTTAGGTGTTTATAAAATTGACTCTTGGGAGTGCCTGGAGGCTCAGTTGGTTAAGTGTCCGACTCCTGACTTTGGCTTCAGTCATGATCTCGGGGTTGTGAGTTTGAGCCCACATCAGGCTCTGTGCTCAGTGTGGAGTCTGTCTGAGATTCCCTTCCGCTTGCACACTCTCTCTAAATAAATCTTTAGAGTTTTAAAAAAATATTTATTAACTTGAGAGAGAGAGAGAGCTCAAAGTTGGGGGCTGGGGCAGAAGGAGAAGCAGACTGTCTGCTGCGCAGGGAACCTGATGAGGGGCTGGCTTGATCCCAGGACCCTGGGGTCACAACCTGAGCCTACGGCAGATGCTTAAGCCACCCAGGCGCCCATAGAATTGTTTTGTTTTTAAATTTGTATTTATTTACTTTAGGGAGAGAGAGAATATGCACAAGTGCAAGGAAGGGCAGAGGGGGAGAGGGAGGGACAAGCCAACCCCGTGCTGAGCACAGAGCCAGACACGGGGCTCATCTCAGGATCCAGAGATTATGACCTGAGCTGAAATCAAGAGTTGGGACACTCAACCAACTGAGCCACCCAGGCACCCCAATAAATAAACTGTTTAAAAAGTAAAATAGAATTGTTTTTTCAGTTTTAATATGTACAATGTCCACACGGTTCAAAAGTCAAATTTAGGGGCGCCTGGGTAGTTCAGTCGTTAAGCATCTGCCTTCAGCTCAGGTCACAGCCTCAGGGTCCTGGACTGAGCCCTGCATCGGGCTCCCCGTTCGGCAGGAAGCCTGCTTCTCCTTCTGCCTGCTGCTCCCCCTGTTTGTGCTCTGTCAATAAATAAATAAAATACTTTAAAGTGAAATTTTAAAAAGTGAAATTTATATAAAAAGTTAGACAAAGGAAGGTTTCACTCACATCTCATTTCCATGGATTCTCTGGAAGTAACCATTTCCATTTCTTTTTATCATTTCTTTTCTGGCTTCTTCTGCAAAAGGCACGACACATTTGACACTCGTTATTGTTATTAATAAACACCCCAGATGCAAACACATGGAGGGGACGAGGGGACAGACAGTATCTTGTGATGCGCACTCCAGAAGATGAAACGTGGGGGTACGGGATTTTGCAATGCTGTATTACATTAGCGGTGCAAGAATCAGGGCAGAGAATTCGCTGGAAAATGGAGAAACGTGAAGGACCCGAAGAACAAAGCACTGGGTGTTCCAGCCCTTCCCGTTATAAATAATTAGACTCCACTCGCCTGTGCAGGTCAGGGACCGTCCAGCTTTATTACTGAAAGGGCTTACGTGGCAAATACTTCAGCCTTGCCAGCACCCAGCCTCCATCACAATTGTCGGACTCTGTCGCTGTTGTGCAAAAGCCGCCACAGACGACAGGGAAACCGTGTGGGCTGTGGCCGCTGTTGCTCGGTGCCTTCCACACCCCAAACACCGTGGCGGGTCAGCGGGATCACACTGCTGGGCGCACGGCATCTGCAGCGCTCACGGAAGCAAGCCGGGGCGGCTCTGCCCAAAGACAAGGGTAGCGACTTCAAACAGAAAATGGAAGATTTGTCAGGGCAAGAGAGCTTGCCTGTGGGACCCCTCCCGGCCGCCTGCCTGATGGCACCCTTGCTGAATGTCCTTGCCTTTGAGGCGGCACTGGCATAAAGACTGCCGAACCTTCTGGAAACATTTCTCCATAATTTCAAACTTAGCAAGGATAACTCTGTGGCATCGAGGGAGATTTCTTTTCCATGGGCTTTGTGAAATGGACTCTCCAGAAGTAAGGCAGGAGCCGTGGGTATGAGGACTCATGAGGTCTGGGTCTTAAGTTGGCCCTGCCCCGTTTTTCTTTGCTCTTGATTCAATCTTAAATTAATGGTACTATTGTATTTTTTACGAATTTGTACTTCATGTGGATTTTCTTTTTCTTTTAACATTTTATTTTTTTCTCTCTCTACCCAGTGTGGGGCTTGAACTCACCACCCTGAGATCAAGAGTTGCATGCCCCACAGACTGAGCCAGCCAGGCTCTCCCTCACCTTTTTTTTTTTTTTTTAAGATTTTATTTATTCATTTGACAGAGAGAGAGAGATCATAGGTAGGCAGAGAGGCAGGCAGAGAGAGAGGGGGAGGCAGGCTCCCTGCTGAGCAGAGAGCCTGATATGGGACTCGATCCCAGGACCCTGAGATCATGACCTGAGCCGAAGGCAGAGGCTTAACCCACTGAGCCACCCAGGCGCCCCTCCCTCACCTTTTTAAAAAGATTTTAATTATGTGGATTATTTTTTTAAATTTATAGTGAAATTGACATTTCTTTGCATCAAGAAAGTTGAAGGGGGGACGCTTGGCTGGCTCAGCTGGTTAACTGTCTGCCTTCGGCTCAGGTCGTGAACCTGGGGTCCTAGGATCCAGCCCCTCATCGGGATCCCTGCTCAGCAGGGAATCTCCTTGTCCCTCTCGCTCTGCTCCCCCCACCCCTGCTCACGTGCTCTTTCTCTCTCAAATAAATAAAATCCTTAAAAAAAAAAAAAAGAAGCAGCAGCAGCAGGATGAAGGGTACAATGATTTGGGAGGAGTGAGGGAAAACATGGATAGCAGGAGAGTGCGGTATAAAACTTGCATGTCTGACGCCAACGTAACAGATCCCCAGGCTTCTCAACACTGTTTTCTCTTTTGTTGAAAGGGTGTCATTTGCAGGCATGGCGTGGTGGGTAAATATCTCATCTCTTAAGTTAAAATTCAAATCCCACTTCCCCTTTCGAGAAAGCTACTTTAATTGGAATGTGTCTCAGTTTCTGTGGCAACCACCACCCTGCACACTGTGCCTCTGTCCCATCTTTCAGCATGCTGGACATAATTCAGAATCTCTCTCTCTCTGGCTGGCTAGCCCCATTTATCTGGCACTGAACACAAGCTAGATTAAATAGGAAGAGAGAATATCCTTCCATAGCATTTTTTGAAATATGCCACGTGACTAAGTCATTCAGAGGGCCGGACAATTGTTTTTGGTGTTCATTTGTATATCTTTCTTTTTAAAAGCTGCGTTTGAATCCAGGTCTGAAGCCTGGAAACACCGTGGGTACAGACCTCTGACAGCCAGGCAGGAACACAAGAAAGAATGGAGAGTGAAATCAGGCTTTCTTTTGAGAACACTCCATGCACCGTTTCTCTTCTCCTCCCCTGGCTGGTACCGGGGCTGGGGCTCATGGCTTCTGAAATCCCCAGTCAAGAGTGAAGGCATAATTCCTCTCTACCGCAGATTCTCCAAGATGAGAATTTCTTAGAAAAATCCCAGGAACGTCAGCACGCTCCTTCAAGGGCTGCCACTATCATGGCTGTTTTTGTAACGGTTGTGATGTGTGAATAGTGTCCTTGGGCAAGATACGACTGTCACCCAAGAACTTGAAAGGCTGGTAGCCTGACGATCAGAGGGTGTGAGATCTTAATATGATTTCGGATACGTCAGTGTGTGGTGCACAGAACTGCCGGTGATAACAGGAAGGAAGAGACGGATGGAGACGAGGAGGGAAGAATCAAAATGCCACCACGCTGGGTCTTCGCCTGTCCTCACCCCTCACTCTCACGTCATTCCCCCGTCCTTCCGCAGCCTCCAGGAAGACTGTCGTTTTCCTCACTTTGTACTGTAGGACCAGGAGGCTCAAAAAAATTGACTGGTTTCGTGAAAATAAGAAGCCAGGGGTGCCTGGATGGCTGGGCCGGTTGGGCATTAGGCTCTCGATTTCAGCTCAGGTCGTGATCTCAGTGTGGTGAGACTGAGCCCATGTCAGCGGGGAGTCTGTCTGAGGACGCTCCCTCTCCCTCTGTTCCTCACCCTGCTCGTGCACGCACTTTCTCTCTCAAATAAATACATTTTTTGAAAGAAAACAAAGCCAGTGATGCTTGTAATAGGGATGTACTTAAGCATAATAATGGAGGTCACAGGGCTACTCACCAGGGGACTTTTGTAAAGTCCCAGGTATTTTGCCACTGGAATGGAGAGAGTCCATCTAGTTGCTCCAGCCGCCAGAGCCGGAGGGAGGCTGCCTTGACGGCTGTGGTTAGGAATGCGGCCCTTGTGACCAAGGCAGAGTCAGTCTTCTGAAGGGCCAGGGACACCATGTCCCTAAAGTCCAGAATGGAGACACCCAGGGTGTCGGAGTAAGACACAGCAGACTGGAATGGAAGTTGACAAGGAGTTGTGTGTCATGGGAAATGTCCCTGCGGGCATGGCTAGCCCCCCACAACCTCGTCCCCGTAACCCACACCCCCCTTCCCTGTTCACATGGCAGAGCTCTGCAAAGTGGTCTTGAGGTGAAGTGCAGGAGGGAGTAACTTCTGATCAGAGTCAGGTCGATGACGCCGCCCATAAGCCCACCACCAGGCCTCTCCGAGGGAGGCCGGGGAGCCCCTCGCTCAAATGGGCTGGAGGCCGGTGCAGAGCCCAGAAGGCACCGCGGCAGAGTCCCGACGGACATCTCAGCCCACGAGCGGGTGAGGCATCCTTTTCCGGGGGGCCTGGTGCCCCCTTCAGGCTGGAGGAAGGCTTTTTAAATTTTTTTTAAAGATTTTATTTATTTGACAGAGAGCACAAGCAGGGGGAGCAGCAGGCAGAGAGAGAAGCAGGCTCCCCACTGAGCGGGGAGCCTGACTCAGGACTCGATCCCAGGACCCCAGGATCATGACCTGAGCCGAAGGCAGACAGTTCACCAACCGAGCCACCCAGGCGGCCCGGGAATGACAGTATATTTAAAGGAGAAACCGTATGAGTGGTTGAGAGGATTGGCTAAATCAGAGTATACTGCAAAACGCAGAACTATGAATCTGTTGAAAAGTCACGTGGAAGAATTTTCTGTCCATATAAGGCAGGGCTGTGAGCCCCATCACTGGCGAAATTCGGTCGGGGCAGCTCTTCAGGGAGAGCAGTCGTGTCCCCTGTGAGATGTTGGCAGTGCCCCTGGCCTCCGCCCGCCGGATGCTGTGGAACTGTACGACCCCTCCCCAACTGTGTTGAGCCAAACTCTCTCTGCAGGCCGCCTCGCGGGCCCCGAGGGTTAGAGCCACTGGCGGTGAGAAAGGCTGTGATCGGTCTCTCCGTTCCATCTGGCTGCTGAGTGCTGCCCACGTGCCGGGGTCCTCTAGCTGCCAGGAACACGTCATGCACATGAAAGTGACCAGGGTGAGTAAGAAATCAGTCGTCAAGCTATGTGCAACGAGATCCAAAGTGCCTATGATTTTGCCACCCTGAGAAGCATCCGTGTTGGGGCTCCTGGGTGGCTTAGTGAGGCGTCTGCCTTCGGCTCAGGTCAGGATCCCAGTGTCCTAGGATCAAGTCCCGCAGCGAGCTGCCTGCTCAGCGGGGAGCCTGCTTCTTCCTGTCCCTCTGCCGCTCCCCCTGCTAGTGTTCTCTCTCTCCTTCTCTTTCTCTCTCTGTCTCACATAAATAAAACCTTAAAAACAAACAAACTGGGGCGCCTGGGTGGCTCAGTGGGTTAAGCCGCTGCCTTCGGCTCAGGTCATGATCTCAGAGTCCTGGGATCGAGCCCCACATCGGGCTCTCTGCTCGGCAGGGAGCCTGCTTCCTCCTCTCTCTCTACTTGTGATCTCTCTGTCAAATAAATAAATAAAATCTTTAAAAAACAAACAAACAAACCTACCTCAGTACTGCAAATACTATCTGTGCTTGTTCATTCCCTCCAGAATCCTTTTCATCCCTCTGAATAAAAAGGTGCTATTGTTGATCTCCTTTGCGAGCACGAGGAAATGGGCCATTTCTCTCAAGTTCCAGAGAGAGGAACTCATGCTTCCCGGATACCCAATTAATCTGCTCGCATAGTCCAGGAACATTTGAGGATGGCACTGAGAGATGGGTCTCCTGGGCTAGACGCGCACCCTCTCGCCCTGCGCTGTGCCCCACGGACACTGCACAATTAGAAGGAGGGGCATCACACGGGTCCTGTCTCCTTTGTCGCCCACCGACTTGTCCTGCTCAGAGCCGGGCATTTTTAACCAGGACCTTCCAACAACGGTGGCTCCTTCTCTGGGGGAGACAGTGCTGCCGCGGTGGGAGCTGCTGGGAAGTCGCCCTGAATGCTCCCGCGGGGCCCCCCTTTCGGGAGAAGCCCAGGTCTGTGCCTGGGGCATCGCTCTTTGATTTCCGCAGGAAGGGGTCCAGCCGGAGGAACTGAACTGTCAGCGATTAGGGGACCCAAAGCTCTTCAGTGGTTCCAACCACATCCCTTTCTGCTTAGTCATTATACTTAAAGGGAGAAATATCTCAGATAATTTATTTATTATCAGATAGAATTGTGGTAAATGGATAAGTATGACTTCCTATGATTTAGCCGTAATAATGTGGTCTGGTTTTACACTGGGAAGAGTGAGAACTTCTTATTTTAGAAAAAAAGAGGGGAGGGTAGTGTAAGCTATCAAGATGAATATTGAAAAGAATTGGTGTTCTACATAGATGGCCACTGTCAACAATTTGGTCTGTTTCTTCCCACTTCTGTTTCTCTGAGCAAATTTATAACAAAGAGTGTTCAGGTAGCCATGGTTTCTCCTGATTCCCTCGGAGCCTAACTAAGGACTATAAGTCTACCCAGGGACACCTTTGGGGTGCCTGTCTCTGCCTTCATTTCTTCAGAATCTTCCTACGCAGGGCCTGGAAGTGAGCAGACCACAGACAACAGAAAATAAACCTCTGGGGCGCCTGGGTGGCTGGGATGGTTGAGCGTCTGCCTTCGGCTCAGGTCATGATTCCAGGGTCCTGGGATGGAGCCGCATGTCAGGCTCCTGGCTCCTGGCTGGGTGGGGGGAATCTGCTTTTCCCTCTCCTCATGCCTCTTCCCCTGCTCGAGCACTCGCTCTCGCTCTCTCTCTCATGGATGAATAAAATCTTAAAGAAAAAAAAAGAGAAAAAGAAACCTCTTTTCAAACATACATACATTTCCTTTTCCTATGACCATATATTTGGTCAGGTTACAAAGAATGCATCCATACCTCCAAAAATTGAAATGACAAGTGGCATTTATGCTCACATGCAGGAAATGAAGACATTTAAAGGAGAAAATGAAAACATAAATAAAAGATGTTTACAACAAGAAATTATAAAATATTTCCATTAAACAACTCTAGGATAAAAAGGAAAATATAAATGAAACTTGTGAAAATTGCACACTTTCAAAACAATTGAACATAAAAATTATGTATGAGCACATATATTTTATGTTTATAGTTTCAAGTTTTTGTTTAGTTTTATTTAGTTTTGTAGTTTTATGTTTTTCAAGAATATTTTATATATTCATACTTACAAATTATGTAAGTTGTATATAAGTTTTAGATATAAAACATTTTCTATAGACATGTATATAGGTTTATAATTTTGTTTTTATGTTTATATATTTAGTTTGTTTTTAGATTATTTTTCCTTTTTCTTTTAATTTTGATTTTTTTTAAAGATTTTATTTATTTACTTGACATACAGAGATCACAAGTAGGCAGAGAGGCAGGCAGAGAGAGAGGAGGAAGCAGGCTCCCTGCTGAGCAGAGAGCCCAATGTGGGGCTCAATCCCAGGACCCTGAGATCATGACCCAAGCCAAAAGCAGAGGCTTTAACCCACTGAGCCACCCAGGCGCCCCCTAAGATTTTTTTTAAGTGATCTCTGTACCCAACATGGGGATCAAACTCACAACCCCAAAGTCAAGAGTCACATGCTGCACGGCTGAGCCAGCCAGGAACCCCTATTTATTTAGAGTTTTAATGTTTATGTAGTTTGTTTATAGTTTTTAAAATATATTTTACATAAATATAGGTTTTACATATAAATTTTGTATATAAACATGTTTTCTTTATATATACATTTTATATATAAATGTGTTCATTGTTTTAAGCTTTATTTAGCTTTTTACAGTTTTATATGTGTAACACTCACATACACGCATGCATATGATGTCACAATCAACTGCGTAAATTTCCAGTAGTGATCGGAGAAGTAAAATACAGGTCTGTGGGAAACAGAGGAGCCTGATCCTCAGTCATCTGAGAACGCGTCTGTGCAGTGGCCCAAATGTGTTTGCTGAAGAGCGTTTTGGGCAAGCAGTAATTTCTCCTGCTGATCTGCCCGGGACAGGTGTAAAGAAACCAAGCGAGCGACTGCAGATGTCCACAGCGGCACGTGGTGGGACACCGGACTGATACTCTAAAGGAGGGAGGTTTTTTTTTTTGAAAATTTTATTTATTTATTTGACAGACAGAGATCACAAGTAGGCAGAGAGGCAGGCAGAGAGAGAGGAGGAAGCAGGCTCCCGGCAGAGCAGAGAACCCAGTGCGGGGCTCGATCCCAGGACCCTGAGACCAAGACCTGAGCCAAAGGCAGAGGCTTTAACCCACTGAGCCAGCCAGGCGCCCCCAGTGAGTTTGTTTTTATCACACAACAAAACGTCTCAAAATAGGCAGCTGTTCCCCTTGGCTCAAAGGCTCGTGAGTCTGTGCCCGGGAAGAGCTGGCAAGAGAGACAGACTATACGGGCCTTCTCTCGGGCCAGAGGGCAGCAAGTCCTCTCAGACGAGCAGCAGAGGCTACATGTGACGGCATCTCCCCCTGTAGGACTCTCTTCTGTCAGAGAAAGAGACATCCTTTCTTTCCTTTCAGTCCTCCAGAACGCTTTCTTCTATCGTTCTGATGTGAGAAACGAAGGCAGAAGAAAAATTAATGAATGTCCTTATTACTTACAGCCCACTGACAAGTCCTTGAAAAAGGTAGAGTGACATTCCTCTGGGAACTCAGCTGCCAGGATGTTGACACTTTGCTAAGCATAAAAGGCAATTCCACTAGACCACCCCCCGCCGCCCCCCATCCTGTAAGTCTCCTTTAACATAAAAATTCCGTTGGAGGGCCGTCTGGGTGGCTCAGCTGTGAGGCTAAGCGTCTGCTTTTGGCTCAGGTCATGATCCTGGAATCCTGGGATGGAGCCCTGCATTGTGCCTCCTGCTCAGTGGGAAGCCTGCTTCTCCCTCTCCCCACCCCCCACCCCCCGCGTTTGTGTTCCTGCTCTCACTGTCTCTCTGCCAAATAAATAAAATCTTAAAAAAAAGTTCTTTTGGAAACTTCCTTTATCTCTACATAGACCACCCCCTCAAACACATGTTGGCATTCATCTCCCAAGCGTATGACCCACCAATATAGATCTGAAGGGTCTCATGACTCAGGTTTTATTAGACGGTAATAAATAGCCTTTTTCTAACAATAGCTAGCCCTCTGAAAGTCCTGAAAATCTTGCTTCCAAAATTCTGTAGAGACTTACACTATCCCTAACCCCCTCCCAACTTGAAAGTATATAATGAGCCACTCCTCCTGACCCCAGTGTCTTTTTTTTTTTTTTTTTAAGATTTTTATTTATTTTTGAGAGAGAGAGGAGAGCGTGTTTTGGGGCCGGGGCAGAGGGAGAAGCAGGAAGCCCAGTGTAGGACCCAATCCCAGGACCCTGGGACCATGATCTGAGCCAAAGGCAGATGTTTGACCCACTAAGCCAGCCAGGCACCTCCCCACCCACCCCCAGTGCAGCTCTTTCTGCCGCAGTCCTGTGCCCATTCTTTAATAAAATCACCTTTTTGCACCAAAGACGTCTTAGGAATTCTTTCTTAGACATTGGATTTGAGCCCTAACATCCTTCCTACATCAGTCTCCACGGCTGTGGAGACCACCTCTATTTAGTTATGATTCTGCTACTTTATACCAGCGTGGCAAAATACTTGCCACATAATAGAAACTAAGGAATATATTGAATAAATGAAATACAAAAGTGGCTTAAGATCAAGCTCTAGAATATCATTGTGACTTTGTGCCAGAAATTTCTGGCTTGAACCCGGGGCTCTCAAAATTTCATTTGTTAAGAAATTGCGCAGTCTCTGAAGCTCAGGTTTGTACGCTTAAACTATCAGGATTTATTTATTCATGCTTTCATTCCCGAATTCACTTAGCAGCCTCAGGGCCTGTGGATGCCGCCAACCCCCCCCCACCCCCGGGCCTGGCCCCGCCCCGCCAGTGAACTCCTGAGGGAAAGCGCCTTCCCCAACAGCAGGTGTTAGCTTCAAGGTGTCGCCAAATCCCAGAGGCCAGAGAGAAACCGACAGAACAAAAGACACGGAATGGACTGTGGACCTGGTTCCGGTACAAACCGGTACGAACGTGTGTTGTCTTCCACACGTTCACAGGATTCTTAGGGGACGGCTGCCTCATTCAGAGAAACGGGCAGAACAGGGCCTTACCAGGATTTAGGACATCTCTGCCCTGGCCCTCTGGTTTCTCTCTAGCCACACAGTGTCCGGATTCATAAAGCTCTCCTCGGTGCACGGCCTCCCAAACTTTCCCACCAAAGTTTCCCTAAACAGCAGAAAGAATGATACTCACTCTTGGGAGGTGGTCTAAGGAAAACACAGAACTGCCAGATTGCAGGTTTTCTTGATTTTCTTGGCCATCCCTTTCTTTGTTCCAGCACCACCAGGTGTGCAGAAGAATCTTCCTGTTCAGGAAGCAGCTTCCTCCAAGGAAAAACCCCTGAAGGGGTGAACAGGACAGGGGTTTTGGAGTCCCCAGGACCTGGATTCGGAAATCAGCTCTGACCTTTGCTAGCCCTGTTCCTTTGGGTGAGTACTTTCCTAACCTCCTTGTGCCTCCATTTATGCACCTGGAAACCAGAGATTTCAGTAGAAACAACTCTTAGGGTTAAAAGGATTAAATAAAACCTTAAGTGTGGGATTCCTGGGTGGGTCTGTCGGTTGGGGATCTGCCTTGAACTGAGGTTACCATCTTGGGGTCCTGGGATGGAGTCCCACACTGGGCTCCCTGCTGGGGGTGGTGAGTCTGTTTCTCCCTCTCTCCGTCTCTCTCTCCCCCTTCCCTTTTCCACCCCCATTCATGTACTTTCTCTCTGATACATAAATAAAATCTTAAAAACACAAAACAAAAACAAACCTTAGGTGGAAAAGACACTTGACCAGGGACTGTGATGTGGTAGGTGCTAGCAGCAGGGGTGGTAGTAAATAAGTCCTGATAATCATCCCTGGTAACTGCTATTTTCATATCACCACTGCTTTGTCACACAATTGGGAATCCAAAAATTAGTCCCTCACACATTTCCTCTTAGTGTCTAGCCCCAGGAACTCGTTCATTCATCCGGTCAGGCCAGCGCAACCACAAACCCTGCGTTTGCACCACACAGGCTGCAATATCGCGCTTTGCAGTAAGAAGTAGGTCCTTGTCCTTTGCCCCTTCCTGGCGCTGAGCTCCCCAAACCCTTGGAATTCCTAAGGGAGGAGCGAGTGAAGGGTGTCTTTTGTCATGTTAAAGGCACCGCAGTGTGGGGGTGGGGGGAGGGACCAGGGACTCCTAGTGTGGGGGCTGGTGGTCAGGGGAGCCAACCAAGTGACTAGAGGGCTCGAGCCTTCACTCCCACCCCCCAGCTCTGTGGAAGGGAGGAAGGGAGAGGGGCTGGAAACTGAGTCCAGTCACCAACGGCCATGCCTACGTAGTGAAGCCTCCGTCCGGGCCCTCCAGGCTGGCGGACACGCGGAGGCCTCGCCATGGCCGAAGCCGGGAGCCCCGTCCCGCGGACTCCGTCCGGCCGTTTTAGGACGGCTGGCGACCTAGTGAGTGGACGTTTGTCCGAGCCGCGTGCACCGCTCTTCGCGTGTTGGTCGAACCCGGCGAGGGGGGTCACGGGAACCTCCGACGGGCGCACTGGGCGCTGGCGTCTGGTCGGGGGTGGGCGCGGGCCCGGGCACCGGGCTCCTGACCTCGGGCGTCGGAGTCGTCCCGGCCCCTGGGTCGGAATCAGGCTGAGCGGAGGAGCCCGCCGGGGTCAGAGGACGGTCTGAGGGTGGGGAGAAGAACGGAGCCTGCACACGCGGTCCCAACGGTGGTTTCACACGCGTCCTTACACGAGCGCGCGCCTGCACAAACGCGGTCTCTGCGCACGCGCAGCGCCCCACAGCCGCGAGCGCCGGGACCCAGAGTCAGGTGGGAGCTCAGCTCCTGGGCCCCACGAATCCGTGTCACAGCTGCTCTGCGTCGTGCGAAAGCAGGCAGAGTGCGCACGCCTGCGGGCCGCACGCACGCCCCGCGACAAACACTACGCCCCGCCCTGCGCTTCGCGCTCGCAGACGCCCAGGCGCCCGAGTCGGGTCCGCAGCACACGCCCCTCGCCTCTCAGAACCCCTACCACGAAAGGGGCGGGGCCTCGGGCGCCGCCGCCGCGCCGGGCCGTGACGTCATCGCGCGCCGCAGGAGCTCCCGGGAAACGTAGGCTGTGGGCCGGGGAGGTGCCACGCAAAGGATACTGGGGTTCTTCGTTCTACGTAGGCGCCAGTGGGATTCCCTGCGGGCCTGGAGGAGCATCCCTCCTCCGTCCCTCACGCGGGTCCCTTCGACTGCGGCCTGACAGATCTCTGCCAGCGCAAGCCCGGGTCCCTCAATCGCACGTTTTGGGCCTGGCCCTCCCGGGCCGCACCGCGCGGCGCCCCGAAGGCCCCGAGGACGTGCAGCCTGAGCTCGCAGTGCGCACGCGCGAGTGCGCGCGGCAGCACCCGCCGGTGAGCCCCGCAGTGCGGAGGGGAGGGCGCTGGGTCGAGAAGCCCCCGGACGGGCATCTGCGGGTGTGCACGCGATGAGGGTGGCCAGCCGCGGAGGCTGGGTTTGGCTCAATGGATCACGGAAAGACCGCGCCTGAGGGCGTCTACGTGACTTAGCAGGAGCAGCGAGTCGGCTGACCGCGCGGTAGGGTCTGAGCGTGCGTGCGCGCGGCCCTGTGTGCTGCGTGGGCTGGTGCAGGGGCGGGCCCTGGCGCGGCGCGTGCGGCAGCGTCCCCAGGGCCGCTCTGATTGCGCGGCAGTGCTTACGTACGGGCCTTGCGTGGGCGGGAGGGGGGTGGGGCTCGGCCCAGCTATGGGAAGGTCCCGGGAGAGGTGAGTGAGCGCGTGCGCTCCGCGTGGCTTTGTTTAGGGGCGGGGCTGAGCGTTCTTGGGGACGCCCAGGGGGCGGGCCGGCGGCCGGTCTACGTGTTGCTCGTGTGAGGGGGCGGGGCCGGCGGGTGCGTCTGGGGTTACGGAGGAGAGTGCGCAGGCGCGGGGGGCGCGGGATGCTTTGCAGGTTTTGGAGTGGGCGCTACCCGGACGCGACCCCTGAGGACTGAGGTGAGTGTGAATGCGTGTCTGTGAGGTGGTGAGGTTGTGCGGGGGTCGCGGGGCGGTGCGGGGTCGTGAGGCGGCGCGGGGTGGCAGGTCGGGGGGGGGGCGGGGGCGAGGGGCGCGGGACGGTGGGGGGCGTGACGCGGGGCTCGAGCTACGCGCCCGGGGCTGCGTGCGCGGTGGAGGCCGGCATTGTTCGGGATGCGTGGTGGCGGCTGCGTGCGGGAGACGGACGGCAGGTGTGGGAACGGGCGCGTGTCCCGGACCGTGGGGTTCCCTGTGCGGGACGGGGCGTTCGGGAGCGGGGAGCGGACAGCGGACGCTGGTGGGCGCGGCGGCGGGCGCGTGCAGGCGGCACGGAGGCTCCTGTTGGCGGAGCGCGTTCGTGCGGTGCCTCAGACCCGGGGGCCGGTGCTCGCCGTGTGGGACGCCTGTGGGGTTGCGCTGGCGTCTCTGCCCCGGCGGGAGGGTGCTGCGCGTGCTGCCCGCGCGGCTGGGGTGGGGGGAGGCCGGAGTGCCCCTCGGTGAGAGGGAGGGCGCGCGGAAGAAGCCAGCCGGTGGCAGAGCTGCGGGTGCCGTGGGTCGTCGCGCTGGGTGTCGTGGGAGGTTCGGGGGCGGAGGTAGGGTCGCGGTGCTGAATGCTGCGGCGGCTTCGGTCTCGGAGCCTGAGAGGAAGGCCCCACGGTGGAGCGCGGTGCTCCCGGTAGCGCCGCTGCCTCAGTGTGTAGGGGAAGGGAGAGCAAGGCCCACGTGGCCGCGGGGACCTCTGGCTGCGGGGGCCGCTCCTCTCCTTTCCAGCCGGCGACTCCAGGTTCCGTCACTCACCCCTCGTGCAGCTTCCAGAGAGGTTTCGGGAATCCACTTCTCCTCGTTTCTCTCCCCACGCAGGGACGGTAGTAGTAGTGATCTTAGCCTTGTGGCCGGTGAGGAACACGGGAGTGAGTGCTTGGTTATGAAATAATGACCCCAAGGATCTCACACCCCCCTAGAGAGCAAGATCCAGGGAAGAACAGCAGAAGTTGAGCCCAGGGCGAGCGTGTCGGGGTCATATAAAATAACCCTAAAGTCTAGGCTGGATGGTCCAGACTTTTCTGGTCGGGGTCCTGGGAGGGGAGACCAGGAGTCCGGGGTCTTGCAGGATGGAGATGTCCCGACGGAGCCTGTGAGCTGAATATGCTGGGTTGGGACGTAGCAGGGCCCAAGGAGGAGTATTTCCCAATAACACCGCAATCGGAGATGTTTCTGTGTCGGACCAGGGTTTCTCTTTCTTTGCGTTGTGGATGTTTTGGGCCAGGTAATTTTTTGTGTAGGGGTGTGTATATGGTGGGGGGAGGGCCTGCCTGTTGTAGGGTGTTTAGCCTTATCCCTAGTGTCTGCACACCAGATGGCAGCAGCACATCCCCCTCCTCTACGGGCTGTGAAGGCAAAAATGTTGCCACATGTTGCCAGGTGTCCCCCAAAGGGCACAGTCACCCCAGTTGAGAACCACTGGTGTATGGAGCCATGATGAGGGCACGCCGTGGACTTTACTAAGGTGTGAGGATAGGGAGGAGAGTGGGGGGCTGGAGGAGAGAGGTGACAAAGCGATGGTGATCTCTAGGTGAGCGAGTGTCTGTGCTCTGCAGTCTGGGTGGGCCCTGAGAGGCTTCACTTACTCAGCGGTGTAGTGGCCTGCCATGGGTCAGGCACTGTGCTAGTCAACTGGCAAGACCCATTACTACTCATCTGGAGTGTGCATTGAGAGGAGGACAGTTCAGTTTGCATTGAGCAGTCATAAGCAGGGTGAAGGGACGGTGGGTTAAGCCCAGCATCAACATGCAGATTTCCCATCTAACACGCAGATTTCCCATCTCATTCAGTTCCAAAGCTGGAAAGGGCCACCAGCAGTGACTTGGTGGTATTGATCAGGGAATCCAAGAGTTTGGCTTTGAGCTTATCACAGACTTTTCTCCTTCAGCACTAAGGTCTGGGTTTGGGGGCGGGGTGGGGGGGTGGATCTGATCTTTTGCCCTGGCCCCTGAGGCTCATAGAGACTGGCATAATGGTCCTAAACTATGGCCTCCTGGGGCTCCTAGGTTGCTCAGGTTAAACGTCTGCCTTCGGCTCAGGTTATGATCTGGGGATGCTGGGGTTGAGCCCCATGTGAGGCTCCCTGCTCGGCTGAGAGCCTGCTTTTCCCTCTCCTGCTCCTCCTCCCTCTTGTGCTCTGTTTTTCCCACGTAAATAAATAAAATCTTTTAAAAATAAAATAAACTATGACTTCCTATTAGCATCACCTTGGAAAGTTTTTACTTACTCATTTTTTTTTTTACTTATTTTTTTTAAGATTTTATTTATTTGACAGATCACAAGTAGACAGAGAGGCAGGCAGAGAGAGAGGGGGAAGCAGGCTCCCCGCTGAGCAGAGAGTCTGATGCGGGGCTCAATCCCAGGACCCCGAGATCATGACCTGAGCCGAAGGCAGAGGCTTAACCCATTGAGCCACCCAGCTGCCCCTTTAGTTATTTTTTTAAAGATTTTATTTGGGGCGCCTGGGTGGCTCAGTGGGTTAAAGTGTCTGCCTTTGGCTCAGGTCATGATCCCGGGGTCCTGGGATCGAGCCCCACATCAGGCTCTCTTCTTCAGCGGGGAGCCTGCTTCCCCCTCTCTCTGTGTCTGCCTGCCTCTCTGCCTACTTGTGATCGCTGTCTGTCAAATAAATAAATAAAATCTTAAAAAAAAAAAGATTTATTTTTGAGCGAGAGAGAGCGCGTGCACCCAGCTTGCATGAGCCGGGGGAGGGAGTAGGTTAGGGCAGAAGGAGAGGGAGAAGCACTTAGCCATTTTTCTATTGATGGGTATTTTGGTAATCTCCAGTCTCTTGATGGTTTGTATTTGGTGGGCACTGGCACTGCTCTAAGCGTGTTACGTGGTTTTATCCATTTAATCTTCCCAACAGCCCTTTGGAGTCATCGTTACTTGCCCCATTTGCCAGTTGAGGAAGCAGAGGCCTAGAGAGGACATGAGAGTTCACCCAGAGAAGGGTTGCAGAGTTAGAAGTTGAACCCGGACAGCCTCCAGGCTCATGCCCTTAACTGTAGAACCTTAACTGCCTATTCCTACAAGCCTTGCCACAATGATACCTTTGTGTGTCGTTTTATCCCCATGCAAGGACTTCCAAACACAGTACCGGAAATGAGGTTTACTGTGTTAGAGGGGATGTGTACCTTCAATTTTCAAAGATTTGCCAAGTTACTCTCCACTGAGGTTGTGCTAGTTTCTCTCCTGCCTGCACTGTATGAGAATTCTACCCACAGCCTTCTGAGTGGGTTTCAGGCTTCCTTGGTCTTTTGGGTGCTTGGTGTATACTGAGATAAAAGGGATGAGGAAGGTGAGAAATTACTGTGTGCCCCTTGCTGAGGATAGCTCCTGTAAAGGTAGCTCGTGTAAACTTCCTAACAGCTAAGGGTTTTCTTTACCCCGATATGTGGCAGATGCAAATTTTGAATCCAGAACTATCTAATATCCGACTGCCGTTTCCTCCTCCGCAGCAGTGCTGAGTTTCTCAGAGAAAATTGTTCTGTGGGCAGGAGCTGTGGTTTTCTAATTTGGGGTTAGTGCGAGCAGCTTTGAGAAACCACAAGGTGGACACGATTCTCCTTCCTGCAATAATCTGTTCTTTCTGAGGAAGTGGAAGGGAAAAGCCAAGGGATGTAATTAACTGGTAAATAGTTTAAGGTATGATGTTTAGATCAATACAAGCTCAGATTTATTATGATATAGGATGCCAGTCATGTGGATGTTTGAAAATGAAGCAGAATCAACCAGCAGAAGTTTTCTATAATGATAAAGCTGCCTTGGGTTCTGTCCTGGACCACAGAACTGGGCATTACCGTTACAGTTTGGGACTGTTAGTCAAACGTAGGAGAACTCCCAGACAAAGAATGCAGCTTTGTTCTAAGAGACTTTGTGGTAGTGGAGTGCTGGGCCTGGTTCACACTAGATCATAAACCTTTCCCCAGTTCTGTGCTCAGTGACATGAGTTTGGTAGCTTACAGTGGGGCCCTCAGGGGAGTGTTTACACCATGGAAATTGGCAGGTGCTACAAATCACCCAGATAACCCTGCCCTGGAGTTTAATGTGGAGAGAATTCAGGCCTCTGTAGACTCTGGGTAGACCCCTTTGTCTGCTTTCTGCATGAGGGTAGCCTTGCTCAGCATAGTCACAGAATGGACCACTTGGTTGGTCACTGAGTCACAGCTCCTCAACCTTAACATGAATCTCCCCAAGTCCTGTGGCCACTCTGATATAACAAAGGTAAATGTCTTGTAATTGTGGTGCCGTGCTGACGTCTCTTAAACCCCACCAGAGTGGACAGCGGGGGTATTTCACGTATAGGCTCCTGTGTCACTCCAAGAGGGAGATTGTGCTGCATGTTGGTAGGGGCTCAAGCCTAGGTGCCATTACTTAAAGCTTTTTGGCAATAGGCAGGTCCATGTTGAGGTTCCTTTTTTGTTCTAAAGATGGAAGAAGATCATGTGATTTATTTAAAATATCTAGTACAGGGACGCCTGGGTGGCTGGCTCAGGTTATGATCTCAGGGTCCTGGGATTGAGCCCCACATGGGCGTCCTGCTCAGTGGAAGTCTGCTGCTCTCTCTGCCCCTCCCCCTGTTTGTATTCTTTTTCTCTCAAATAAATAAAATATTTTTAAAAAAATTTTTAAATATCTCGGGGCACCTGGAGGTGCTCAGTTCAGCATCTGCCTTCAGCTCAGGTCATGATTTCAAGGTCCTGGGATTGAGCTCCACCTTGGGCTCCCTGCTCAGCAGAGAATCTGCTTCTCCCTCTCTCTCTGACTGTCCTCCCCGCTTGTGCCCTCTTTCTCTGTCTTAAATGAAAAAAAATAAAAAATAAAAAACCTTGTATAGCCCTCATTCTTTTTTTTTTTAATGTATTTATTTATTTGACAACAGGAGGGATTACAATTAGGAAGAGAGGCAGACAGAGAGAGGAGGAAAGCAGGCTCCCCGCTGGGCAGGAAGCCCGATATGGGGCTCGATCCCAGGACCCTGAGATCATGACCCGAGCTGAAGGCCGAGGCTTAACCCACTGAGCCACCCAGGCGCCCTTAATAGCCCTCATTCTTATACTTATTAGCCAAGGAGGTGACGCCGTCCCCCAGGGGTGAGCATATTCAACACACACACCTGAGCACTTCCGCAGAGCAAGGGGACAGCGCAGTGACTCAGCCTTTCCTAGACTCGCAGCCCACAGCACTGGCCCCACCCCACCCTAACAACAACAATAATGATAAATTCAGCTACCCTTACCTGAGCACTGACCATGATACTAGTATTCCACCCAAAGAACTGCACTCAGGTTGCAGAGGTCCCTCTTCCCTACCTGAGTGGGCCTGGAACAGCTCTTTGAAGAAGTGAAGGCACCACACTGTGGCACTTGGGGTGTGCGCTTAAGTGGATGGAGACAGACTGTAGCGCCAGATAGACTAAACAAACAAGTTACATAGTGTTTTGGGGAAGGACTCAGTCTTTCCCCATGTGTGTCCTTTAGTCACATATAGCATGGCCCTTCTGATACCAGATGTGTGGGGTTTTTCCCTCATGAGGCAATTTTGCAACACCAACTGGGCGTCCTACAATTTAACTCAGTTCTAACCACCCTATCTCCCTGGAGATAGTGCATCATCCCATGGCTTTAGGACTCAATCCCATGAGACTGCCCCTCTACTTCACCGACCAATGACAATAGTAGGTCCCAGGCTACCCACAAGTTCTGTCCAGCGTGGCTACAAATCAGAAGTTCCCGTGACCGTCTCCTCCAGTTCAACTGATTTGCTGGAGCAGCTCATAGAACAGTGGAAACACATTTGCCAGTTTAGTAAAGGCTATATAAAGGGTACAGATGAAGAGCTGCATAGGTGAGCTACATAGATGAGGACTGGGCGGGTACCAAGTGGGGGAGCTTCTGTCCCCGTGGATTTGGGGTGTGCTGCCCTTCCAGCATGGATGTGTTTACCAGTCTGAAAGCTCTGCTGACCCCATACTGTAGGGGTTTTGTGGAGGCTTCCTCTTGGAAGCATGATCAGTCATTAATTCCATTTGCAGCTTCTCTCCTGGAAGATGCTGGGTGAGGTGGAAAATTTCAAGCTTCTACTCACGGCTTGGTCTTTTCTGGTGACCAGACCCTGTCCAGGAGCGACCCAGAGTCACCTCATTAGAACAAGAGACGTTTCTAGTGTTTTTATCACTTATAAATTTACAAGCGATTTAGCAGTTCTGTGCTACCAAAGAAGGGGGCAGAGACCAATATACATCTTTTTTATTCTCTCAGTAATAGAGCATTAGTGATCAGAGTTCTGGAGAAGAGAGAAGTCAAGGCTGGACAAGAGAGACTGAGAGTGATCGGTAGGAGGGTGGGAGGCAGGTTGCAGTGTTATTAGAAGGGTTAGGTTAAGACTGGCAGAGAAGTAACATCAGAGCATAGAGCAAAATGAGTGAGGAACTGAGGCAGGGCTGTGGTAGCACGTTCGGGGACTGTCAAGTAGGGCTGCATGAGGAAGGAGAGAGATGCAGGACCTTCATTCAACTTCTGTTAATCCTCATGACAATTCCAGGAGTTCTGTATTGTTCTCATTTAACGGGGAAGAAAATGGTAGAGAGGTTATAAGTAACATGGCCATGGTAGCACACCTAAATAAAAAGAGTTATCACACCCAGGTGGTCTGACTCCAGCATAATGTGTTTACTTATTTTTTTTTTAAAGATTTTATTTATTTATTTGTCAGAGAGAGAGAGGGAGAGAGAGCAAGCACAGGCAGACAGAATGGCAGGCAGAGGCAGAGGGAGAAGCAGGCTCCCTGACGAGCAAGGAGCCCGATGTGGGACTCGATCCCAGGACGCTGGGATCATGACCTGAGCCGAAGGCAGCTGCTTAACCAACTGAGCCACCCAGGTGTCCCTGTTTACTTATTTTTTTAAAGATTGATTTATTTTAGAGAGTGTGAGAGAGTGAGTATGAAAGAGTGTGGGGAAGGCAATGTTAGAGGGAGAGAATTTCAAGCAGACTCCCTGCTGAATGTGTAGCCTGACGTGGGGCTCGATCTTACAGCCCAGAGATCATGACCTGAACCGAAATCAAGAGTCAGACGCTTAACGGACTGAGCCACCCAGGTGCCCTCAGAGTGATGTGTTTAACACAGCCCTTCCCTCTGACCCAGAGGGTTAGCGGGGTATCTGGGTTAACCTCAGCTTGAATCCTGGCTCTGCCACTTTCCACCCTATGACCTTGAGCAAGTGATCCCCACTCTGTGCTTCATGTTCCTCATCTGGAAATGGTGTTAGTGGAGTGAGGATTAAATGATGATCTTCGTAAAGTGATACCTTGCATGTTTAAGCACTCAGTATTCATTTTAGTATTAGTCTTAGTATTATTACTATTGCTTACTACTACTGCTTTTCTCTTTGTAAAGAGAGAAGCATGATAAACTAAATGTTCTTCTGACTGGGTTCCTTTAAGCAGTATAGGGTGATCTTAGGACTTGCATTTGAATTAAAACATACCCATTCTCAAATTCTTTTTTTTTTTTTTTTTCAAATTCTAAATATAACTATGGCCTTGGTTTCATTTGGCCTCCCTAACTCCACCCTCAAGAGAGAAAAAAAAATCTGTAGAGAGAAATATTCATATTTCCGTATCCCAGACTGTACGCTACTGTACCTTTCTTCATAGAAAAAAAATCTGTAGAGAGAAATACTCGTATATCCATATTCTAGACTGTATGCTACTGTACCTTTTTCATAGAAAAATCACCAAAAATCACCAAAAGCGCCTTGGTGGCTAAGTTGTTAAATGTCTGCCTTTGGCTCAGGTCATGATCCTGAAGTCCTAGGATTGAGTCCCATATCAGGTTCCCTGCTCAACAAGAAGTCTGCTTCTCCCTCTGACCTTTACATCACTTGTGCTTGCTTGTGTTCTCTCTCAAATACATAAATAAATAAATAATAGAGAAGAAAAATAAAAATATTTTTATGACATATTCACTATTACTGAAGTATGTTGATGGCATTCTTTAGAGGTATGTGCTGAACCATGTAGACATGAATTTTGATCGCAGAAATGATTGCAGAAAAAAAGGAAAATGTTAACATTTGGTGGAAAAGGAATCAGCTGTTCATTATACTATTCTTTTCTCTGGATTTCAAATTTTTCAAAAAGGGGATATAGAAAGTACACTCCATTTCTGCCTTTGTAGACTGTGGCCTTCTCCAAAAGACAAATTTAGAGTTGGAGTGACTGCTAGCAGAAATGTTTCTCTGTAAGATGATGTTGACTTAAAATGTCAGCCCAGTTTCATCACGCAGAAAGCGTCCAGACTGGTTATTGATTCAGTCAACAAGTATTTCTTGAGCACTCCACTGTGCAGGCACATTCTCAGCTCCCAGGAGAACAGTGAATAAAACAAAGTAGCTTGCTCTCATGGAGCCCAGGTCAAGGTGGGGGAGATTGTCCCCACACAAAAAGTAAGCTGTTCTAGGGAGGCAGGTTGTGCTATGAAGAAAATGAGGCAGTAGAATGGTATAGATTCCAGTACAGAGCAGTGTTACCCTGTGAAAATGTTAATGCAAGACATAAATTTTAAATATTCTGACAGCCACTTTGAAAGAAGTGGAAAGAAAAAATCGTTACAGTTAATCTTAGCACATTTTATTTAACTTAATATATCCTGACCATCAATTTGTGATCTATATAAACAAAAATATGAAATATTTTACATTTTTTTCATGCTAAGTCTTTGAAATCTGTTTTACACATGCAGTACACCTCAACTCAGACACTTAATTTTTACTGTTTGATCTGTATTTATTTATTTATTTATTTATTTATTTATTTATTTATTGAGAGAGAGTGCACAAGCAGGGGGAGAGAGAAAGGGAGAAGCAGACTCCCCACTGAGCAGGGAGCCCGACATGGGACTCAATCCCAGGACCGTGGGACCATGGCCTGAGCCGAAGTCAAACATTAACCAACTGAGCCATGTAAAGGGTACAGATGAAGAGCTACAGAGGTGAGCTACATAGATGAGGTCTGGGCAGATACCAAGTGTGGGAGCTTCTGTCCCTGTGGATTCGGAGTGTGCCCAGGTGCCTCTCGATCTGTATTTAAATTTCATAAAACTTATCATTGGAAAAGTAGATTCACACACTCAGTTATTTCAAACATTCCTCAAAGTTCTACAGTAATTAAATCGAGGATCAGTTTTTAATTTTAGATTTAATTTTAATTGTTGACTTTAATATTTATTATTTTATTAAGACTTTAGTAATAAATTAATTGAAACTAAATAACATTAAACACTCCATTGCAGTAGCCTTATTTCCAGAATTCAGCTGTCACCAGTAGCTAATGCATGTAGAACAGCATAGGTGCAGAGTGACGCAGTGATAGAGGGGCCTGGTCCATCCCACCGAATTTCGCTGTCAATTTACACATAACCTGCCTGATGAATTGCCTCTTCAGCCCTTGCATCCCCTCCACCTCTCACCAGCATCCGCAGTGTATTCACCACAGAGCCACTCATCAAATTTTGTTAAATGTTAAGTCACATACGCCACTCCTCAGACTCCTGCTCCCTCGGTGATGTCTTATCATGCTTAGGATCAGTTCCAGACCACTCACAACCCCTTCGTGATGTGGCCCCTCCTGATCTCAGTCATCTCAGAGTTCCCCATCTCAGAACTCTCCATCTCACTCATTCTGCTTAAGCACACCATTTACTTTCCTCCACACACCAAGTACACACCTGCTGCAGGGCCTTTGCACCTTTTGTACCTCTACCCAGAACGCTCTTTCCCAAGCATCCAAGTGCCTGACGCTTGTACTACAATCGCACCTCGACTCGGTGTTGCATCCTTGGAGAGGCCTCCCTCAACCACCTCTCCACCCCCAGCGCTGTTTGGGGGGGGGGTTTGTTTTGTTTATATAGCAGTGATCTCAGCTGACGCTGTGTTCTATATGAACTTGCCATCCCTGGTGGAGTGTAAGGTACAGGGGAGCTGGTAATTCTGGTCTAACTCTGCTCTTTCCTCAGCACCTGGGACAATGCCTGGCACATAGACACTCAGCAAGTGTTTATCAAACAGATGGAGAGCTGTCTTCGTGTCTCATTTGCCTCCTGATCTGGAGCCTTCTGTGATCTTGGAAACAGATAGCATTGGCTCTGCCCCTTCCCTGACAAGGGTCAGGAATGCTGCAGAAGATATTCTGACCTCCCTTCATGTGTGTCTGTGCACCTGTGTGTATGTGTGCTTGCGCATGCATGTGTGACCAGGGTGACGGACCAGGGAGTTCTTATCCTAGGGACTCTGGAACTACCCAGAAGGCCCTGTTATCCTCATGATTTCTCTTCTCCCGCAGCCCCACCTTCTTTGCGCTCTGCCCTTCTCCAAATGCGGACCCTCAAGGGGGAGGAAAGGATGCCTGCTGCGCGAGGGAAGTCCAGGTCCAAGGTAAGTAGTCACTGTTCTTGCAGGGAAGTTCCATCTTGTAAGACATGGGTCATTTGCTTTCCTTCCATGGAAGCTTCCTGCCTGACAGAATCCCATCCAAGTTCTGGTCTTTGTTTCCCCCATCAACCATGGAGGGTAGGAGGATGAGAAGAGCTCCAGCAGCCCATGTAACCACTCCGCGCCCTCCTCTCCTTTTTTCTCAGTGTGCTTATGGCTGTTCGCCTGTTGTTTAGCATCTCCAGGTTGTGTGCCTCGGCTCTTCCTAGATGGAGGAGGAGAGCCACCATCCTTTCTCAAGGTAGACAGGAGTGCCCAGGCAGCGTCTGCTGAGGCAGAGGAGGACTCGAGGTTGTGCTCTAGAGTTAATCTGTTAATGTCTCTTTGCTTTTATGTGTATAGCCCGGAGAGCTCTCTGATTTCAGAGATTCCACATCACCTTTCATTCACATTGGGTTCTTTGCAGTCAGGCCAGTGAGTCAAGCTTCTGTTAAAAAGCATGCTTCACCGCTTTAGGTGATGAAGTGATTTTCTAAAATAAGCATCTTGAATGCGATTTCTCTAACAAACACTTTTTTCCACAAACTTGGCTGCTCAGAACATCACCTCTTTATGGCGCACAGTTTGTGGGCCGGAGATCAGGCATAGTGCAGCATGGCTGCGTCCTCTGCTTTCGGTCTCACAAGGCTGAGAAAAGGTGTTGGCTTGCTGTGTGGTCACATCTGAGGCTCTTCAGAACTCACTGTTTATTAGCATATTCAGTTACTTCTGCTTTCTACATACCCCCCCCCCCCAAATCTTCAAGCCAGCAATAGCAGATCAAATCAGGCCTCAGATTTCTGACTTCTTTTCCACTCCCCTCTTCCAGCTGGAGAAAATTTCCCTGCTGTTATGGGCTCCTGTGATTACATCATCTGCCTAGATAATCCAGGATAATTTCCCTATTTAAGGTCAAGTGATCAGTAACCTTGGTTACATCTACAAAGAACCTTTGGTCCTTTGGCTCTTTAGAGAGTGTGTAATTAGGGGCCTTAATCAGAAGCCATATCCAGATTGAACTCCGGGTCCTCCATTCACTAGTTGTGGTGCTCCTGTCTCTGGGTCTCCCACTTCCTCATCTGTAACATTGCTGTGATTCTCTCACCAGTGCTGTGGTCACTGGCTAACATGAGTCAGTAACTGCGGGGAGCTTAGAAAAATGCCTTTTCTTTGTCAGTGCCCAGTAAATCCAAGTTGGAACTGCTTTTTATGGGACATAGTTTTTAATAATAGCTACATCATATTGTATTGTGTTATGTTTTATTTAATGCACCTGCTGCTCTTGGCCTCAGAAGATCAAATGTTTCCTGAAGATTCCTGGCACCATGGATCTCCCATGTTTGGGACAAATTCCTTATTGTCTCTAGCCATTTGGAAGCATAAACCTGTGGTAAAAGGACATGTGATTTTCTGTTTCAGGTGCCAGTGACATTTGGGGATTTGGCCATCTACTTCTCCCAGGAGGAGTGGGACTGGCTGAGCCCCATTCAAAAAGACCTGTATGAAGATGTCATGTTGGAGAACTACCAGAACCTGGTCTCTGTCGGTAAGACTCTCCACCCTGTAATCCACAACCAACCCATTGTGGGACATAAATTAGTCTAGTTAGGAAAACAGAAGCCACTGCAGTTTTGTTTTTTAACAGCTGTATTTGTGGGGCGCCTGGGTGGCTCAGTGGGTTAAAACCTCTGCCTTCGGCTCAGGTCATGATCCCAGGGTCCTGGGATCGAATCCCACATTGGGCTGTCTGCTCAGCGGGGAGCCTGCTTCCTCCTCTCTCTCTGCCTGCCTCTCTGCCTACTTGTGATCTCTGTCTGTCAAATAAATAAATAAAATCTTTAAAAAAAAATCTTAAAAAAAAAAACAGTTCTATTTGTGTATAATTCACATGTTATACATACAAAGTATATAATTCAGTGGTTTTTAATGTATACACAGAGCTGTACGTCCATCACCAGTCAGTTCTAGAACATTTTCGTTACCCTAAAAGACACCCCATATCCATTAACAATCAGTTTTCATTTCCCCTTGCCCACTAATTCCTCCAGATTAGGCAGATACTAACCTGATTTCTGTCTATAAATTTTTCTATTCTTGGCCTTTCATAGAAATGGAATCATAAGTATGTGATCCTTTGTGTCTGGCTTCCTTCACTTAACATTATAGTTTTGAGGTTCATCTACGTCGTAGCGTATTATCTGTGCCCCCTTCCTTTTCATGGCCAGTAGTATTCCACATTTTGTGTATCCATTCATCAGTTGATGGGCATTTGAGCAGTTTTTCACTCTGTGGCAATTATGAATGTGCTGCTGTGAATATTAATGTATAAGTTTCTGTGTGATTGTGTATTTTCATTTCTTCTGGGTATATACATAGGAGTGGAATTGCTGTCGTATAGTAATTACATATGTAACCTTTTGAGGACATCTGGTTGTTTTAAGAGAATTTAATAGGAAGAATCTACTTAACAGCTGTGATTAAAAGGAAAATAGTAGACAGAGGTAATGCAGAGACGGTAACCGCAGGATGCAGCCACCATCCTTGGGCTGGGGCTACAAGGGGAGATTTGGGCAGGGGGCGGGGTGTTTAGAAATTAGAGGAAGGGATTCAGACTTCTGAAGGGAGAGGTGTGCTGACTAGTCTGTTTACACTCATGAAGGGTCAGGATGAGGCTAGTTCTGAGAGTGTGGGGAAAAAAGAAGGAGAATTAAAACCAGCAGAGCCCTGTTGATGGATGCTGACAGGGAGCTTCTGGTGAAGAAGCGTAGTTCGCAGAGCCCCAAAACAGATCAGAGAAGGGTGGGATTGGGAGCTGAAGGGCACGCAGTATCTTAATAGCCAGCCTCTGGAGATTCTGGTCTGATTTTTCAAGAGCATAATTGGCTTTGTAGACTTAGAAATTAGCAGTTCTGCTTGCTGTGACTGAACTTTCCTCCTCCTCCTCCTCTGCCTGCCCTTCACATCCTCTGTGCTCCTAAGTCCTCATTCCTGTTGACACGGGGCATGGCTCTGACGTCTGGGCATCCATGTCATGCTCAGTTCTGATGTTTTTCTTGAATGTAGGACTTTCCTTTCGGAGGCCAAATGTGATCACCTTGCTGGAGAAAGGGAGAGCGCCTTGGATGGTGGAGCCAGTGAGGAAGCGCCGGGGCGCGGGTGAGTGACTGAGAATCGAGAATCGAGGCTTACGTGTCGCCGTCGTAAGTGTACCCTCCATCCTGAGAGGGTGGCCTCTTGGAGGTGTTTGCAAACTGCCAGTTTCCATACCTTAAAGGCCCCAGGCCTGTAAAGAATAAATTCTAGTCTCTTTAGTTTGAGCCCCAGAAGGAGAATAACCAACATTTAATAAACCCTTCCTACATACCAGACGTGCTTCTGAGTGTAGGTTCCTCCTGGTCCTGTACGGTAAGTACTGTTACTGTTCCTGTCTTAGATATGAGGAAACCAGGTATCAGAGACGTTCAGTGACTTGCCTAAGGTAGCCCAGCTAGGAAGTGACAGCAGAGCCGGGTTTGAACCCCACAGTCTGGTCTCAGAAGCTCAGCTCTTAATGCCTCATCCCCACATATCACGTTTCCTGCCTTGGCATGTTCCGCCTTCTCTCGTGACAGCATTGCTCATGGTAATTTCACACTTGCATCATTTTCTTCGTTCTTAAAAAAAAAAATTTTCCACAACTGTTCATTTTGATTACTTTCTAAGAACTCATTCTCTTTTCTGATAGATTTCTCTTTGGTTAGGTTACTTTTACTTACTTATTTTAATAGTTTTATGACTTTTTTTGTTGTTGTTTTGTTTGTTAGCTAGGGTCCACACCTAGCATGGAACCCAACATGGGGCTTTAACTTATGGCCCTGAGATAGAGTCAGACTCTCAACTGACAGGCACCCCTGAGTTTTTTTTAATTGTAAAAAAATTCTTGTCATTGAATTTATATCTTAACCATTCTAAAATGTATAGTTATATATATTTACCTTGTTGTGCAACAGATATCCAGAACTTTTCCATCTTGTAATAACTTTTGGAACTATATTCACAAAACACTAATTCTTCCTCCATCCTTCCACCTAGCCCTTGGTAACCACCTTTCTTTGTATTTCTCTGATTTTGATTACCATGGATCCTTTGTATAAATGGAGTCATACAGTATTTGCCTTTTTGTAAGTGACTTTGTTTGCTGAACATAATGTCCTTGAGGTTCATCCATGTTGTAGCATGTGACAGGATTTTCCTTTTTTTTTTTTTTTAAGGCTGCATAATATTTCACTGTATATATCATGTTTTTTTAATCCATTTATCAATGGCTATTTGGGTTGTTCTGCTTCTTGGCTACTGTGAATAATGCTCCAATGAACACAGAGTACAGATAGGTATTTAAGATGCCGATTTCAGTTTTTTTTGGATATGTACCCAGAGGTGGGAATTGCTGGATCATACCACAATTCAATTTTATTATTTTTTTTATTATTTTTTTAAAATACTTCTATTTATTATTATTTGGGGATCCTCCATACTATTTTCCATAATGGCTGCACCATCTGTCATTTCCACCAACAGTATGCAAGTGTTTCAACTTCCTGTCAACACTTGTAATTTTTTGGGTTTTTTTGGTAGTGGCTATCCTTACGGGCATGAGGGGATATTGTAGGTTTGATTTGTATTTCCCTAATGATTAGTGAGGTTGAGCATCTTTTCATGTGTTTATTGGTCATGTGTCTATCTTCCTTGGAGGAGTGTCTATTTAAGTCCTTTGCCCATTTTTAAAAATAGGGTTGTTATTTGTTGATGAGTTACCGTTCTTTATATATTCTGTATATCTGCCCCTTATCTGGTGATTTGTAATTATTTGTTCTTATTCCATAGGTTGCCTTTGCACACTATGATAGTTTCTTTTGACTTGCTAATGTAGTCCCATTTGTCTGGAGTTTTTTGTTTGTTAATTTTTGTTTTTATTTGCGTGTGCTTTTTCGTGTCATATATGAGAAATCAGTGCCAAATATAATATCCTAAACCTTTTCCTCCAATGTTTTCTTCTAAGAGTTCAATAATTTTAGGTTTTACATTTAGGTCTTTAATCTTTTTTGAGTTAATTTTTGTATAAGGTGTAAGGTAAGGGTCCAATCCAAGATCATTCTTTCGCATATAGATAATTCAGTTTTCTCAACACTGTTTGTGGAAGAGATCGTCCTTTCCTCATTGAGTAATCTTGGCTCCCTTGTTGAAAATCATTTGATTAGATATGCAAGAGTATATTTCTTGGCTTTCTCTTTTGTTCTCTTGGTATCTTTTTTCCACTACCACACTGTCTTAATTACTTTTGCTTTGTAGCAACATCTGTGTGTCAAACCATCAGTAGTGTCCAACTGACTGAGCCACCCAGGAGCCCCAAAGTTCTGTTTTATTTTCATTTAGTTCAAAGTATTTAAAAATTTCTTTTGTGATTTCATGTGTTATTTTGAAATGCATTATTTAATCTTGATGTAGTTAGGGATTTTCCAGTGATCTTTCTGTTACTGATTTCTAGTTTTAATTTCCCTGTCGTCTGAGAGCGTTACGTCATTTCGGTCATTTGTTAAGGTATGTTTTAAGGCTCAGAGTGTGGTCCGTCTTGGTGAATGTTCTCTGTGAGCTTGAGAATAATGTGACTTCTCCTATTGTTGAATGAAGTGGTCTATGGATGCCACTTATATCCAGTTGAATGAAGATACGGTTGAGTTCCCTAATTGATTTTCTGCTTACTCGGTCCATTCATTTATGAGAGAGGGGTGTTAAAGTCTCTTAACTATGATAGAGTAATTTGATGCTTTGTTGTTTGGCATATACCCATTAAGAATTGTTATGTCTTCTGAAGAATTGATTCCTTTGTCATTATATAATGAATGCTCCCCTTTATCCTTGATACCTTTCAGTGCTTTTACGTCTGCTCTGTCCAAAATTAATACAGCTACTCCTGCTTTCTTTTGATTTGTGTTAGCATGATATATTTTTCTCCATTCATTTACTTCCATTATGTGTCTTTATATCTGAAGTGAGTTTCCTTTTTTTTTTTTTTTTTTTTTAAACAACATATAATGTATTATTAGCCCCAGGGGTACAGGTCTGTGAATTGCCAGGTTTACACTCTTCACAGCACTCAAAATAGCACATACCTTCCCCAGTGTCCATAACCCAACCACCCTCTCCCTAACCCCCTCCCCTGGCAATCCTCAATTGTTTTGTGAGATTAAGAGTCTCTTATGGTTTGTCTCCTCCCAATCCCATCTTGTTTTATTTATTCCTCCCCTACCCCCTAGACCCCCCACATTGCCTCTCAACTTCCTCATATCAGGGAGATCATATGATAATTGTCTTTCTCTGATTGACTTATTTCACTCAGCATAATACCTTCTAGTTCCATTCACGTCGTTGCAAATGGCAAGATTTCATTTCTTTTGATGGCTGCATAGTATTCCATTTTATATATATATATATATATATATATATATATACACTACTTCTTTATCTTTTCATCGTTGATGGGCATCTAGGTTCTTTCCATAGTTTGGCTATTGTGGACATTGCTGCTATAAACATTTGGGTGCATGTGCCCCTTCAGATCATTACATTTGTATCTTTAGGGTAAATACCCAGTAGTATGATTGCTGGGTCATAGGGTAGCTCTATTTTAAACTTTTTGAGGACCCTCCGTGCTGTTTTCCAGAGTGGCTGCACCAGCTTGCATTCCCACCAACAGTGTAGGAGGGTTCCCCTTTCTCCGCATCCTCACTGACACCTGTCATTCCTGACTTGTTAATTTTAGCCATTCTGACTGGTGTGAGGTGGGATCTCACTGTGGTTTTGATTTCTATTTCCCTGATGCCGAGTGATGTGGAGCACTTTTCCATGTGTCTGTTGGCCATCTGGCTGTCTTTTCTGGAGAAGTGTCTGTTCATGTCCTCTGCCCATTTCTTGATTGGATTATTTGTTCTTTGGGTGTTGAGTTTGAGAAGTTCCTTATAGATTTTGGATACTAGCCCTTTATCTGATATGTTGTGTGCAGATATCTTCTCCCATTCTGTCAGTTGTCTTTTGGTTTGTTAACTGTTTCCTTTGCTGTGCAAAAGCTTTTGATCTTGATGAAGTCCCAATAGTTCATTTTTGCCCTTGCTTCCCTTGCTTTTGGTGATGTTTCTAGGAAGAAGTTGCTGCAGCTGAGGTCGAAGAGGTTATTGCCTGTGTTCTCCTCAAGGATTTTGATGGATTCCTGTCTCACATTGAGGTCCTTCCTCCATTTTGAGTCTATTTTTGTGTGTGGTGTAAGGAAATGGTCCAGTTTCATTTTTCTGCATGTGGCTGTCCAATTTTCCCAACACCATTTGTTGAAGAGACTGTCTTTTTTCCACTGGACATTCTTTCCTGCTTTGTTGAAGATTAGTTGACCATAGAGTTGAGGGTCTATTTCTGGGCTTTCTATTCTGTTCCATTGATCTATGTGTCTGTTTTTGTGCCAGTACCATAATGTCTTGATGATGACTGCTATGTAATAGAGCTTGAAGTCTGGAATTGTGATGCCACCAACTTTGGCTTTCTTTTTCAACATTCCTGTGGCTATTTGAGATCTTTTCTGGTTCCATATAAATTTTAGAAGTATTTGTTCCATTTCTTTGAAAAAAATTGATGGGATTTTGATAGGGATTGCATTAAACATGTAGATTGCTTTAGGTAGCATAGACATTTTCACAATATTTGTTCTTCCAATCCATGAGCATAGAACATTTTTCCATTTCTTTGTGTCTTTCTCAGTTTCTTTCAGGAGTACTTTATTGTTGTCAGAGTATAGGTTCTTTGTCTCTTTATTTTTTGGGTTTTTTTTTTTTTTTTAAAGATTTTATTTATTTATTTGACAGAGATCACATGTAGGCAGAGAGGCAGGCAGAGAGAGAGGAAGGGAAGCAGGCTCCCTGCTGAGCAGAGAGCCTGATGCAGGGCTCGATCTCAGGACCCTGGGATCATGACCTGAGCCAAAGGCAGAGGCTTTAACCCACTGAGCCATGCAGGCACCCCAGGAATTAATTCTTCTTTAAATGTTTGGTAGAATTCCCCTGGGAAGCTGTCTGGCCCTGGGCTCTTGTTTTTTGGGAGATTTTTGATGACTGCTTCAATCTCTCCTTACTGGTTATGGGTCTGTTCAGGTTTTCTATTTCTTCCTGGTTCAGTTTTGGCAGTTTATATGTCTCTAGGAATGCATCCATTTCTTCCAGATTGTCAAATTTCCTGGTGTATAGTTGCTCATAATACGTTCTTATAATTGTTTGTACTTCTTCGGTGTTGGTTGTGATTTCTCTTCTTTCATTCATGATTTTATTTATTTGGGTCTTTCTCTTTTCTTTTTGATAAGTCTGGCCAGAGGTTTATCAATCTTATTAATTCTGTCAAAGAACCAGCTCCTAGTTTTGTTGATTTGTTCTGTTGTTTTTTTGGTTTCTGTTTCATTGATTTCTGCTCTGATCTTTATTATTTCTCTTCTCCTGCTGGATTTAGGCTTTCTTTGTTGCTGTTTCTTCAGCTCCTTTAGGTATAGGGTTATGTTGTGTATTTGAGACCTTTCTTGTTTCTTGAGAAAGGCTTGTATCACTATATATTTTCTACTCAGGACTGCCTTTGCTGTGTCCCACAGATTTTGAACTGTTGTATTTTCATTATCATTTGTTTCCATGAATTTTTTAAATTCTTCTTTAATTTCCTGGTTGACCCATTCATTCTTTAGAAGGATGCTCTTTAGCCTCCATGTTTTTGGGTTCTTTCCAAATTTCCTCTTGTGATTGAGTTCTAGCTCCAGAGCATTGTGGTCTAAAAATATGCAGGGAATGATCCCCATCTTTTGGTACCGGTTGAGACCTGATTTGTGACCCAGGATGTGATCTATTCTGGAGAATGTTCTGTGTAGTAGTGAAGAATGTGTATTCTGTTGCTTTGGGATAGAATGTTCTGAGTAGATCTATAAAGTCCATCTAGTCCAGTGCATCATTCAAAGCCCTTGTTTCCTTGTTGATCTTCTGCTTGGATGATCTGTCCATTGCAGTGAGTGGGATGTTAAAGTCCCCTACTGTTAATGTATTAGTGTCGATGTGTTTCTTTGGTTTTGTTATTAATTGGTTCATATAGTTGGCTGCTCCCATGTTAGGGGCATAGGGTTGGCGTTGGTGGTATAGTGGTGAGCATAGCTGCCTTCCATGTTAGGGGCATAGATATTTAAAATTGTTAGATCTTCTTGTTGGGCAGACCCTTTGAGTATGATATAGTGTCCTTCCTCATCTCTTATTATAGTCTTTGGCTTAAAATCTAAATTATCTGATACAAGGATTGCCACCCCAGCTTTCTTTGACATCCATTAGCACGGTAAATTGTTTTCCACCCCCTCATAAAGTGCGTTTCTTAATTGCACACAGTTGGGCCATGTTTTTTAATTCTCTCTGAATTAATTAAATTCAATCTCTCTTAATTGGTTTAAACTGTTGATATTCAAAGTGATTATTTATACAATTGGATTGATATGTACTATATATATAATAAATACATATATAAATATACTTTTTTATTAACACAATGTAATATTTGCCCCAGTGGTACAGGTCTGTGAGTCCTCAGGCTTACACATTTCACAGCACTCACCATAGCACATACCCTCCCCAATGTCCATGACCCAGACACTTAAAATAAATATTTTTATTTGTTGTATTTATTCTTTGCTCCTGTTTTTGTCTTCCACACTTTTTTTTGCCTATCATGGTTTTCATTTTTAATTTAATTTTTTAAAAATTTTATTGATTGAGAGAGAGCACAAGTTGGGAAAGAGAGAGGGACAAGCAGACTTCCTGCTGAGCAGGGAGCCCAGTGAGGGGCTTGGTCACAGGACCCTGGGATCATGACTTAAGGCAAAGATAGTTGCTTAACCGACTGAGCCACCCAAGCACCGCTGCCTATTCTGGTTTTAAATGAACATTTTTATGACTCCCATTTTCTGTCCTTCTTTAGTGTGCGTGTGTGTGTGTGTGTAAATTTATTTTTTTAGCATTTTTCCTGGTTGGTGTTCTCTGAGTGCCTTGAATCATGATTTGGTGTCTGACATTAATTTGGGGGAAATTCTCATTCATTATTGCTTCAGATGTTTCTTCTGTTCTTTTCTCTTTTTTTTATCCTGGCATTCTCATAACCCATTTGTTACTTTTTCTGTAGTTGTCCCACAGTCTTTGGGTAATCTGGGATTTTGGTTTGTTTTTGTTTTTGTCTTTTCCAGTCTTTATTTACTTTGCTTTCTGGTTTTTAAGGATTCTGTTGATAAGTTAGCTCATAGAATCTTTCTTTAGCTATGTTGAATCTCCTAATAAGCCCATCCAAGGCATTCTTTATTTCTGTTGTTGTGTTTTTGATCTGTAATATTTTGCTTTGATTCTTAGCATTTCCATCTCTTTGCTTACATTGCCCATCTGTTCTAATATGGTGTATAGTTTACCTGTTAGAGTCCTTAACATATTAATCATTTTTAAATTCCTGGTCTGATATTCCAGCATCCCTGCCATATCGGAGTCTGGTTTTGATGCTTGCTCTGTCTTTTCAAATTCTGTGTTTTGGTATACCTTGTAATTTTTTTCTTAATGGCCAGAGGTGATGTACCAGGTAGAAGGAACTGATGTAAACAGCCCTTTTGTGATGTGGTGGGTATGGTGTGTTGGGATGGGAAGCATTCTGTCGTCCTAGAATTAGGGCTCAGTCTTTTAGGTGTCTTTGCCTCAGGAGTATGAATAATATCACAAGTTTCTCAGCCTATACCTATCCCTCCTACCCTCTAGGAGGGACAGGATGGCTGGAAGCAACTGGACTTGGAGGCAGTAGTTTGTACTTTGTCCTCTCCTATGGGTCCAAGAAGAGCTGGTTTTACAACCGGTTTAGCTTTCGACTTGTTAGTTCGAAGTTGTGCTTTCCAAGCCTCTTACATGAGGAGCCAGAAATCAGAAGTCTGATTGTTTTTTGTTTTCTGTGTTTTTTTTTTTAATATTTGATGTTAAGAATACATTTTAAAAATTTATAACTTCACAAAAAATTTTACTTTATTGAGATATAATTTACATATTGTAAAATTCACCCATTTTAAGTGTATAATTCAGTGGCAAATTTTGACAAATTTAACAAGTTGTATAGCCATCACCATAATCTAGTTTTAGAATATTTTTGTCAACCTAATAAAACTTTTCATGTCCATTTACAGTTAATCCCTATTCTCCCCTCCACCCCAGGCAACTACTAGCTTACCTTCCATCTGTAGTTTATCTTCTGTCATTTCAGACATTTTGAATAATAAAAGTACATTTATCCAATGAATAACTATGGAGTTTAATGTGGCATATGGTATGAATTTATCCTACAAATAAACTTTATTAATTTCAAATTGTAAGATTTCCTGAATTCTAATTATTAAATATTTCTATAAAGTCCTTACTGTGGGGGCACCTGGGTGGCTCAGTTGGTTATGTATCTGCTTTCGGCTCCGGTCATGATCCCAGAGTCCTGGGATTGAGCCCCACATTAGGCTCCATGCTCAGCCAGGGAGCGGGCTTCTCCCTCTCCCTCTACCTGCTACTCTGTCTGCTTGTGATCTCTCTCTCTCTGTCAAATAAATAAATAAAATTTATTTTTTTTTAAAAAGCCCTTGCTATGTTAAAATTACAATAAGACACTAAAAAGTTATTGTCTCAGCCGTCAGCGTTATTATTACACGTTTGAGAAGTGGTGGTGGTATTATCATCATTGATAATGACTGCACAGAAGCTTCATTTTTCCAGCACAGGAAAACAAATACTGAATTTCTTGATGTCTTTCAGACTCAGGGTCTAAATGTGAGACCAAGAAGTTACATCCAAATCTGTGCAACAAATCTGGGCAAAGCATCTCTCAGAAACCAGTCTCTGCTTCACAGAAGGTTCCCGCCGGAAAGAGGGGCTGCAGGAAGAGTCCCGTTCTGATAAAACCCAGGCAGGTGCATTCAGGGAAGAAATCTTTAAAATGTAATGACTGTGGGAAAACCTTTGGTCAGAGCTTATCTCTTAAACTTCATCAGAAATCTCATACTGGAGAGAAGCCTTATGAATGCAGTAATTGTAGAAAAGCTTTCAGACAGATTTCATCCCTCATTCTTCATCAGAAAATTCACAACGGACGGAAAAGCTATGAATGTGGTAAATGTGGAGAAAGCTTCATTCAGAGAACATCTCTTATTCTACATGGGAAAGTTCATAATGGGAAGGAAATCTCTGACTGTGGGAAGGCCTTGAGTCAGTGTCCACCTCTCAGTGTGGGCCGGAAAATTAATTTTGTTGAGAACATCCACCAGTGTGGAAAGTGTGGAAAAGACTTCATTCGAATGTCATCCCTGTTACTTCATAAGAAAATTCACAGTGGAAAGAAAAGATATAAATGCAATAAATGTGGGAGAGGCTTCAATAAGAAATCAGCCCTTGTTATACATAAAAGAAATCATACTGGAGAGAAGACCCATGACAGTGAGAAGGCCTTAAGTCAGAGTCCACAGCAGAAAAGTCATCATTTAGAGAATCCTTATAAATGCAGAGCATGTGGAAAATCCTTTAATAGGATTTCATCCATTATGCTTCATCAGAGAATTCATATGTCAAAGAAAACCTATAAATGCGATAAATGCGAGAAGGTCTTCAGGCGGTTTTCAACCCTTATTCTACATCTAAGAGTTCATAATGGAGAGAAATTGTACAGATGTAGTAAATGTGAGAAGGTCTGTAATCGGCATTCATCCCTTATTCAACATCAGAAAATTCATACAAGGAAAAAGAAACTGTTTGAGTGTAAGGAATGCGGAAAGATGTTTTCTGGAACTGCCAACCTTAAAATACATCAGAACATTCATTCTGAAGAGAAACCTTTCAAATGCAATAAATGTAGTAAGGTTTTTGGCCGACAGTCATTTCTTATTGAACATCAGAGAATTCATACTGGAGAAAAACCCTATCAGTGTGAGGAATGTGGAAAAGCCTTCAGTCACCGAATATCTCTTACTCGACATAAGAGAATTCATACTGAAGATAGACCGTACGAATGTGATCAGTGTGGGAAGGCCTTCAGTCAGAGCGCACACCTTGCCCAACATGAAAGAATTCACACTGGAGAAAAACCATATACATGCAAAACATGCGGGAAGGCCTTTAGTCAACGGACATCCCTTATTCTGCATGAAAGAAGTCATACTGGAGAGAAACCGTATGAATGTAATGAATGCGGGAAGGCCTTTAGCAGTGGTTCGGATCTTCTTCGGCATCAGAGAAGTCACTCTTCAGAGAAACCGTATGAATGCAGTAAATGTGGGAAGGCATATAGTCGGAGTTCATCCCTGATTCGACATCAGAGTACACATTCTGAAGAAAAAGCCTAAGTCTGTTTTAAATATGTGAAAGCCTAGAGTGAGGCTGTCAGAGTAGCAGAGACCAAGGCATTGGAAAATGCACTTGTCTCTAACATAAGTTTTGTAAAAATGGGACCGTTTGATGATGTGTCCCACTTTGAAAGCTAAAGAGCAGAAGTCATGGGTGACTCTGACCAGATGATTTGTGATCAGCGGAGTCAGTGACCTTATCATAGGTCCTAATTTCAAAGTAGGAAACTCATATGATTTGATCAGTCATTTTTAATGAATACCACTCTTCATGTGATAAGAATTACTGATATTTTATTTCCGGTGTAATTTAAAGCTGTTTCATTAGTCACACACAACAAAGTAGAACTACAGAGTCCATATTTGTGGATGGGGCTTTGAGCCTGATTTAAGGTCACATGAAGAATGAGTTTAAGTTTGTCTCTTAGGACTGGAACTATCACATGTAAGAGATTTCCTGGGCAAACCAGGGTGCTACTTCCAGCTGGCAGAAAATTATGGGTGAGAAAAGAGTGAGTCTTCAGGTGGTTAAAGATAGTCCTCATAATTGTGTGAATCAGTTGAGTCATTGCCATATTGTCTCCGAATGAAGATGTGATATTCATCGTGTAAAAAATCTGACAAGCCTGAGACAAACTGATGGGAAAAAAGAAAGCAGAGAAATGAGAAGTTAAAAGCAGGGAGAAATTATTTGTTACTGTTTTACTAAAAAATAAATTTGTCTATATTTATATAAATAAACATTGGTATTTTCCTGTAAGAACCCTGGTGTGTATAAGTGATTGGTGGAAAATGAGATGCCATTCCTTGAATATGTCTTCTCAAAATGCATATGTCGAACCCTTAACCTCTAATGTGATGGTACTTTGAAACGGGACCTTTGGGAGATATTTAGGGAATAGATGAGGTTATGCGGGTGCATCATGATAGGATTAGTGTCTTTTAAAAAAAGGATGCCAGAGATCTTGCTCTTTCTAGTTTATGAAGGTACTGCGAGAAGACGGCTGTGTATAAGCCAGGAAGGTAGTCCTCACTGCGTCCGACCATGTGATACCCTGACCTCGGACTTTTAGCCTCCAAAACTAAAAAATAACTTTCTTTTGTTTAAGTCACCTCGTCTGTGGTATTTTGTTATGGCATCTGGAATGGCTAATACATTGGGGGGAAACCCTGGATTTATGTACCAGGCTCTTTTCCTGTCTGCTAATCACCATATATGATAACTTTCAGTCTCTGTTTCCAGCTTGTGCAAAGTATGTGAGAAATAAAATCAGTTTTTTTGTTACTGGGCTGTATATACTTGCACTCTTCTGCAAAGGCCATTTTTAAAACCACCCATATCCTGTTAAGGTAACTGGAATGCATGACCACATGGCTTTAGGTCACTCTGATTTTGACCACAACTGAGAAAACATCCAGATTTGCAGAGGGTAAGCGTGCATACAGAGTAACAGTAAATTTTCATTTACACTTGTCATAGTCGTTCTGTAAAATCAGCATAAAATATCTCTGACATTTGGAGCAAATAGGTGAGCAGATAATACAGAAAAGGTTCATGGAGAGGCATGTCTATTCTTCCTCCCCTTCCATGCCCTTCCCTTTGTTTAATTCTTCTGTCGGTCTGCCATAGAGATTGATTCCAAATCATTGGTCACAAACCTAATAAACTGATAAGACAGTGTTCTTGGTTACAGACACTTAGAATTTACAAGGGAATACAGCACATTAGAACGTGGAAACGGGGCGCCTGGGTGGCTCAGTGGGTTAAAGCCTCTGCCTTCAGCTCAGGTCATGATCCCAGGGTCCTGGGATCGAGCCCCGCATCGGGCTCTCTGCTCGGCAGGGAGCCTGCTTCCTCCTCTCTCTGCCTGCCTCTCTGCCTACTTGTGATCTCTGTCAAGTAAATAAAATCTTAAAAAAAAAAAGAATGTGGAAACATACCCAGTACACAGGTAATATAGAGAAGATGGTGAACTCCAAGGTGAATAGAGGACAGGGGACATGGTCACTTGGAGATAGTGACCATATTAAAGGAAGAAGAGGACATTAAAGTTGGCAAGGCACACAAAAGTTGGAAGGCTGCTGAGGGCAAAGAGAAAGTACCGATGCACAAAATAGTCACAGGAGGTGGTAGAGTATTAAAGGAATTACAAATTTTGGTATTTAATACAGTGACTGGCACATGGGAAGTGGTTAGTACTTATTAAATATTGAGTTAATAAATGGATTAATGAAAATAGTGTATCCTGACTTCCTCTGAGATGTAATTGACAGGGAACACTTAAACCTGGAAGTGACCCAGGTTTATTGCGATAAACCCTTGGGAAAACAGGCTCCCGTTTTAAGGAATCACTAGTAATGTTTGAAGACTGCTAAACTCTGGGTAACCATAGCAACAGCCAAACTTAAACCTAGTCCAGTTCCTGTCTATATTCATGACACCCCCCCCCCGCCACACACACACGAGGCTTAACAGAAGAAATGACACAACCATTTCTAGGAAGTCTATTTACCTCTTTCTACTGTCCTGTGCAAGATTCCTAGCTTGGGGCCTGGGGCGGGAGGGGAGCAAAATTAAGTATTGCAAAAAACCAAGAAGAATCTACACTCCCCACCCCCACCAAGTGAAAGAACAACCCAGAACTACTGAGAAGTACATAGGTGTTGGACTGACAGAATTTTTAATACGGTAAAGGTTCTAATAAAGTTGCACAGCAGCAAATAACATGGGTCATTTGAGCAGAGAGATGAATGATGGAAATACTAAAAATGACCACAAACTGTGCCTTCAGCAGGCTTATCAATATACTTGACACAGCCAAGGAAAGAATACGTGAACTTGAGAATCCCCCAAGCCAGAACAACTTGGGGCGGGGGGCAGGGGGTGCAGGGAGATGACAAAAAGAACATCCCGGGGCTGTGGGGGAACGATCTACCGTTTGAACACATGCATAACTGGAATCCCAGAAGGACCAGGGAAAACGGGGAAGAAATATTTGAAGATAAAATAGTGACTGATGACACCAGAACATAGATATATATGGGTCAGAGGATACCAAGAACGATTTTTTAGGGGCGCCTGGGTGGCTCAGTGGGTTAAGCTGCTGCCTTCGGCTCAGGTCATGATCTCAGGGTCCTGGGATCGAGCCCCGTATCGGGCTCTCTGCTCAGCAGGGAGCCTGCTTCCTCCTCTCTCTCTGCCTGCCTCTCTGCCTGCTTGTGATCTCTCTCTGTCAAATAAATAAATAAAATCTTAAAAAAAAAAAAAGAACGATTTTTTAATTACGGAGGAACAATGGTAAGAATTACAGCAGACTTAGGGGGCAAAAAGGAATTACAGTAGGGGCACCTGGGTGGCTCAGTGGGTTAAGCAGCTGCCTTCGGCTCAGGGCATGATCCTGGAGTCATAGGATCTGGTCCCACATGGGGCTCCCCGCTCAGCAGGGAGTCAGCTGCTCTCTGACCTCTCCCCTCTCAGTTTCTCTCTCTCTCAAATAAGTAAAATCTTTAAAAAATAAGAAGAATTACAGTAGACTTAGAAGTAATGCAAACTAGAGGACAATGACGTTTGTAAAGTGCTGGAAGGAAAAAGCTATCTTTATTGAAACTTCATGGAAATGTCTTTCAAAATTGATAGAGGAATGAAGACCTTCTCAGAATAAAAACAATACATTCTCAGAAGACCTATCTGAAATAAATGAAGTTCTTGAAGCAGAAGGAATGTGAAACCACAACAGATTCCTGGGTATACACAAAGGAAAGAAGAAAAATGGAATAAATGAAGGTAAAATGATTTTTCTTTGCTTATGTAAATGTCCAAAAGATAAGTTTAAAACTGTAACACGCTTTGTGTGTTTATTGCATGTAAAAGTAAAATTTGTGACAAGTGCAAAGGATGGGTGGGAGAAACTGGGAATATGTTATGCATAATCTTGTTAAGTGGCACATTACTTGATAATACATTCTGGTTAATTAAAAATACATGTTAACCCTAGTGTAACCACTAAAATTTTTTTTTTTAAAGATTTTATTTATTTATTTGACAGAAATCACAAGTAGGCAGAGAGGCAGGCAGAGAGAGAGGAGGAAGCAGGCTCCCTGCCGAGCAGAAAGCCCGATGTGGGGCTCGAACCCAGGACCTGGGATCATGACCCGAGCTGAAGGCAGAGGCTTAACCCACTGAGCCACCCAGGCGCCCCAAACCACTAAAATTTTTTAAAGAGGTAAATTTGTTAATAGAATAAGATGGAATAATATAAAAATATTCAGTTAACCCAATAGAAGGCAAAAAAAAAAAAAAAGAAAAAGAAAAAGAACAAAAGCCAAAGAATGGACAGAACAATTAGAAAATGGTTAAGAGGATGGATTGATTTTATTCCAAATATGTATATATCAGTTATATAATATATGATATATATATAATATATAACATTATATATATGTAAATATATATATTTACATCAAATGCAGATGGTTTAGGGGCACCTGGGTGGCTTAGTTAATCATCTGACTTTGGCTCAGGTCATGTTCCCAAAGTCATGGGATTGAGCCCTGTATCGGGTTTCCTGCTCAGCTCGGAGTGTACTTCTCCCTCTGCCCCTTCCCCTGCATCTGATCTCTCCTCTCTCTCTTTCTCTGAAATAAATAAATAAAATCTTTAAAAAGAAATACAGATAGTCTAAGCATACCAGTTAAGACAAGAGATTTAAGACTGAATGGAAAAGCAGGACCCAAGTGTCTGCTAGCAGAAACACACTTTATACTGGCATAAATCATTAAAAGCTAACGAGTGGGGGAAAGACAGATCATGAAAACACTAACAAAAATAAAGTTGGAATCACTATATTAGTATCAGATGAGGCTGACTTTAGAACAACAAATGTAATCAGGGATAGAGAGAAACATTATATAACAAAGGAATCAATTTTCAGGTAAACAATCCTAAGTGTATATGTATCAAGTTATAGAAGTACAAGTTACACAAGTGAGAAAAGAACAGAAAGGGCAAATAGACCAGTTCACTATTATTGGGGATTTCACCATTGTCTTCAGCTATTAATAGAACAAGTAGACACAAAATCAGAATATAGAAGACCTGAACAACACAATTGCCCAAGTTACCTAGTTGACATTTATAAAACACCACAAGAGCAGAATACATTCCTTGAAGAAGTACACAAGACCACAAAACAAATTCTAAGTTTTAAAGTTATATGAAGTATATTCCCTGTCTGTTGCAGAACTAATCTAACAATAACAGTAAGGTTTCTGAAAATATTTGGGAGACTTAAATTACAAATTACAGAGGTGCCTGGGTGGCTCAGTCGGTTAAGCGTCTGCCTTTGGCTGAGGTGGTGATCCCACAGTCCTGGAATCGAGTCCCGCATTGGGCTCCCTGCTCAGTGGGGAGTCTGCTTCTCCCTCCCTTTCTGCCTGCCAGTTCCCTGTTTGTACCCTCTCTCTCTGTCAAATAAAATATTTTTTTAAAATTACAAATTAGGGGCGCCTGGGTGGCTCAGTGGGTTAAGCCGCTGCCTTCGGCTCGGATCATGATCTCAGGGTCCTGGGATCGAGTCCCGCATCGGGCTCTGTGCTCAGCAGGGAGCCTGCTTCCCTCTCTCTCTCTGCCTGCCTCTCTGTCTACTTGTGATCTCTCTCTGTCAAATAAATAAATAAAATCTTAAAAAAATAATAAAAAAAATAAAATTACAAATTACATTTTAAAAATAACTTCAGGTTATCTGTTTCTTCTTTTTTTTTTTTTAAAGATTTTATTTATTTATTTGACAGAGATCACAAGTAGGCAGAGAGGCAGGCAGAGAGAGAGGAAGAAGCAGGCTCCCTGCTGAGCAGAGAGCCCGATGCGGGGCTCGATCCCAGGACACTGGGATCATGACCTGAGCCGAAAGCAGAGGCTTTAACCCACTGAGCCACCCAGGCGCCCCTATCTGTTTCTTCTTGAGAAAGCTTGGTAGTTTCAAGAAATTTTCCCCATTCCCCATTTTCCCTTCACCTAGGTTGTCAAATTATTTCCATAAAGTTCGCAACATTCTCTTACCATTTCATGGCTAGAATTTGTGGTGATGTCACCTTTGCCATGCCAGATAGTAATAACTTGTATATTTTTTCAGCAGTCTGAATGAAGATACATTGGTTTTATTGACCTTTTTATTTTTCTGTTTCCAATCTCATTTATTTCTGTTAGTCATTATTTCCATTTTTATGCTAACTTTGTGTTTCATTGCTCTTCATTTTCTAATTAAGGTGGAAATTAAGGTCACTTGGAGCTTTCAAAATTTTATAACTTTAGTACTATTATATTTCCTTCTAAGAACTCTTAGTTGCATCCCACACATTTTGACATGCTGTGTTCTAAGTTTTATTCAATTTAAAATACCTCCTATTTTGCCCTTGATTTCTCTCTTGACCCATGGGTTACCATTTAGGTCCAGACGTTTGGAGATTCCCCAAGTATGTTTTGTTTACTGATGTCTAATCCCTTCTGGTCAGGAACATATTTTGTATGACCTGAATCCTTTCGAGTTTATTGAGATACACCGTAAAGCCTGGAATATGGTGTGTTTCAGTAACTATTCTGGGTGCATATGAAAATAATTTGTATTCTCTTGGGTGGAGGGTTTTTAAAATGACAATTATGTGAAGTTGGCCGATAGTGCATTCAAGTCTTCGATATCCTTTATGATTTTCTGTCTACTTGTTCTTAGATGTGTGTCAGAATCTCTTAATATTATTTTGAATTTGTCCATTTCTCCTTGTAATTCTGTCCATTCTTCCTCCAGGCAATTCAGGTGATTTCCTCACACTCATGCACCAATCAGTGGTTAGGTAAAAACTAATTTTTAAACAGATTAAAAATTCTGATGTCTAAGAGTTTTTTTTCTCTAAAAGCTCTCAGGCACTTCATTCTAGGATCTCCAGCCGCTTCAATCTCCCTGACTCCCAGATCCATCTCCTCAACTCAGACCGTAGCTGGCCACTCTGCACCTGTAAATAATTTAGGCAGGCTTCTAAAGTCAGACTTTTCGAAGTAACACTGTGGTTCCAATCGAAGTGCTTGGATTTTAAATACAAGATTTTATTTATTTGAGAGAGCGGGGGAGGGGTAGGGAGGAGCAGAGGGAGAAGGAGAAAGAATCGCAAGCCGACTTTGGGCTGAGTGCAGAGCCAGACACCCAGCGGACTGAGCCACCCAGGCACCCCACAGAGTGCCTTTTCTTTTCCTTTCCAGATTCAACACTGCTTTAGTGGGACTTTATACTCTTCAATACAGTATCCGTTTCCTCTCAGGATTCTTTTTTTTTTTTTTTTTTTAATTTTATTTATTTATTTGAGAGAGAGAGACAGTGAGAGAGAGCATGAGAAGGGAGAGGGTCAGAGGGAGAAGCAGACTCCCCGGGGAGCTGAGGGCCCAACGCGGGCCTCGATCTCAGAACTCCAGGATCATGACCTGAGCTGAAGGCGGTTGCCCACCCAACTGAGCCACCCAGGCGCCCTTCTCTCAGGATTCTTCCCACATTTGGCAGCATTTCCTTACGGATTTTGAGGTTCAGAACTGTAGATATTTCTTCACTTCATCGAAGATGGTATTCCTGTATTCTTCTTATTCTTGTTGATTTGGTGTGAGAAAGGAGAAATGAATAGATCCATCTTGGTTGCACCTCCTTCTTTTATTTTTAACTTGTTGGAGAGGGGGAGGGGCAGAGGGAGAGAGAATCCCAAGCAGGCTCCATGCCCGGCGTGGAACTCCATCCCCCAACCCTGAGATCATGATCTGAGCCGAAATCAAGAGTTGGACACTTAACCGACAGAGCAACCCAGGCACCCCTCACTTTAAATTCCGAAATTAGCAAATACATTTAGAGGAGCCTCATAAATACGTTTGAATTTGCCTCCTTACGGGTATGTAGCACTTACAGTGGGAGGCTGGGGTGAAAATGAAGTTTCGTCACTTAAAGGCAGCCCTCTGTGGATCAGGTCTTCTGTCCTGTATGGAAGCGGCTTCACTCTGTTGGTTGTCTCTGACACTTCTGTGAAGGAAGCCGCCTTTGGAGGGTTTTAAAAGGGGCTCCCCTGAAGTCTTCCGGCAGGAATCGTCCAGGTGATGAGGCTCAACCACTTGTCACCCAAGGCCTCGTCTCCTGCTGTTGAGGTGGCCTTGTCTAGCATGCCGCCATTTTAGGGTCACTGGCAAGATAGCCGCGTGACAAGTTACAGGGCACTGAGGCCCTTGGCCCTCGGCAGTTTAATTTATCCTCGCTGCAGGGTCTGAGGCAGCACCACCTAATCAAACACACTCTTTCTGCAGCAAAACATACAAATATTCACACATTTAGGTAATCGAAAAATGCCCTCATGTCAGTTCAGGTCACGTTTTTTCTTTATGGGAACTGAATCTCAACCTCCCTCCCCCCTGCCCCCCTTCCATGGGAACTTTGTGAACTGTTCGACCCAGTGACCTAACCCTGCTGCTGGAGGCATGTGCACTGAACGCAGACTGGCCAGAGTGTCCCATGCCATGGCCCCAGTGGTTGGTCCAGAGTGGGCACATAGCCTAAACTGAACAAATCCTAATTTCTCTCTCTGATACGGAGGCTAAGAGAAAGAAGATCACCTTCCTTTCGAGATTAAAAGCTCTAAGGAGGGGCATCTGAGTGGCTCAGTCGGTTAAGGCTCTGCCTTCGGCTCAGGTCATGATCCCAGGGTCCTGGGATCGAGCCCCATGTTGGGCTCCCTGCTAGCTGAGAGCCTGCTTCTCCCTCTCCGTCAGGCCCTCTCCGTCAGGCCCTCCCCCTGCTTGTGTGCTCTCTCTGTCAGATAAATAAATAAAATCTAAAAACAACAACAACTAAAAGCTCCAAGGACCTTTTAAGTCTAAAATCAGATGCCACAACCCCCCACCAAGAAAGAGCCTGACAGAGAATGAAACAACTGAAAGAGCCGTTCATCTCTCACGAGTCAGAGCACTTGCCTGAAGCCGTAGCACGTCCACGTGACACCCTTCAGTTACAGGGACCAGCAAATACCTTTTCCTGAGCTAATTGGAATTCGGTTTCTATCAGAATCTCTGTGTGTGTGTGTGTGTGTGTGTGTGTGTGTGTGAGAGAGAGAGAGAGAACGAGAGAGAGAGAGCACGCATGAGCTGAGCGGGTGGGGGGTCAGAGGAGCAAGCCGACTCCCTGCTAATCAAGGAGCCAGACCCACAGCTTGATCTCAGGACCCCGAGATCATGACCTGAGTCGAAGGCAGACACTTTCCTGCCTGGGCCACGCGGGCGCCCCTCTGTCGGAATCTTTATGGCAGTTGCTGTTTCTCCAGTTATCAACTTTATAGACCTTTTAGTAATCTTTCTTAGGAACGGTAAGAATTTAACTCATCCCACCAAATGAATTATATATTCACTCTTCTGTTGTATTTTACTTTGAAATAGAGCTAACCTTTATTTCTTATTCTATCAACTTTATACAGATCTCTTGAATCCCCTCTATCAGAATATTGGCCCTTATCCTCAATTCATTCAGCCTCTCATTATTGCTATCAGCCACCCACCATCCAATCTATCAGCTACATTTTGCCTTTTAAATTATGAAAAAGACAATAGGTATACACACACACACACACACAGAGGCAGACTTATGTGACTTATCTATATATTATAAACTGGGAAATAAAATAGCACTTGGTCATTATGATGAGGTAAATATTCTCTGAACAGTTGGAGCCAAGTAATACATGGTTACATTTCTCTGTAGGTCCAGTGTTGTGATCCCAGTCTGCGCTTAAAGTAGTTTCTTCCTAATATCAGTCAAATGGAGTTAATTTTTTTATATTCTATCTTCCAGAATCCCACCACATTTCTTTTTTTTTCTTTTCTTTTTTTTTTTTTTAAAGAGAGAGACAGTGAGAGAGAGCATGAGCGAGGAGAAGGTCAGAGGGAGAAGCAGACTCCCCGTGGAGCTGGGAGCCTGATGCGGGACTCGATCCTTGGACTCCAGGATCATGACCTGAGCTGAAGGCAGTCGCTTAACCAACTGAGCCACCCAGGCGCCCCACACCACATTTCATGTGGGCTTGTTTTATACACAGACCTGATAACGGGTATAGTTTCCCCTTTGTTTTTCCCAGAACCAATAATTGCCTTTCTTTCCTTTTTTCTAAGGGAAACTTGTCTTGAGCATATTGCTAAAATCCTCCAGCTTCATACCTAACGTAACCTGTTCCAGTCTTCCTGAAGATTCACGGAGTCCCTGAGTTCCTAGCCTTCCAGTAATTTGGTCTGTTGTGGAGCGATCCTCCTAGTCGTCCTCAACACCGCTTTCCCAGGTTAGCTCCGTAGTTTATTGAAGCCTTTCCTGTTGCCTCCTTCCCGCTCCATCTAAATTTTACTAAAGCTGATCCTTTACGCCCTAATAAAGGGTAAAGGAGAGTAAACCGAAGAAAACCGCATATATAGAATATCAGTGTTTGGCCTCGTGCTTTATTGTTGCTTGGGTATAGACTTTTAGAGCCAAAGTAATTTTACCTCAGAACTTGGAAGGTGCTGTCCTGTGTTCTGTGAGCTAATACTGCTAACCGGAGGGAAGGCTACACTGTTTTGAATGTTCTTTTTAGGAGACATTTTCAGTATTCTGAAAATGAAATTTTCAGATTTCTGAAAATGAAATTTCAGAATACTGAAGATGAAACCATCCTAAAAAGCTTAGGATGGTTTCATCTTCAGTATTCTGAAATTTCACAAGCATATTTCTCAATGTCTTTTTTTCTGTTGTAATTGTGGTTTTTGCCAGTTCAACCTGCCCAGCACTCAGTGAGCTATTCCAAGCTGAACGGTCACAACTTTCTTCAGTTTAGAAAGATTCTCAATCATTTATTTGGTATATCCCTTATATTTTCTCTGTGAACTTTTCTGAAACTCCTGTTAATTAAACTTCTATGTCCTTTTGTTTCTTACTTTCTTTTTATGAATGTGGAAAGCTTTTTTAATTTTCCTTTAAACTTCTATTAAGTTTATTACAGCAATAACATCTTTTCATTCTTAGGAGTTCTGACTTACCTTTTCTTCCTAGAAAACGGGTGATTATTTTCTGGACATATTCTTTTTTAAAAAAGTGATTTTTAAACATTTTAATTCCAGCATTTAGTTAGCATTGTTTAAATATTAGTTTCAGGTGTACAATACTATCTAATTCTTTTTTTTTTTTTAATTATTTGAGAGAGCACAAGCCTGGGGAAGGCAGAGAGAGAAGCAGAGTCCCTGCTGACCAGGGAGCCTGACATGGGGCTTGATCCCAAGAAGATCATGACCTGAGCCGATAGTAGACTTTTAATCAACTGAACTATCCAGGCGCCCCTCTAATTCTTTTTTTTATAGCTTTCCATATTTACCTGTTCAAATCTGACATAAATTTTTAGTTTTCTTCTATCATTACATAACTTTCTTCACTGTAGGTTTAGTTCTGTCTTTTGGTCCTTATCATCCTGATAGTTTTCTTCATATGTTATGATCCTTAACTGTTCCAATATTCAAGAATGATATGGCTTGTGGCATCTGGCTGGCTCAGTCAATAGAGTATGTGACTCTTGTCCTGGTGGTGTTTGAGCCCCACATTGGGTGTAGAAATTACTTAAAAAAAAAAAAAATGATAACGGCTTGTTTACCCTAGGTACATATAGATCAGTTTCCCTGAATAGGAAGGGTCCTCTTAACCAGAATACCCAATCCGTCTCCTCTCTAGAAGGAACACTTATCATTTGGGTGTGTCTCTCTAGAACCTTTTTGAAACATTTACATACTTATTTAAATGCATTAGAAAAGTTGTAAAAACATTTAATACTACGCAAGTCTACAAAATTTGCTGTTTCAATGTCCTTTAGTCAAATCCATCCAAGTCAGTGTCCTTGGTGCATTCTTTCAAACTGCTGCTAATATTTCAAGCCCCGTAGAAATTTAGATTGTTTCCAGTGTTTCATGTACTAACCATACTGCCCTCCAAAGGGACTGGACTGTGGTGAACATCTTAAAAACTTCACTGCCTCCAAAGCGGCAGTGACGAGCTCTTCCTGCTCTGAGCAGCCGCCACTTTTTCAGAGTGCGCTGTTTAAATTGGTATCTCAATACCAGTGAGGTTAGGCAGACTCATCAGCCACCTGTTTCTTCTAGGATTTGCCTGTTCTCATATTTTGTCCATTTTTATACTTGCTTAGTTGGCCTTTGCTTATTTATAGGTGTTCTTACATCTTTCCCTTTGTATTATATTACAAAGAATTTCCTCCTTTTTGTTGTTCTATATTTTAAGAGTATTTTCTTTTTTATAAACCTATGTCCGACACCAATTAATATATTCTACTGTATTTTCTTATAATACTTTTACTTGTTAGTTTTACATTTAAGATTTTAATCAGTTGGAACTCCCTTTTTGTGGATGGTGTGAAGTAAGGATCCTATTCAATTTCTAGAAGAGAGGGTGGAGTGAGGAAACTGTTGGCTTCCACAGAGAAGAGCCTTTCACAGTCTTGTCATTGTTTCTCCTTATTACCAACCTCCCCCACAACCCCAGCCTCTGTATACAAACCAGCTTGAAGTTCGGCGTCCTCTGGGGATGTACACAGCATTTGGGCAGAGTGGCTCCTGTTACTAAAATCCCTATTGTTCAAACATTTCAGGTCACAGCAGCCTCTGCTACATTTCATGAAGGAACACTCTCCTCCCTTTTGTCTTTTATTTGTTCCTCTTTTCATCCACTGATGACCCTGTTTTCTGAACTTTTTTTGGTATCTTTTACATTATATTATCCATTTAATGGGATATGGAAGGAAGGTAAATTCATATACTGTTTGTTAACTATAAAAGAAAATCTTGATTTTTCTAATGAAAATTCTGTTATTGACAAGTTGCCTTTCCAAAAATGTGTACAAATTCATACTCCCACACGTGCTCCCTTCCTGTTTTTGCAATGTGTATTTTTTTTTAATCAATCTGATATTGACAGATGGATAGTTCATTGGTTTAACTTGTATTTCTCCTGATTCTAGTGACGTTCAGTATTTATCTTACATTCATTTCCTGTTTCTTCTTTATATCCTTTGCCATGGGAATAGTAGTGCCATTTTCTGAGTGATTTGTAGGAGCACTTTTATGTTAAGGATATGGATTTCATGTATGTTGTAATAATTACTTCTAATACTGATATTTAAAAACTCTGTGTTTATACTCTTGACTAGATAAAAGCCTAATAAAGTTCTTACGTAGTCAAACCTAGAATCTTATGTGTGTTGCTTCTGGATCTCATGTCTTGTTTAGGAATTATGATTATGAATTATGTTACTGTGTCCTCATAACTCATACACATTTGGATAAAAGATTGAAGAAACTGGTTTTGTACAGAGCAGAATCAATTTTAACGATACTGTTAAGCCACTGACAAATTACTTTTATTTATATATGTGTTTGTATGAATGTATAGGTGTGTATGTTCACATGCACACAATGTTTCAAACCTTAAAAAATTCTTCTTAGGATTTTGATAGGTACAAAGAATCTGTAGATTAATTTTGGGCCTCCTAACATCTTGAGAATAGTCTTCCCCTGCAGGATAAAGTGTCTATTCAAGTCTTCCTTTTCACTCTCCATTTCATCAGTTTCTTTGTACCTATATTCATATGTGAATTAGTTACTAAGGTGATTGCATATTCAAAGCCTCCAGGAGTCAGGAAGTAATACAAAATGTAAAGTAAGTCCGATGTACAGGAAGGAGGAATGGTTTGAACTGTGGAGAACTGGAAAACACATGCCCAAATAAAGGTATTTGTATTCTTTTTTTTTTTTTTTAATTCATCTTAAACTTGATGAGTACCAAGTCAAACATGTTTGTGGGCCACCAGTTTATGAGTATTGGTCTGTAATTTTCTTCTCCTCTAGTTTTAGGAATTATAGTTTAAAACTACCTTAACAATATTTTCAGTTTTAAACAACATGGATTTAATATAGTTCAACCACCTGGAATTAGGAGAGGGCTTCAAATTTATATTTTATTTTCTATTCTTTGGTTATTCGTTTTTTTGTCTTTTTAAAAATATCTATTTTGCCTTTGTCTTACTGCAAATGATGAATATATCTCAGTAAATCCTACTTATTACTTCTGATTTTTAAAATCTGGCTTCTTAGAACTGTTGAGTATCTAATGAAGTTAGTTCTTCTTACTACAAAGTCATGCCTTACTCTATATCCTTATGGACTTTAACATCAGTGCTACTGTGTTAGATACCCTTATCACCCACCTTCAGAACTGTTCCTAATCCCAGTTCTTTATAATCTCTTCAGTCTTGAACTGCTGCTGATTTTGTTATTTCTCAGATGAACCTTGCTGAGATGATCAGGTCCTCTTTGTATACCACAGCATCTTTTTATTTTATGGTAACATTTATTAAATGATTATGCTAGGCACTCTGAGCAATTTACATGCATTCTCTCATTTAATCCTCCCATCAACTTTTGAGGTAGTACTATTATTATTTCCATAATATAAATAAGAAAACTGAACCTTACAAAGAACAAAATGTTTCTCTGAAACTAGAGGTTTAGAAAATGGATGAGCAGAGATCAGAACCCAAATTGGTTTGATGCTGGAATATGAGTTCTTAATTCTGGATAAATAGCCAAAGAATGAGATGGATTTTGACATGAAATAGGTTCTTTGGAAGGTATACTGGGACAAGGTATTTGGGGCAGGAGGGTCTTTTAGGATGTTTTGAGGAATGTGTGCTTTAACCTAAGACCTATGGGGTACCAGTGAAGGGTATCGATGAGGAAGCGATAGGAACTTTTAAAATACAAGTTTGACCACAGTGGAGGCAACTGACAAAGGAAATGGTAAATACAGGGAGACCAATCAGAAGCTATTTCCATAGTGCTTATGAAGTAGATTACTGTGTATTGGACAAAGATGATGGAATGGAAATGGATTAAAGGAGTCAGATTCAAGGCATATTTAGGAGATAAAACCAACAGGTCTTGGCAACTGACTGGACATGGAGGGTGAGGGAGTGGAAGGAGTCAAGAATGACTCCATAGTATGAATTCTCTCATGCTGGGCAAGATGGGCACGCTGCCTGAAAGATTTTCTGCAATCCTTACATTCATAGGGTCTCTCTCCTGTATGAATTCTTTGATGTAGAGTAAGAGATCCACTATAGCTAAAGGCCTTCCCACAAATGTTACATTCATAAGGTTTCTCTCCAGTATGAATTCGCTTATGCTGAGCGAGGCCTGCATTCTGGCTAAATGTTTTCCTGCATTCCTTGCACATATAAGGTTTTTCTCCAGTATGACTTCTCTGATGCTGTGCAAGTGACGAACTATTGCTAAAGGCCTTCCCACATTCAGCGCACTCATAGGGTTTCTCTCCAGTGTGAACCCTCTGATGTTGATCAAGGTACGCAATCTGGCTGAAGGCTTTCCTGCATACTTTACATTCATACGGTTTCTCTCCAGTGTGAACTCTCTGATGCTGAGCCAGGTGTGCATATTGGCTGAAGGCTTTCCTACATTCCTTACATTCATACGGTCTCTCTCCAGTATGAATTCTCTGATGTACAATTAGGTATCCACGATGGCTAAAGGCTTTCCCACACACATTACATACATAGGGTTTCTCTCCTGTATGAATTCTCTGATGCTGAGCAAGAAATGAACCGTTACTGAAGGCTTTTCCACATTCAATACATTCAAAAGGTCTCTCTCCAGTATGAACTCTCTGATGTTGAGCCAGGTGTGCAATTTGGCTGAAGGCTTTTTTACATTCTTTACACTGATAAGGTCTCTCTCCGGTATGAACTCTCTGATGTTGGGCCAGGTGTGCGTTCTGGCTGAAGGCTTTCCTACATTCTTTACATTCATAGGGTTTCTCACCAGTATGTATTCTCTTATGTTGAGCGAGGTTTGCACTCTGGCTGAAGGTTTTCCCACATTCAACACATGCATAGGGTTTCTCTCCAGTATGAATTCTCTGATGAAGAGTAAGGGATGAGCTCTGATTGAAAACTTTCTCACATTCATTACATTTCAAAAGTTTCTTCTGTATATAGACTTTCTTATGTTTCATTTCAACAGATTTTTTCCGGTAACTTCTCTTTTGTGGTTCATGCTTATGTATTCTTTCTTTGGTGGGAAAAGTCTTTTTTATATCAAATATTGCATCCCGATGGAAAGTTTGCCAAGATTTAGTATATTCATTACTTGGATCTTCAGTAAGGATTCCTTTATGAGTGATGATCAGTTGTCTGGAATGTACTTCCTGACTTCCTGACTGGTTCTTAAGCCAGTCCTCACTTTTACAGTCTTCTCTCAAACTGGGGCAGTCAAGGCTGTAACTAAGATGGCTTCTCCCCATTTTCACTAGTTTGGACGTTTCTTCATAAATAACTTGCTTTGATGAAAACTCATTGTTTTCAAATGTGTACTCCCAACCTAAAAGATATCAAGAAAACAAACGTCTATTTGTTCATCAGAAGAGAAGACTTCTAAAAGAAAAATTGATGAATAAAATACGTAAGAAGTTTGGGGATTTAACAGCTGTTAAGATGCAGTCTAAAAAGTATGAGATCAGGGCACCTGGGCGGCTCAGTTGTTGAGCGTCTGCCTTTGGCTCAGGTCGTGATCCCAGGGTCTTGGGTTTGAGCCCCGCATCAGGCTCCCTGCTCCGTGGGGAGTGTGCTTCTCCCTCTCCCACTCCCCCTGCTTGTGTTTCCTCTCTCACTGTGTCTCTCTCTGTCAAAAAAATAATAAAAATCCTTAAAATAAAATAAAACATATGAGATTATAAAGAATGAAAAACTAAGAATTAGGATATAAATTAGAAACTGAAGAAGCTATTTAAAATCCCAATAATTGTTTATCTAATTTACTATTACAGTCTCCAAATACCCTTCCTTCCTTGCCTCAGGTTATACTTCATTCAAGCTAAGTCCATTATCTTTAAAAAGTCAATTTCATAAGGTCAGTGTGGCTGAAAAAAAAATTTTCCATAAGATCCCCAAACCCAGAGATACACCAGGTACTATTATTTGCTTTAGGTTGTATGTGCCAACTGTGGCTAAACTTTTGTAGTTTAGAAAATGTCTTTTTGGGGCATATGGCTGGCTCAGTCAGTGGAGCATGTGACTCTTTCTCTTGGGGTCATTAGTTCAAGCCGCAAATTGGGTGTGCAGCCTACTTTTTAATAAAAAAGGTCTTCTTGGGCGCCTGCATGGCTCAGTGGATTAAGCCTCTGCCTTCGAGTCCCACACGGGCTCTCTGCTCAGCGGGGAGCCTGTTTCCTCCTCTCTCTCTGCCTGCCTGTATGCCTACTTGTCATCTCTGTCAAATAAATAAATAAAATCTTTTTTTAAAAAAAGTCTTCTTGTCAGGCATTTTCTATGTGATATATTTCAACAAAATGTAAATTTTTAAAAAATATTTTATTTATTTGAGAGAGCTAGTGAGCACAAGTTGGGGGAAGGGCAAAGGGAGAGGAAGAAGCAGACTCCCCACGGAGCGGGGACCCCAGTGCAGATTCCATCCCAGGACTCCAGGATCGAGACCTGAGCCAAAGGCAGATGTGTATCCAAATGAGCCACCCAGGTGTCCATGAAATGTAAATTTTCAGTTTTGACCCCAAGCTAAAATGCCTTCACATAAAATTAATTTTATATAGGGTACCTGGGTGGCTTAGTCAGTTAAGTGTCCAACTCTTGATCTCAGCTCAGGTCTTGATCTCAGGGTTGTGAGTTCAAGCCCCACATTGGGCTCTAGAGTGTGGAGTCTACTTACAAAAAGTAATTTTGTATCAAACTGCTTCATTTTATGAACCTGCCACAGGGCTTAACTTGCCACCTTCTTCCCATTCCCCAATCAAATCATCTATTCTGCTCAAGACTTTCCAGTGGTTTCTCACATTTATAATAAAACCAAAGTTCCTACTAATGGTTTACAAAACAATGTAATACATGAACATAAATGTAAAACCTTTAGTAAAATTACTGCAAATCAAATCTAGGAAAATATGAAAGTATAATTACCAAGAAGAGCTTATCCCAGGAATGCAAGATTGGTTTAATATGTGAAAACCAGTGTAATTCACCACATTAACAGATTAAAGGTGGAAAATCATATGATTATTTCAATAGATGTAGAAAGAGTATTTGGTTAAACTCAACATCTGTTTATTATAAAATTTCTTAGCAAAACCAGGAATAGAAAAGTTTGTCAAGGGGCGCCTGGGTGGCTCAGTGGGTTAAGCCACTGCCTTCGGCTCAGGTCGTGATCTCAGGGTCCAGGGATCGTGTCCCACATCAGGCTCTCTGCTCAGCGGAGAGCCTGCTTCCTCCTCTCTCTCTCTCTGCCTGCCTTTCTGCCTGCCTCTCTGCCTACTTGTGATCTTTCCCTGTCAAATAAATAAATTTAAAAAAAAAAAAGAAAAGTTTGTCAAATTGATAAAGGGCAAAAACAAAACAAAACAAAACTGATAAAGGGCATCTATGAAACATCAACTTAATGGTGAAAGACTGAATGCATTTTCCCTTAACATTGAGAATAATCCAAGTATATGTACTCCTAGTAATTCTTTTCAACATTTGTAGAAGATGTCCTTGCTACTGTAGTAAGTCAAGAAAAAAAAAAAAACCTGTAAGATTAAAAGGAAGAAATAAACTGTAGACATAAATCTATCAAGATCATAAGATATAAAGTTAATATAAAAATCAATTTACATTTTTGCATACTAGCAACAAGCAAGTGAAAAATGGAATTCTTAAGAATTCTATTTATAGGGGCGCCTGGGTGGCTCAGTGGGTTGGGGCCTCTGCCTTCGGCTCGGGTCATGGTCCCAGTGTCCTGGGATCGAGCCCCGCGTCGGGCTCTCTGCTCGGCAGGGAACCTGCCTCCTCCTCTCTCTCTCTCTGCCTGCCTCTCTGCCTACTTGTGATCTCTATCTGTCAAATAAATAAATAAAAATCTTAAAAAAAAAAAAAAGAATTCTATTTATAGGGCGCCTGGGTGGCTCAGTGGGTTAAGCCTCTGCCTTCGGCTCAGGTCATGATCCCAGGGTCCTGGGATCGAGCCCCGCATCGGGCTCTCTGCTCAGCAGGGAGCCTGCTTCCCCGCACCTACATCCCCCCCCCCCCGCCGCCTGCCTCTCTGCCTACTTGTGATCTCTGTTAAATAAATAAATCTTTTTAAAACATGGGCAAAAGATTTGAACACTTAACAAAAGATATGAATGGCCAGTAAGCACATGAAAAGACATTCAACATGTCATCAGAGAATTGCATATTAAAACCACAATGAGGTACCACAACACAACCATTAGAATGAGTAAAAGTAAAAACTGAAAATACAAAGGTGTGAAGATACAGAGGAAATGGAAGTCTCAGACGTTGCTGTGGGGATGAAAATGGTATGCTTGGGAAAACTGCAGCTGCTTAGAACGTTAAACCTATTCCTTTTGTATGACTCTTTGCACGTTCAGATACTTACCCAAGAGAATTGACAACATACATGCACACAAAGTCCTGTAAATGACAGCTTCACAGCAGCTTTATTTATAATAGCCAAAACCTGGAAACAGCCCAACTGCCCATGGACAGATGAAAGGAAACACAAAATGTGGGACGTCTGCACAGCAGACTTTACTACTCAGCATAAAGTAGTCATACACGCAAACATACGGGTGATTGCAAAATTATGAGTAAAATAAGCCAGACACAACAATATATACTATATGAATCCATAGTTCAGATGGAAACTAGTCTAAAGTGACAAAGATCAGATTAGTGTTTGAAGCCAGGAGGACAAAAATGGACTGCAAGGTGGCACAGGCCGTCTTTTGGGGTGATGGAAATACTGTATTTCTTTTTTTTTTTTTTTTTTTTTTTTTAAGATTTTATTTATTTATTTGACAGAGAGAGATCACAAGCAGGCAGAGAGGCAGGTAGAGAGAGAGGAGGAAGCAGGCTCCCTGCTGAGCAGAGAGCCCGATGCGGGGCTCGATCCCAGGACCCTGAGATCATGACCTGAGCCAAAGGCAGCGGCTTAACCCACTGAGCCACCCAGGCGCCCCCGAAATACTGTATTTCTTGACTGTGGTAATGGTTTCATGGATGTATACAACAGTCAGAATTCGTCCCATTGTAGGAGTATATGGATGCAATTTACTACATGTAACAATTCCTTAATAAAGTTATTAAAAAAAATATATGGAAACAAGAAAGGTAAGTAAAGATAGACTTCAATAACATAGAAATAGTACAACTCATGTAATAAGCTCTTAACACTGAAAATAGAACTTAACCTTGGAACCTATGGAACATTTTACAGACACCAACTACATATTATGCCATACAAAATTCTTAAGTGTCAAAGAATTAATACTAGTCCTATTTGATCAAAATACATTAAAACCAGAAAAATTTCTTCTTTTTTAAAGATTTATTTATTCATTCCACAGAAGGAGAGAGAGCGAGCATGTGAATATGAGGGGGGAAGGGGAGAGGGAGAGAGAGACACTCAGACTTCCCATACAGCGGAGAGCCCCACCCAGGGCTCAATCCCATGACTCTGAGATCATGACCTGACCCAAAATCAAGAGATGGATGTTTAACTGACTGAGCCATCCAGGTGCCCCCAGAAAACTTACCCTTTTTTTTTTTTTTAAGATTTTATTTATTTATTTGACAGACAGAAATCACAAGTAGGCAGAGAGGCAGGCGGGGGTGGGGAGAGGCAGGCTCCCTGCTGAGCAGAGAGCCCGATGCGGGGCTCAATCCCAGGACCCTGAGATCATGACCTGAGCCGAAGGCAGAGGCTTTAACCCACTGAGCCACCCAGGCGCCCCCAGAAAACTTACTTTTAAACAACTCTCATGTAAAAGAGAATTTTTTAAAAAGTAGGTTATCTAAGAAACAGCAATAACAAAAATAGTGACTATTAGACTCTCTGGAGGACAGCTGAAGCTATATTTCAGAGGAAAATTCATAGCCCCTAATTAGTGAATAAGACAAGTAAACAAATAGATTAAGCATTTGTTTCAGCAAAATGGAGAAAAAAAAATAAACCTAAGAAAATGAGAATAATTGCATCAGGGAAAGCAGAAAATAAAGAATTGGAAAAGTGAATAATAGTAACGCTAATAAATCCATAAGCTGGATTTTAAAAATAAAATTAATGTCTAGCTTACCTAATAATTTTTTTTTAAAAGAACAGCTATACAAAATAAAGTTGAAAACTATAGCTATAAAAAAAGAATTATAAGATTATATTCTTCAGATTCATGGAAATACATTTGATAACATAAATTAAGAGATAGTTATTTGGAAAAGTAAAAATTTGTAAAATTTCACCCAACACAGAAACTGTAAAGAGACTACCAGAGAGAACATTCAGAAAGTTGTCAAAGATCCACTTTCCCAAAAAGGCCCCCATGCCAGGTTTTATCTCAAACTGTAAAACTAAGTGATCTCATCCATTCATACTGGCATCTCTAAATCACTTTTTTCTGAGCCTGTCCCCATCTAGTGGCATGTTGTGTTTCTTCACTCAGCAGTTTCTCCATCTTGTAAAAATAAGTCTCATGTCCTAAGTCAAATTATCATCTTTCCCCCCTACCAGTATGTTCTTTTTTCTATTAAACCGTCTCACTTTCCAGTTACCCAGACTTGAAAATATAACTGGAAATTCTTTCTGTGATGGTTAATAAGCCTCTGAATAACCTTGAGAATTTAGCAGAATAATTTTCTCAAAGTAAACACTCAATGAATCTTGGTAAAAGAATAAGCGAATGAATAGATGAATCAAACCTTCATTCTAAAAGGAATAAGTGAAAATGAAAGAAGAGACGTTGCTGTGTCTAGATTTTTTAAAGTATGATGGGGCAACTTGTGCAAAACTAAAAAGCAAGAACAAGCAGACACTGACATTTTGGACCCAGAGAATAGGAAAAGGTTATCAGAGAAGAACGTAATCTGTGAGACAATATATACAAGGGGAATAAGTTAGGGAGATCATGCCAATGGCACCTCAGTGCTTCCTCCCAGGCCGTACGCCCTTAAGAAAAATTACCCAGGAAACATCAATGATAAGCTGGAACCTCTCAGAACAGCTGAGCTTTTCCTCGCAATGGCCTCTTCTACCTTTCTAGGTCTTTCCCACTCACCAGGGCACGTGCCTCTTGTCCCCTCCTTCTTCACCATCCAGGGTTCTTTTCCTTGTTCCAATAATGAGATCACATCTGGCTTAGAAACTGAAACTCCTGCTTACAAGAAATAAAGGGGGAATTAGCTGGGCCCATAAGTCAGATCAAGGTGTTCAGTCATCAGGAAGTCAAGGGCATTATAGAAGGAAGCAGAGGACGAGGTGAAGTATTCCGAAGAAAGGGGAAAGTGACGTTGTACCAACAGTCCAGTGAAGCTGCCAGTTCTACACACTCAGTCTATTTTGGGAAGCACAAGAAAGGGAAACTTAGTGAAGTAAATTGGAGGCTTCCCAAACATTGGAAAGCAGCCCTATGTGCGGATTCTGAATTCTGGGAAGCTCCTTACCCAGTGATACCAGGCTCCTATAGTTCTCCAACATCACCTTTCTGTACAAATTCCTCTGAGCAGGGTTCAGCCATTTCCACTCCTCTTGAGAGAAATCTACAGCCACATCCCCAAATGTCACCAAATCCTGAAATGACATGAATATATTCTTTTATGCTCAACTAGACTTTTCACCTCAGATTGGCATAGTTTGAAGAGTTAATTTGTACTTTTGGAGAGAAATATTGCATATAGCAAAACTTTCTGGCAATATTTTAGGTTCTCTACAACACATGTCAAGCAATTTCTAAAATTTCTCTGTGCTTGGTTTTAATATTTTCTCATGGAAAGTATACTATTTCTAACATAGTCTCTATTGATGGGAAAAGAGCAAATGAGCAAAATAATTGTTATTCATACTAAATGCTAATGCATTTCTCAATATGGAAAATCAGGATAGACTAGAGCAGTGAAGAAAGGCTTTAAGGAGGAGGCAGGAACATGAGTTTCACCCTGTAAGTTGTAGGTGGTCTAAACCTACATTTCCCGAGCTCTTCAATGGAATGGCTAATATCCCAGCTGGATCAGTAGGGTACATACGTAAATATATTTGATGCTTGTAACACTGATTTCCTAAAACTAAACATACAGGTAATAAAAATATTAAACAAGTTCCATAGTGATTTTGCAAAAATATAACTTAAATGAACGTATGCCATAAGAGAACAACTGGGGCAATAAGATTATCCAACAGCTCTTGATAACCCCACTGAGTTTCAAAGACAGTTGGTAGCTGTAACAAAGACAAAATATAGTAATTTTTAGCACTATTAGATAGTGAACATTTCAGATGTGATAATGAAGTACAACAAAAAATCCTCACAGCTCTCACTAGAGGAACATACCCAGTTGTGCAGGTCTTATGTGTGGGAGTTTTTAAAATGTTAAAGTACAGTTCTCAAGTAATACTCCGTTGAATAAAGGATCTTTATAACCCGGAATAAGTCCTTGTCTGCTTCCTAAAAATTCAAACCGGTGTTCTTCCGCATGAGGTACATCTGCTGCAGACTTACTAGGGCTTTCATACGGTTTGCTTTACGCCGCTGTGGTGTGGCATGTCACAGAGCAGAGCGTGCTCCTTATCTGGGCTGATACACAGACGCAATTAACGGTACACATCTGAAGAGCTGAACTGACTCGTTAAATCCTGAAACAATGCCACTGGTTGGTAACAGCTACTACACTGAGCCCTGCTAGTGACCATCACAGATCTCCCCACAACCCAGCAACTTAAGGGGGAACGCCCAGCACAGCAGCAGCCTCCAGTATCCCAGCTGGGGTGAGTTCTGGTGTGTGCCTTTGCCTCAGTGGTTATCGAATATGAACATCACTCCTATTAAGTGTGACTCTGCAGAGTAATGGTCCAACTGACGATGCATTTAAGCACATCAATGATTTTATGCAGAAACATTTTTAATGGAGAAAATGAGTTCCTATGTAAATTGCTAGTGCCCAAGTAATGGGCAAAAATGTTTAAGGAGACTATAAGGGAAGCAGAAGTATGCCTCCAGGAAACATCAGTTACTTGCATCGGCTTGATCTCACAGGCCTCCACCTCTAAAACACTTCTTAACACCGGGAAATACAGGAAGTGAATAAAAGCTTCAAGGAAGGAAGGGAACATGAACTGAGTCTTAAAAGATGAAACTTGTCCTAGACAAGGCTGGCTACTGTCAGTCATCAGTTCCATTAAAACTCAAACACTTCAGTATAAACTAATATTTTGTGCTTGACAAAAATGTTCTACACACATTTCCTCAGTAAACAGAGACGAGGCAGCTTTTGCTAAAGTCCTTAAAAAACCTTGTTTAGCTTCACACACAAACTAATGCATTCCAGGTTTCAACTGTCTGATTGATCTTTTCCTCTTAGCCATTCAATGGGACTTGAATATCTTTAAAATGTTTTAGTATTTATTTGATAAAACAGGAATTTCGTACAATATGTAATCATTAAGGAAACTTAACAAATAATGTCCAGTATTTCTACCCTCAGTGATTTTTCCTTTTTATAAATTGCAAGTCCTCCATCCCCACATCTACCCACCATGTCACCCTTCTTCCTAGAAACAACAAAAATTTACAGCTAGTATATATTTGTTCAAATATTTCCTTATACGGACATGTCGATGATTATCTATCCATGTTCATTATAACATCACTTTTGTTAAATGGATAACATTACGTGGTATAAATATGCTGTATCTTTACTAACTCTCTGTTTATTTTCATTTACGTGAATCTGAATTTTTCACTATGATGTGAGAACAGTGATGCACACTATTTTTAAATGTTATAGTGCAGTTCTCATATAATACTACTGTATGAATTAAAGATTCAACAGAGGTCTCTGTTTCCTTAAAATAAATCCAAGGAGGTATTCTCTCCACTGAGACTAGGATTTCCCAAACTTACTTGACCTCAGAAAAAATTTTAAATTACACTTTTTGGTCTAGCAAGACTAGGAGCTAATGAAAAGATAATTCACTCTGGGACTAAAGTGTTGACCTGCAAAGAAATACTAATTGTTCTTTGAGTAGAAGGAAATGGAAATGAAAATCAAGAAAAAAATCAAGAGCCTCAAAGGAATAACTATAAATATAATATCTACTACTACTACTACTAAGTTGGAGTTAAACCACTATAGAGGTCTTTTTTTGTTCAGGAAAGTAGTAAGAATACTAATTATAGAAGGAAGATTATAGAAGGAAGGAAGGAAGGAAGGAAGGAGATAATTACATAATTAAAAATGGGTAGGAGTGCCTGGGTGGCTCAGTGGGTTATCTGCCTTTGGCTCAGGTCATGATTCCAGGGTCCTGGGATTGAGCCCCACATCCGGCTCTCTGCTCAGCAGGGAGCCTGCTTCCTCCTCTCTCTCTCTCTGCCTGCCTCTCTGCCTACTTGTAATCTCTGTCTGTCAAATAAATAAATAAAATCTTAAAAAAAAAAGAAATGGGTAAATATCCTATAGTGGCCACTTAAAGAATAATAATGTGTAATTAATAAGATAAGGAGAAAGTACTTGATTTATCCAAAAGAAGCAAACAAGGAGAAATAAAGGAACAAAGGAGAGATGGAGTAAGTAGAAAACAAATGGCAATATGACGGGCTTAAATATGTCAGTAATTACATTAAATGAAAATGTACTAAACACTAATTAAAAGACAAAGATTCTCAGACTGGATTTCTTTATAAATCAATGTTTTGATGGAGACATGGGATTTGGGGAGGCACACGGAATCACGGAAGGCACACGGCCACTCAAGTGCCTTCCTGTGAGTACAGAGAATCATGGGGGGCACAGAGCTGAGAGGCACACAGCTGACAACCAAGAAAGTGGTGTTTACAGAGGCACCCTTTAAATATAATCTTTAGAAACGAGAGGCTTTCAAAAACTGTGTGTTGCAAGGATCCTTGGACTTAATAAAAATGTTTCCTGGGCCTCACCATCAGAGCCTGATTCACAAGGTCTGGGGCGGGGTCCCAGAAACAGCATTTGGGCTGATGGGCTCTGTCTGTTTTACAGGTCATACCCTCTGCTTTCTGCTTTTTCCGTTACCAATTTTGCAGCAGGAGAAAAGTAGCCTGCTCTTATCTCTCTGGTCTTACTCGCAGATGAGGAACTCACAGTCCGTTCCTTTATGTATTAGTTTGACGAATATTTCCTGAATGCCTACTGCGTACAGTGTTCCAAGCACTGGGACTGCAAAGGTAAACAAAATGCAGTTCCTCTGCTTGTGGAGTTAAGATTCTAACAGAGGAGAAAGACATTAAACATCAGGTCGTACAATGTCAGGTAGTGACACTGTGGCAAAAAACAAGGGTGGCTGAGAGTGAAGCGTGTTTGTTTTAGATGAGATAGATGGTCAAGGCAAACCTCAGTGAAGCGTAATGTTTACACAACAATCTAAAGGTGAGAATAAACCATGTCCGGATGTAAGGGAAGAGAATTACAAAAGAGGGAGGAGCAGATGCAAAGGTCCAGAGATAGGCAAGAGCTTGTGTGCGGAACAGCAAGCTGACCAGTGTGACTGGAGCACAGGAAGGTGAAGACCTGGAGAAAACGAGGTCTGGGGTAGCCAAGAGGGGGATCATGCAGGGCCGTGTAGACTGTGGAGAGGACACTGGGAAGCCAGTGAGGGTTCCAGGCAAAGGGGAATGATATACTCCATCACTGTTCCCCGGTCCTCCGTTATTTTCTACGCGCTCTTCAAATCATCACTCACCAGCCTCACTGCCTACATTTGATGCAATCACTAGTGACATAGGTATGTCATTTTCCTCCCTTGGCCGGTCTTTCCTCATCTGTAAAATGAATGACTTGGACAAGATCACCCAAAACTTGGCATATATTTTTTTTTCAAGATTTTATTTATTTATTTGATAGAGACACAGCGAGAGAGGGAACACAAGCAGGGGGAGTGGGAGAGGGGAGAAGCAGGCTTCCCGCTGAGCAGGGAGCCGGATGCGGGCCTCCATCCCAGGACCCTGGGATCATGACCTGAGCTGAAGGTAGATGCTTAACAACTGAGGCCCCTAGGCACCCCTGGCATATATTATTTTATATTCACCTGGCTCTGTTATTTTATTAGCCTAGATCTATGCTGCCCAATACACAGCTACTAGTCACGTGTGGCTATTTAAATTTAAATCAATTAACGTTAAAGAAGGGAAATTGAGTGTGGTATATATTCTCTACTATTCATGATTTTTCTGGAATTTAAAAGTATTCTAAAATAAAAATTCATTGAAAAAAATTAATGTTAAAGATTGAGTTCCTCAGTCACACTAGTATATTGAAGTGTTCCATAGCCACAGGTAGCTAGTGGCTACCGTATGGGACAGTGCAGATGTAGAACATTTCTGTCATCAATCATCGCAGGAAGGTTTTTTTTTCCTTTTTTAAAGATTTTATTTATTTATTAGAGAGACAGCACTGAGGTGGGAGAAGAGGGAGAAGCGGTTCCCCTCAAGCAAGGAGCCCAATGCGGGCCTCGATCCCGGACCCTGGAATCATGATCTGAGCTGAAGGCGGACACTTAACTGACTGAGCCGCCCACACATCCCTTACCATAGGAAGTGCTGCTGGACAGTGTTGCTCTAGTGGATTTCTGCTTCTGGTTCATCTTCCTCTTTATAGCCATTCTCTATATTTTCATCTAGCAGTTCATTTGGTTTTATTTTTTACATTTAACCTATAGAATGTATTTAACCTCAAAGTGTGAGGAAGAAATCTTTTTTCTAAATGAATAATCCATTCTGTCTCCACTGATTAAAAATAACATCACAGGGATGCTTGGGTGGTTCAGTCGGTTAGGCGTCTATCTTCAGCTTGGGTCATGATCCCAGGGTCCTGGGATGAGTCCCACATCGGGCTCCTTGCTTGGTGGGGAGCCTGCTGCTCCCCCTGCTTGTGCTCTCTCTCTCTCTGACAAATAAAACTTAAGAAAAAAAGAGAACAAAATAACGTCACTTACATTATCATATAATAAACAAACTAGTAGACATTAAACTCCATGAAAACAAAGACAGTGTTTATTTCCAGCGTGTAGTATATAGCAGTAAATCTTTAATAACTCTATATTCAGTGAATGAATAAATATTTTCCATTCTTACTGTGTTTATTTCTCGACATTATATATTGATATTGATTAGATATTGATCTTCTCATTTATTTCTTCTGGCTCCCATTCCATACTATTTATTGTTTCATTATAGATGTATGCAGCCATTTTAAAATGTAGATTCAAATACTCTCTTCTATTCTCATTTTTTCAAAAGGAAGTCCTATTTTTCCATAAGTAATTCCACTAATCTTAACTGGATAACCCAGAATGTCCACTAATAACTCAGAATGGCCCTGTAACAGGACCTTACTACTCCCATGGAACCTTATTCTTCAGAGCTGATGGAGTGCCCTACATGACCCACACTTTAATACTCAAAACCCAACACATACTACTCTTCAAAATCACCTTAAGCAAGAGATCTTGTCATGTACTGTGACTAAGATAGCCCAACAGCCCTTGTCTTGCCTTCCTCTCAAACCTAGGTCTGTGAAAAAGCTCTAAGCTAATGACCACGTCAAAATGTACCTGACCTCCGTGAGTCAAACTCCTTATGTAGAAGACTCTCCTATCCTACCAAGGAGTATGTTTTTGCTTCTGAGAGCTTCTAACAGAACACCTAACCTGCAGGAGTGCTCAACTGTTTCTTGAATGAAGATGAAAATGCTGAGAAAAAAGGACCTCCTCACTGGGGACCATGTTTTACTGGATTGGGAGAACGTGAGGACAAGGTCACTGAATGGATGGAGCTTCGTTAGCTGGGAAATTTCAGAAGAAAAGCATGTTTCTATGAAACCTGAAAAACAAAGCACCTCAGGGAGAAGAAATCCTCCCTTACCTTGGACATGGCTTTAAGAATTTAAGAATTTATGACAGCTCCTCTGTCCTCCTACTTCACGCTTCTCACTGGAAGGGCAGTGCCTGGAAAAATAAGGCTGGAGAGGTAGAAAGAAACCATAAATGGCACTATCAAGTCAGTATTATTTCCCCCCTTCACACAGGAAAGGTGTCCGTCACTGAAATTACTGAAATCATCCAAGGCTCCGTGGTAGTAAGTGAGCCCAACTGGAATCCAGGTCTGGCTTTTTAGTCTTCCCACCAGATAATGATCGTAGAAGAGAATATGCTACCACCCTTATTTCAAAATAAGATAAAGCTACAAACAATGCCTCAGAGAAAGCATCTTCACACAGAGTAGGCATCAGAGGGGTCCTGTGGTCTGGGGGACAGTGGGCCAAAGAGCCGGAACACTGCTTGCGGTCCTGATTTATGACATACGGCCCCTGGAAACCAATCTCTCAACTTTTCTGAGCAGTTTCCTCAAGAAGAGATGAGGGAGGGGACTATGCATTAATAGTCACCGACACTCCTCCTCAAGAGTTGTTTTCAGCTAAACCTCGCTACCTCGGAGAGCGAAGCAGTTATCTCAAAAGCCGCGTCATGCTAAGAACCGCCAGGTCTGGGGATCAGAACACCTGTCCTCGGCTACGTCTACCGCGCACTAGCTCTGCAACCTGCATGACCCAGTAACCGCTCCAAACCTCAGTTTCCTCCTCGGTGAAATGGTACCTGCCTCCCATTCGTTGCTGGGAGGACCCTGAGACGGTCCACAGGAGGCATTTAGCATAGTGGTGGGCGCTCGGCAGCAGGAGTCATGCCTGTTCGTGGACCGCACACAGTAGGCGAGCTGTCCACGAACACACATGAAGAGTCTAGGAGTGGAAAGGAAAGATCTTCCTTCCGTGCCACAGAAGGCTGGAGCCTGCTCGCCGGCCCTCCAGACCCGGAGTGGGGTCCCCTCCAGACCCGGAGAGGGCTCCCCTCTCCTTCCCTACCTGAGCGTTCCCCTTCTTCTCAGTCCCTCTCAGGCTCTCCCGCCCGACACAGTCTCCCCGCCCGGAGCACCCTGGCCTCCCCAAGCACCCGCCCCGCCCCCCGACCCGGCCGGAGCCACACAGTCCTGGCGCGGGCAGCTCTCCCCGCAGCCTGGCACACGCCCGGTGGGTCGCACTGTCACAGCGGCATTAGGTCCCACAGCCTCACGCCGTCTCACATGGCCGGCCACCCAGCCGCACACTCACCGTCACTGTCATGGTCACAGACGTTCGCACAGTCACACACAGGGGCACGCACACGGTGACAAGGTGTCACACACGGCGACACGGTCTCCCACGGTCCCAGGCCCCCTCGTACGCCCGCTCCAGCCCCGCAGGCCGGCCCGGGCGCGCGCCCGCCCCCGGCGTCCTCACCGCCTCCTCCCCGCGGGTCGGCACCTCCCTCCGCGCCGGCCGCCGCCGGGAGCCCAGCGCCCCGCGGGCCGGGGCGGGGCCTCGCTCTCGGCCGGACCGGCGGGCTCACAAAGGGGCCGCGGCGCTCGGGCGGGCAGCGGAGCCGGCCGCAGGGGCCGCTGGGAAGTGGAGTCCGGGCCGGGCGCGGCGCAGGGCATCCTGGGACCGCCCTCCGTGGGGCCCGGCCGGCGGTTCCTGCTCCTGCCCACGAGTCGTGCAGCGCGCTCTCCAAGCCCCGGGCCTCCCAACTCAGACGCAGGCCCGGCTCAGCCCGGCCAGAACGACCGGGTCCCGCCCAGGCCCGGACCGGCCCGTTCGGAGTGCGCAGGCGCAGCGAGCCCCGGCCCAAAGGCACCCAAGCCGGGGTACCCGCCGGTGGAAGGGGGCACGAGGTGCGCATGCGCGGTGGGCGGGGCCGCTGGTCGGGCTGTGAGAGGGGAGCGCTGGGTGGACCCGCGGGGCGCGCAGCAGGGGGCTCCCTAGGGGGGGTGTGCGGGTGGGCGGGAGCGCGGCTTGCCGGGGTCCCGCGCCCTTCGTTCCTTTTCTGGCTGTCTTGTCTCATCATTCACTTATTGAGCACCGACTGTGTGCCAGGCATGTTGCAGGCGCCGGGCACACACCTGAGCCGCGAGAAGAGCCCCACCCTCCTGCGGCGGGAGGGATTCGCGGGAGAGAGACGCGCGGAAGGACAGGTGCTGAGGGAAAGCGGCGGGGATCCGTCGTTCGGTCCGTTCTGCGCCGGCCGCGCGCCCGCTGGGGCCTCGGCCGGCCGCGGCGAAGTCGGTTCCGCGCCTCAGGGCTTCCGCCGCAGCCGCCGACGGCGAGGAGCGCGTGCGAGGACAGTTTACAGCCCGGAGGTTGCAGACGCGCATCGTTCTCGGGGGAGTCCCTGAAACGCGGACGGCGCGGAAGGAGGGTTAACGGCGCGTCTACGGGTTTGAGGACTGTCCCGCTTCATCAAAAGCGTGGGGCGAGGAGGCCGTACCTCAAGTGCTGGTGCTCCTGCAGGGTTTTTAACATTTTACTTATTTGACAGGGATCGCAAGCAGGCAGAGAGGCAGGCAGAGGGAGAGGAGGAAGCCGGCTGCCGCCGAGCGGAGAGCCCGACGCGGGGCTCGATCCCAGGACCCTGTGAGCCGAAGACAGAGGCTTAACCCACTGAGCCACCCAGGCGCCCCGGGTCCTGCATTTTTTAGAGGAACGGAGCTGTTGCAGTTGCGCTAAGACAGCGACACTGGAAAACTGTTCCTGTGTAAAAAGTAGAAGGAACACAAGGAAAATTGCAGTTGGTTTTGTGTTTGAGTTTTGAAGTTCTGATGTCTCCCCCCTTGCCGTTTCAGGCCATACAGACAAACCTTATGTAAGTGAAGACGTATCCACTTCCAGGTCTTTGCAGCCGTTTCTGCATCTCACAAGTGTATACAGATTGGGTATCTTTACCCTGAAAGCGTGTGGTAACATTTTTCTTTTCAGCCATTATCTCTTGTTTCTTTTGTTGGCAGAACCCTCTATGAATCTTGGCGGTGGTCACTAAGTGAATCAAATTTACTTTGATATATATAAGAAATACAGTTTCCAGTTTCAAATCGATAATCAACAGACATGTCTGCCCAGCATCTAAGTTTAATGTCATAAACTACATAATCTTCGGAAGTAGAAATAAATACAGAATCCTCAGAGACAGAAGGACCCATTTAGGGGTCCTGGGATCGAGCCCCGCATCAGGCTCTCTGCTCTGCGGGGAGCCTGCTTCCTTCTCTCTCTCTGCCTGCCTTTCTGCCTACTTTTGATCTCTGTCTGTCAAATAAATAGAATCTTAAAAAAAAAAGGACCCATTTATTTTGCCTTCAGTTGTCACAGGGAAGATGCAATCCATTTATTTTTTCATTGGTTAATACTGGAGCAAATTTAAATGGTCTATTTTAATTTTTTAAGAAGCAGGGGGTTAACGTTCTTTTTTTTTTTTTTTTTTTCTTTTTTGGCTATGGATGTGTAATGGCTCCAGCACTATTTGTTGGAAAGGCTAACCTTCCTGCATTAAATTGCTTTTGTACCTTCATCAGAAATCGGCTCAGGGGTGCCTGGGGTGGCTCAGTCGGCTAAATGTCCCATTCTTGATTTCAGCTCAGGTCATGATCTCAGGGTTGTGAGATGGAACTTGCTTAGAATTATCTCTCCCTCTCCCTCTTCCTCTGCCCCTCCTCCTCTGGTTTCTCTCTATCTTTAAAAAAAAAAAAAAAAAAAGGAAGAAGGAAGAAAAGAGAAAAAAGAAAAAAATAAGTTCAGGTATCTAACAAGGACTTGTATCCCAGAATATGAAAAGAACACTTACAACTGACTAACACAAATGACAATTTAAAAATGGACAAAGGATTTGAATAGACATTTCTCCAAAGAAGATACACAAATGCTCCATAAGCACATGAAGAGGGACTCAACATTCATTGCCCTTGAGAAATACAAATCAAAACCACAATGGCACACCACTTACCACCCACTGGGATGGCTAGAATCAAAGTTAAATAACAAGTGTTGGTAAGGATGGGGAGAAATTTAACCCTCACAATGTTGACGGTGGGAATTAATATGATGCAGCTACTTTGGAAAACATTCTAGAAGTTCCACATAAAGTTAAGCATACAGTTACCCTATGATCCCAGCAATTTCAGTCCTATGTACACACCTAAGAAAAATGAAAACTTACATACATGCAAAAGTTAGTACAGAAATGTTCATAGCATCGTTATTCATAGTCAGCAGAGTGTAAACCACCCAAGTGCCCGTTACTAGTCACCCATAAAAACTGAGAAAAGTAATGTAGTGCCAATATACAAGCTACATGGATGAACCTTGAAAACTACACTGTGAGAGGAACCAATCACAAAGGACGACATATTGTATGAGTCTACTTATAGGAAATAACTAGAATATGCAAATTCATTAAGACAGAAAGCATTTTAGTGGTTGCTTAGAGCTGATGGGAGGAGTTAAAGAATGACCACTAATGGATACAGATTTCTTTTTGTGATGAATGACAAAAATACTTTTAAGTTAGACTGTGGTGAGTTATACAACCCTATGAATATAATTTAAAAAAATATTAAATTGTACACTTCAAATAGGCAGATTGCATGGTGTGTGAATTATATCTCAATACAATTGCTAAGAATTGTTAAACATTATTAAAATTGTTAAAAATTAGTTGAGGGGCGCCTGGGTGGCTCAGTCAGTTAAACGTCCCATTTTTTTTTTTTAGTTTTTTTTTGAAGATTTTATTTATTTATTTAACAGACAAAGATCACGAGTAGGCAGAGAGGCAGGCAGAGAGAGAGAGAGGAAGAGAAGCAGGCTTCCCGCTGAGCGGAGAGCCCGATGTGGGGCTCAATGCGGGACTTGATCCCAGGACCCTGGGATCATGACCTGAGCTGAAGGCAGAGGATTTAACCCACTGAGCTACCCAGATGCCCCTAGACGTCCCATTCTTGATTTCAGCTCAAGTCATGACCTCGGTTGTGGGATCAAGCCCGGCATGGGGCTCTGCACTGGACGTGGAGTCTGTTTAGGATTCTCTCTGCCTCTGCCTCTCCCTCTGCCCCTGCCCTGCTTGGACCTGTGTCCTCTCCCTCCCTCTCTCAAAGAAAAATAGTAACTGAAAATAGAAATTAGTTGGGTATATTTGTGTGGGCTCACTTCTGGATTCTCTTCTGTTCCCTTAACCTACGTTTATATCCCTTGGTCTCTGCTACCTGGTGTTGATTACATGTCCGTTTACACATTGTCTTGCACCAGTGGAGTTAAGTATTGGTGTTGGGTAATTTCTCCCACTTTGTTCTTCTTTGCCAAAATTATTTTAAGCTATTTTAGAGCATGATTTTCCATGTGAATTTTAGAAAAAGCTTATCTATGTCTACGAAAGACCTTGCTTTTATTTCCTTCTACTTGGTTTGGGTTCATTTTTGCTCTCCCAGTTTCTTGATGTAGAAACTTAGAATAATGACTTGAGACCTTTCTTTATTTCTAATGTAAGCATTTAGTGCTATAAAGTTCCCTCTTAGCACTGCTTTAAATGCATCAAACATACTTTGTTAAGTTATTGTAAAGCCAATCTACACTCTTGCTCTTGCGTTTCTCCTTTACTACTCGTCTTAGTATCCTGACACCAGAAATGTGAGGGCTTTTCTCCCCCCAACATCAAGCAATTCCGCAACACCAGCTGAATGCCCTAAAATGTAGCTCAATTCTGACCCAATGTGCCTGAGTTTAGCATCACATCGCACAGATTAAGGGCTCAAGTCCCAGTTATAACCAATGCTTCTGACCAATGAGCTATAAGTTGGAGGTTCCCATGACCTCCTTCTCGAGTTTGATTAATCTGTTAGAATGGCTCACAGAGTCAGAAGTTTACTTACTATTTATCCATTTATTATAAAAAGATACGGTAAAGGACACGGATACTTCCAGATGAAGGGATGCATAGGGTACAGTATACAGAAAAGGCCCTTTTCCTGGTGCATGGACAGCTGTCTTCTCCCTGTGCAAGGGAGGACAAGGGAGATTTCCAGGGCCTCTGTTCTAAGGGCACTAAACCCATGCATGAGGGCTCCGCCTAGTGACATCATCATCTCCCAAAGGCCCTCCTCCTGATACAACCACAATGGGAATTAGCTTTAACACATGAGTTTTAAGGGCCATAAACAGTCTGTAGCACTGACGAAATGCATTCTGTTCACCAGGAAAGAAAACCTCTATATGGAAAGTAAACTCAGCGGGTTTGGTGTATGAGGCAGAGCGGAGTTCAGGATGCCACTCACGTTTCTAGTGTGAATAGGCAGTGATGGCAGGTGGTTTAGTTGCACAACTCTATAAGTCTGGTTAAAACACGCACAGTTCGGGGCGCCTGGTGGCTCAGTCAGTTGAGCGCGACCGATTCTTGATTTCGGCTCAGGTCGTGATCTCAGGGTCATGAGATTGAACCTTCCGTCAGGCTCTACGTTCAGCAGGGAGTCTGCATGAGATCCTTTCCCTCTGCCCCTTCTCCTGTTCCTCTATCTCTAGTAAATGAATAAATCTTGAAAAAGACACAACATACACACGGCTCTCTGAAATAAGGTCACGAAATCATAGAGTGAATAGGGGGAGAGGGAGAGGGAGAATTTTAAGCAGGCTCCATGCCCAGCTCAACCAACTGAGCCATGCACATGCCCCTACTCATTCTTTTCAAAGAGCCATGTAGTATGTACAATTATTTATAGACTGTGAGGAAAACTTTAATAAATCTTCAAAGTACAAATATTACAGATAACATTGATTCATCACACTTTATAGCATAACAAATTGCAAACAATGTACATGCATTTTTAGATATCCACATAACGTTCTACAGAAAAATAAAGAACAATTATAATTTACAGTAGGAAAACAACTTCTGAGCAAAATAAAAGGTAGAATAAATGAAAAACATTGGTTGGCCTCAGTACATAATAGAAACTAGCTACATGATAAGAGTATTTTCTAACTTAAGATTCTAGCCCAGACACTGCCCCTAAAATGATACTCAATATTTCTACTTGCATGTCTCACAGTCATTTCAATCTATCACATTCCTAACCACCCATTCTTATCTTCAAAGATGCACCCCTCTCGGGTGTTCTGAGTTAAGGACATTCGTTCTTCCTGTTACTCAGCTCAGAGTTTCCTCACGTTATCTTTCACTTCTCTTTCTCCTGCTATTTCACCCAATAAACCAGCCAATCCTGTCACTCCACCATTAAAATATACACAAAATCCAGGGGCGCCTGGGTGGCTCAGTCATTAAGCATCTGCCTTTGGTTCAAGTCATGATCTCAGGGTCCGGGGATGGAGCCTGCTTCTCCCTCCCCCTCCTCCTCTGCTCTCTCTCTCACAGATGAATAAAATCTTAAAAAAAAAAAAACATATATATATATATATATATATATATATATATATACACACACACACACACACACACACACACATATATATATATATAAAATACAACCCCTTTCTCCTTCTCCTCTGGTGCCATTCTGTTCCCAGATTAGGCCCAAGGTGGACATTCAGCAGAAGAGGGAGGTGGTGGGCCTGGAGCCACAGTCACTTATGGGAAATGTAGTCCTTACCCCATAAGTCAGGACTAGCCAAGAAGGCAACTCAGTTCATCTACCTGCGATCTGAGTCCAGTCTGGCCACGCCAGCTGGCTACTGAACCCACCCCTGGTTGGGGGCCTGCAGCATGTTGCGGCTTTGTGTCCCAGCTCGTATTTGTTCCCAGTGAGGTCATCCCTCTGCCTAATGCTCAGAGCCTCGGAGGCGCAGCCAACCCACCCACCCTACAAGTCTGACCAAGGGCCCTGATGTTAATTCTATCCCCTGTGGTCATTTCTTGGAAATGTCAGCCTAGCACAAGCCTGAAATGGCCCAGTGACCTTCTTCTCCGGGAACCGTCCCACCCTCTCCTCCAGAGGCCAGCTCAGACTCTGTTTGGTTCTGATTCCATGAGGGCTTGTGGCCTCATGATGTCATGAAGCAAATGTCCGTCTCCAAATCTTTCTCTAAGGTTCCACCGCGCTGGCTCCTCTACAACTCAGAGGGCACAGGGAGCCTTTACCCCACCCTCAGATACCGAGGTCTTGTTTCGTTGAAATACCAACTCTTCTTCCACACTCTGCCCCAGAAATTCTAATCACTCCGGCTTCCCAAACTGTTGGTTTGTGTCAACGTAGCAAATCGGTGCTCTGCCTTGGTTCCTCCTCTTTACTCTGTGGTATGTAATAGGTCTTCGGAGAGAAAGCCATTGCAATGATAGGATCTCATTTATGTCCATTCTCTCAGGGATCAAAGTCTTGCACTACTTGTCAATATCTGAAAAGACTTGTTTCCTACACATTATCTCATTTTTTGTTAAGAGCGTGATGGCCAGTTTAGTGCAATTACACTATTATTGTTCAAGGCAGGGAATCCTCCCAGTGTTTTGAGCATTGCCTTATTTTTTTGGCACAGGAAAATTCCCATATTCATCATGTACTTTCCCTGTTCCAGTCCTAGAATCAGACACGTCTCCAAGAAGCTTTGGTTTCTTTTACTGGAGAATGGTCTTTAGAAACCAAGGTCTGGGCACTAGGTTTTTATGTTCATTACTCTGGGGCATCACTGCTTCCAGGCCCATTCACCAAATAGAAACAAAATATAAAAACACATTTTTAAAAAGACTTTATTTATTTGACAAACAGAGATCACAACTAGGCAGAGAGGCAGGCAGAGAGAGAGAGAGGGGGAAGCAGGCCCCCCGCTAAGCAGAGAACCCAATGCGGGGCTCAATCCTAGGACCCTGGGATCATGACCTGAGCCGAAGGCAGAGGCTTTAAACCACTGAGCCACCCAGGTGCCCCAAAACACATTTTTGAAAGGAAATGATAAGAGTTTAATGAGGAAGTTCAAGCTTTTTCTTTTTTTAGAAGTTTTTGATTTATAGAAAAACTGCAAAGATAGTTCAGAATTCCCAAACACCCTGTACCTCTGTCCCCTACTATTAACATCTTACGGTAGTATGGTGCTTTTGTTATAATTAATGAGCCAAAATTGATACGTTACCAACTAATGTCCATACTTTATTCCTATGTAATTTTCATCGATTTTATCTACCGTCCTTTTTCTGTTCCAGGATCTAATTCAGGATACATTGTTTTTAGCAGTCATGTCCCCTTAGGCTACTCTTGGTTGTAGGGTTTCTCAGACTTTCCTTGTTTTTACTGAACTTTACAGTTTTGAGGAGTTCTGGTCACATATTATGTAAAATGTTCCTGAACTGGCATTTGTCTGATGTTTTCTAATTCTACTATGGTTATATGTTTTGGAGAGCAAGACCACAGAGGTTAAATGCCATTTTCATCACATCTCATCAAAAGTATGCACTATCAAAATGATATCACTAGTGATGTTAACCTTGATCACCTGGGTGAGACAGACACCCACATTTAAAAAAAATATTTTATTTATTTATTTGACAGAGATCACAAGTAGGCAGAGAGGCAGGCAGAGAGAGAGAGGGAGAAGTAGGCTCCCTCCTGAGCAGAGAGCCCGATGTGGGGCTCGATCCCAGGACCCTGAGATCATGACCTGAGCTGAAGGTAGAGGCTTAACCCACTGAGCCACCCAACTGCCCCAACACCCACATTTTTAATCACGAGTTTATACCAATCCAACATCACAGCTTCTTCTTTACCTTCCATCACCCCTTATTTGTCTCTCTTGTGCCACAGGAACACACCAGCTCCCATCATTACATTTATCGAATGCTACAATGCATACAGAATTGCTTCCAAATCATGACACCCATGTTATTATGAGAACAATTTCTAAATTAGTTCAGAAGTTGCATGAAGTTTTTTGGTTTTTGTCTTTTGTATATTATCTGATATATACAAGGTTGTAAATACTCTCCTGTCATTTGTTTGTTGCCTTTGCTTATGGTGTACTTCGCCATACAAAAGTGTTTTAGTTTTACATTCTCATTGGTAGCAGTCTTTTCTTTCAAGTCTGGATTTTTCATCATCACTAGAAAGTCTTTTCACACATCCAGGCTACAAATGAAGGCAACTCTGTACGTTTCTGGTACTTGTATGAATTTAAACCTCTGATCGATTTGGAGTTTATTCTTTTGCATGATGTGAAGTATGAATCCAATTTTACTCTTTTTCCTAAATGACGATCTAGTTATTTAGTTATTCCCCAAGGTTATTTATTAAAAAGTCCATTTTTACCCCAGTGATTTGCCAACTATTATACACTAAATTTCCCTCTGTATTTGGTAGTATTTCTGACTTTCTATTTTCTTCTGCTGTCTGGCAATTCAAGAGCCAATACCAGAAAGTTATAATCACTTAAAAATTTTTTTTCTAGGGGATGGGGGGTCAGGAGAGGGTGGTGGGGTTATAGACATTGTTGGGGGGGGTGTGTGTGCTATGGTGAGTGCTGTGAAGTGTATAAACCCGGCGATTCACAGACCTGTACTCCTGGGGCTAAAAATACATTATATGTTTATAAAAAATAAAAAAAAAATAAAATTTTTTTTCTATATTTAAATTTTTAAATTTTAAATTTTTTTGGTATATTTAACACACAGTGTTACATTAGTTGCAGGTGTACGATATAGTGATTCCACAATTCAATACATTACTCAGTGCTCATCAAGATAAGGGTAGTTTTAACCTCCTTAATCTTTTTGCCCATCACCGGACCCACCGCCTCTCAGGTAACCATCAGTTTGTTCTCTATATTTAAGAAGAGTCTTTTTTTCTTTGTCTCTTAAATGCCACATAAGAATAAAATTATATGGTATTTGTCTTTCACTTAGCATCATCCCCTCTAGATACATCCATATGGTTGCAAATGGCAAGGTTTCTTTTTTTTTTTTTTAAGATTTTATTTGACAGACATAGCGAGAGAGGGATCACAAGCAGGAGTGAGAGAGAGAGAAGCAGGCTTCCGGCTGAGCAGGGAGCCGGACGCAGGGCTGGATCCCAGGACCCTGCGATCATGACCTGAACCGAAGGCAGAGGCTTAACGACTGAGCCACTCAGGCGCCCCAAGGTTTCATTGTTGTTAATGGCCGAGTAATGTTCCGTTATTGTACACATACCACACCTTCTTTATCCATTCATCCAAATTAGACAAAGTTTTTAGAATGCTTTATTTTTTTTAAAGATTTTATTTATTTATTTGACAGGCAGAGATCACAGAGAGGCAGGCAGAGAGAGAGGGGAAGCAGGCTCCCTCCTGAGCAGAGAGCCTGATGTAGGACTCGATCCCAGGACCCTGAGACCATGACCTGAGCTGAAGGCAGAGGCTTAACCCACTGAGCCACCCAGGCGCCCCTAGAATGCTTTATTTTTTTAATACTTTATTTTTTAAAAAAGATTTTACATGAGAGAGAGAGGATGAGGGAGCGCACACACAGGCAGAAGCGGGCTCCCCCCTGAGCAGGGAGTCCGACTCGGGCCGGATTCCAGGACCCCAGGATCGCGACCTGAGCCGAAGGCAGAGGCTTAACTGACTGAGCCCCCAGGCGCCCCTGAGGTTTTTCCCGACGCAATCTCCACCCTCGGCGCGGGGCTCGCACTCGCCGCGCGGCGACCGGGAGGCGACAGGGTGCTCCGACCGGCCGGCGGGCGCCCGCGGCACGCGGCAGCCCCCGGCAGGGCCCGCACGCCGACCGGCTTCTCTCGCAGACGACTCCCGGCGCCCGGCATCTTACTCCGCTCGGACACTCCCGCCGCGCGCGCACCGCGACAGGGAAAACACGGCCGGCACCTCTGCTGGGCTCGAGCTGCGCGTCCAGTTAACTCGGAGGAGCGGACCCCCGGGAAGTGCGCGACGACGCGGGCGCTTCGGAGCGGAGGACGCACCGGCCACCCCGTCGTGTCATTCACCCGCGGCGACATGTCGTTAGGACGTGTCCTAAGAGCAACAAGGCCAGCTCCGGCGGCTCCGGGACAGCGCGGACGGGAAGGGGGCTCGTCCCCCAGGCGCCTCCCGGGCCGGGCCGGCAGCGCGCGGGCAGCCCCGCCACACGCGACCGCGGGGGCTCGCGCGGCGCACACACCCGGGCTTCTCCCGCTCCCTCACACCGAAGTCGAGCCGCGCGCGCCGCCAGAGGACGCGGCCGAGCTGCCACCCGCAGCGGGAGACTCGACAGCTCCGGCGGACGCGCGGGGACGGGCGGGCGACTGCGGGCCTTCACGGCCACACTGGCGCGGGGATCGCTACCACCGACAGCGAAATCGGCTCACCCCGCGCTCTCCTTCCCGAACCACGTTTACTCGGAAACAGACGAGAACGTTTAAAATAGCGCTCGGGGGCGCCTGGGCGGCTCCGTGGGTTAAGCCTCTGCCATCGGCTCAGGTCATGATCCCGGGGTCCTGGGATCGAGCCCCGCATCGGGCTCTGTGCTCAGCGGGGAGCCTGCTCCCCCCCACCCCGCCCCGCCCCGCCTGCCTCTCTGCCTGCTTGCGATCTCTGCCTGTCAAATAAATAAATCAAATCTTAGAAAAAGAAAAAAATAAAAGTCGCTCTCAGATAAGCCCGGACTTTTCCCTCCTCCGAACCTTCTGGTAAAACGACCGCTCCGCGGAAGTGACGACTGAATAAATGACATTTCGCAGACGCTGCGACCGTCTCCCACGAGCGTGTACCCAGCGTGCGCCGGCACCAGTCACACCCAACGACGGCCCCGAACCGCACACGACGCCCGTCGTCCCGCCACCTGAGAGCCGAGCGCGTGCACACGCCCACGCGACGCGCACACCGGCCCGGGGACCCCAGACTGCAACGCGCCCCCTCGAGCACTAGGCGCCGCCACACGCGGGCACGCCCGCGCCCCGCCCATCCCGAAACACCGTGAGATCCGGCCTTGAGGCTCGGCTGTGCCTTCGCGCCTGGAGACTACGTTTCCCAGAAGAGACTGCGGCGACGACCCGCTCTCGAGGACGCATCGGCGGTGCTTTGTGCGCCTGCGCCATCTTCCGGCTCCAGGCGGCGGGCCCGCCGATACCGAGGAGGAAACGCAGCCGGGGCTTCGCGGAGCACGGCGACGGTGGCACCTGAATCCAGGAGGCGGCAGGTGAGGGGCTTTGGAGCTTTCCAGGGGCACCGGGGTCCCTGCGGGAGCGGGCGCCACGGCCGGGCGGGTCTCGGGCCGGGGAAGAACCGGAACGTCTCGGCCCTGCGTCGGTCTCCGGCTTTCCGGGCTCTGGACTACATTTCCCGTCGGCCTCCGCGGCGTACGCTCGCCGCGAGCGCCCCCTTTCCGCGTCCAGGCTCATAGCCCGGGTGTCCGGACCCCTTAGGTGGGTGTGAAGGGTCCCCGACTCCCAGAAGTGCTGGTGGGCATTTACAGCCTTTCCTACGCGTGCCTTTTCTTTTTTTTAAATGTGGAACAAAGTCTTGTTTCATGAGATTCCCAAGCAGTTGCAAAGACCTCAGAGTATTGAGCGCGACTCGTTCAGAAGCCCAGGCTTCAGTTTGAGACCGTTTCAGATGATCTCGAACTTTTACAAGTTGTGTCCGACAGTGGGGAAATGGTTGCGTAAATCACGGGCCGCTCGTGGCATAAGATGTGATAAACCTGTTACAGATAATGCTCAGGCAGTGGTCACAATAAGAAGAAGGGTCTGTTACCCGTTCGGAGCGACCAGTTGCTTCATTTACGTGTTTCCTAGAAGTAAATATTTGTAACGTGCCGGGCGCTGCTCTGCGTTCCTTTGTAGAACGCTGCTCGTTGGGTGACGGGCTCGCCAAGTGCTTGAATGACCTCGTTCTTCATACTTGGATTCTTTTTTTCCAGTTCTGTTTTTAAGCCCATGTGCCAGCAGGTGGGGCGTTCGACCTCTTTTGCAGAATGTTCTCATGTTGTGTAAAGACACCACTTGTTAACGTTTCCCCACATCATTTTCGACAGTTGTCGGTGTTCCATCATGAGGCTCCGCCAACAGTGATCCAGCCAGCTGCCTACTTGTGGACTTTTATATACTCATTTTTGTTGTGTTTTCCAGTAAATTTTGTGCACACAGCTTTGCTCACTGTTCGTCTCTGTGCAGGAGCACATTTATGTGATGGTAATGGAGCCATCATATCTGCCCATTGCAACCACGCACCCTCTGTGGGCTCAAGGCAGGGTCCACAAAGTGGTGTCCACCAGGCCTTAGGTAGGGCTGTAAGGTTCTTCGTGAATTTGGAAGTTGGGCAAGGAGCCAGGGAGGTGTTACACTGGGGACATGAGACAGTTAAAGGGTCTATTTCTGGGAAGGCTTCAGTGTGGGCTGGGCTGATGCCGATTAGGCAGACTGTGCTCCCTGGCCTGAGGACAGCCTTGCTCGGCCTTGGGACACCATGTGGTCTTAGTCACTGCACCAGGACTGAGCATCCCCATCACAGGTCTGCATCAGTAAGAAGGTGGGATTCCCTGGACATTTAGGGAAAGTGGGAAGAAAGGGCCACTGTCTCGTTGCGACAGCTAAAGCTATGCTTCCTAGAGTTGGGTAAGGGCCACAGTGTTCCAACTCTAGTTTTTGTGGGGAGCGGGGGGTAAAAAGGTGGGGACTTGTAACCATGGCATTCTGGGAGCTGTAAGGCAAGCTTGGCTTCTCATGTTTGCTCTTTCCTCCCCCAGCTTTGCCATCTCAGGACTCTGCCCTTCCCAAGAGAGGAACCAGAAGGAGGACCCATCAGCCCATGAAATTCTTAAAGTCATGTCCCTTGTGAGTTTTAAAATCATGTTAATATTTGCTTTGTTTGTCTTGAAGCCTCCCACCTGGGTTTCATCCAAGAATCCTCTTCTCAGAGGTTCCCATTTTAGGAAGTACAAAGACCAGGCAGCTAGTTTCCTCTCCCACTGCCCCCTCCACTCCGACCAGTGCCCTGGGTTCATTCTGTGTAGCACTCCGTATCTTCTGACGGTGTGCTATTCTGCCAGGAGGCTAGATAAAGCAGAAACCCATTTCCTTGATAAAATAAAAACCGAGGCTAGATGAAATGGAGATGAATGCTTATGAGGGATATGACATGGAAAAGCGTGGGGATAGGTCTTGCTTGGTCTCAGTTTCAGTGTGAGGCACCATCTCCTGCTTTGGGAGGGATTGGTGATTGGGTGTGTAATTGAGGCTCAGCTGGGTATCTGTGGGAGATTGGATGCCAGATTTAAGGTCCAGTTTGAGGTCGGACAGAGCATTTGGGTCATTCTATAGCAGCTTCTTCAGCTTGAGAACGAAAGGGGTGCAGGTGTGAGGACATTGTGAGGTAACCTACCAGACGGATGAATTTTTCAGAATCCTGATAGGCAGAGCTTGGAAGAGCCTTCAGAGGTCTGATCCAAACTCTGCATCCAAAGTAAGAGGGTGGCTGAGTCATTTCGTCGCTTGATAGAAAATCGTACAGTTAATAAGAGTAATCTTCATTTACGATTTTTCCATGAGGAAGAATGCTTTGATATGTTTTAACATAATGATGAACCTGTGTCTTTTTTTTTTTTTTTAAGATTTTATTTATTTATTTGACAGAGAGAGATCACAAATAGGCAGAGTGGCAGGCAGAGAGAGAGGAAGGGAAGCAGGTTCCCTGCTGAGCAGAGAGCCCGATGCGGGTCTCGATCCCAGGACCCTGAGATCATGACTTGAGCTGAAGGCAGAGGCTTAAGCCACTGAGCCACCCAGGCGCCCCTGATGAACCTATGTCTTCAGCTAATTCTCAGTGTATATGAAAATCCTATTTTCCAAGCTAGAAAACATTTCTTTAATAGAACATTTGAGGGTAAGTCTATCAAAAATTGTTTTCTTTTGTTGTTACTGTATGAAAGTAGAAATTACAGGTCTCTTGTTGAGAATTTGTGGTACACCAAGGACAGAGTAGGCGACGTGCTCTGCTACGCTGCTTGTCACAAGTGGGGAAACTCCACTTGGTTGAATTTTAATTTTCCTCTCAGATCTGTGTACAGAGCTTGGGTTTGTAGGAAAAAGGAATGCTCAAGAACATCTCGACGACACTGTTTTACTCATGCCCGCCCTCTCTGGTCACCTGCTCACACTGGAGGCCTCCAGCCCCAACCTTCTTTTTCACCAGAACGCCCCATTCCTGCAAAGATCTCCTCTGTCTCCTCTCATCCCTCCAAGTAGCATTTCCTTGAAATGTGCCAATAACACACCTTCCTGTTGTTTCAGGAGTCAGACCTGTTCAGGGACGTGGCCGTAGTCTTCTCCCGAGAAGAATGGGAACGGCTGGCGCCCGCTCAGAGGGTTTTGTACAGAGACGTGATGCTGGAGACCTACAGCAGCCTGGTCTCACTGGGTAAGACGGCCTGGCCGGCTGGTTTCTGCGTCACCCTTGGCAGATCTGTTCCTTATCCATTTTCGGGTACCTGTTGAGTGGTCAAAGAGCAGCTCCCTGGGCTCTGCTGCATCTCCCCCGACCCTCGGGTGACTGTCACATCTTCCTCTGGGCTCTCCTGCGACCACCTCTCCTGCTCACTGACCAGGTCCTGGATCCGAGTTCCGGCGTCCCACTCCATAGCCTGGTGGCATGTTTTTTCCCACCTCCAGGTCTTGCCATCTACAAACCTGACGTGATCTCCTTCCTGGAGCAAGGCAGGGAGCCCTGGCTGGTAGAGGAAGCGGCAGGAAGAGGCCGGTGTCCAGGTGAGTGAGGCCTGTGTGGGAAGACAGAAGCCACCACAGATAACCGTCTGGTGGGTGGACGAGAAAAGAGGACCTTCGAAGTAGAACATTTTCCCTCCAAGATGCCAAACTCAGAGGCCAGGTGCCAGTTACCATCTTTTGTAGCTTGTCGGCCTCATTTCACAAAAGTGGTTCTTCCTTTCTTCCTGAAACATTTCTGTGTATTTGGGTCATCACTACTTCCTCATTAAACCGCCTTCAGCCTCCTTTGAGGGGATTTTCTCATTTCCTTTAAATGTTGGAGCTCCCCCCAGGGCTCAGACTTGGTTGTCTTCTTTCCTGTTTATTTTTCCTTCCCTAGGACCTTCTCCATTACCATGCTATAAGTACTGTTTGTGCCTGTGTTGTCCAGTACAGAGCCACTGGCCCCATGTGGCTGTTGTACTTTAAATTAATTACCATTAAGTACATTAAAAAAGATCAGTACCTCAGTTGCCCTGCCACAGTTCAAAGGTTCAGTAGCCCGTCTGTGGCTTGTGCCCACCACATTGGACGGTGCAGACACAGGACGTTTCCACCCTCATCAGCTGCCTTCTCATGATACCCACTTAGTTTTCACTGGGGACTTTGAACTTAGTAAGTCCAGAAAGGAGTCCTTGATTCTCCCTGACAATTTGCTCTTCCCTCTTTCTTCCACACTCTAGAAATTGGATACTCAATTCTTCTACTTGCTCAACTCAGAAACTCTTAAAGCATTCTTGACTTTTCTTATTCAGTCTGTCAGCAAGTCCTGTTGACTCTACCTTGAAAATGGCCAGAACTTAACCACTTCTCGCCGATACCACTGGCACCATTCCGCCCACAGCGCCATCATCTCTGCTAGGACTGCTGCAGTAGCCTCCTCCCCATCCCTCTGCGTCTGTCCTGGCCCACTACACTGTATTGTCCACACAGCAGCCAGAGGGAGCTCAGAACTTCAGTGCGGGTGTAGTGCGTCTCTGCTCAAGACCCACTAGCAAATTCCCATCTCACTCAAGAGAAAATCCAGAATCGATACCACGGCCTAGAAGCCTCTGTCTGCCATCCAGTACCACAGCTACCAGCCACATGTGCTGTTTAAATTTTAACTTTAAAATTAAGTAAAATGGAACATTACACTCCATGTAGCCACATTTCAAATGCTCCTAGCCTCGAGTCGCTAGTAGCCTCGAGTCGCTAGGGGCCACCATAGGAGGGCACCGTGGAACATTTTCAGCATCATAGAAAGTTCTGTTGGCCTGTGTTGCTCTCTGATCGGCCTCCCGCTTCCTCTGGGATGTCCTTTCCTGCTTCTCTCCTTGTGGCTCCTTCCGCTCCAGCCACACAAGCCTCTTCGCTCTTCCTTTAATGTAGGAGTTGGCAAGTGTTTTCTCTAACGGGCCAGACAGTAAATGTTTCAGGCCCCGTGGGCCCTGTGTGGTCTCTGTCACGGCTGCTCTGCTCTGCCGCGGCAGCCTGAGCGCTCGGCCAAGGCTTTGAGGCCGCAAGTGCGTCCTGCCTCAGGGCTGCTCCCTTGCTCTTCCCTCCGCCTGGGGGGTTCTCGCTCTGGACGGAGGTCCTCAGCCTCCGCAGTGTTGACACGGTGCGGGCAAGGGGGCACCCAGTGGATGGTGGGGTGATGGCAGCCTCCGTGGCTTCTACTCACTAGTCGATAGGAATCTTCCCCCACTTCAGCTGTGACAGAAATGTTCCAGATACGGCCCGATGCCCCCCGGGGGCAAGGTCTTCTCTGATGGAGAACCAGAGTTCAAGTGTGATGACACGAGACCAAGAATGCGTTGTTGGTTGACCAAGTTCCCACCAGAAACACTTTTCACCACACGCCGTGTTCTGTCAGAGGATGTCGGGTGGGGAACGAGGAACCAAACGTTACGGCCGCGGTGGGTTCATCCACACAGAGGTGGTAGTTGGCCCCTGGGAGCGAGCGAAGTGGGGTGCGGAGTGAGCATCAGGAGAGAAGATATGGGGGTGCCTGGGTGGCTCAGTTGGTTAAGTGTCTGCCTTCAGCTCGGGTCGTGATCCCAGGGTCCTGGGATCGAGTCCAGCGTCCGGCTCCTTGCTTGCGGGGAGTCTGCCTCCCCCCTGCCTGCCACTCCCCTGCTTGTGCGCTCTCTCTCTCTCTCTTTCTCTCTCTCCTGCAAATAAATAAACAAAATCTTCTAAAAAATAAAAAAGGAAAGAAGAAGAGAACAGTATGTGCTGCAGTTTGTCACTTACTTTGACGGCACATGTGTGATTGAGGGGCTGAGTTTTATTGACTTCTTTGATCTGTGGGTGTGCGTCATAATCAAAGAGGACGTTCCCCTTCGACATTGTACATGAGTCTCCTGTGATTTTTCCTGGCGCATTTGTGCTGCTGGCGATGATCCCTGTGGGGTATCCTGCGTGCCAGACGGCATTTCCCAGTCTCTTCCAGTGGTCGTCCATTTATGCAAACAGCACCTGTTAACTAATTTTATCTTTTCGCCACTAATCTGTATAGCCACGTTTATCATCCACTCTGTTACCTCTGCATCTGTTTTTGGACTTCCGGTTCTGTCTCATTAATCTCTTCGTCTGTGTGTCCAATAGCAGTTTTCATTATTGAAGGTTTTAAGTATCTGGTAGACTAGTTCCTCCTCATTCTTATTTTTCAGAATTTTCCTGGCTCTCCTCCTTTATTTTTCCATCTGAACTTTCAAATTAGAATACCGGTTTAAAAAAATCATGCCATTATTCTTACTTGAGATCACAGTAAATTTACAGATTGAAGAGAAAACTTGTCTTTTTATTGATTTTTATCTCTTTAAGAACATGATGGGTTTTTCCCTTCATTTATGTCCACCTCCTGTGGTCCTAAAGTTTTGTTAGTATGGATCTTATACATGGTTAATTATATTTATTGCTGGGTATTATTTATTCATTGCTGTTTCTGGAAATGGGGCTCTTTCATCACTATTATAACCCAACCAGTTGTGTTTTGTATATGGTAGAAACATTCATATCTTTTGATTAATTTTGTAGTTAACCCAACATGCTGAATTTTCTCATTATTTATAACAGTTTTTCATATAATACTCCTGAGCTTTCCAAGTAGTCAGTCACATCATCTGTAAATGATGATAATCTTTTTGCATTTTTATCACTCTTGGGTTTTTTTTTTTTCTTTTGCTTGACTAGAAAACTGATTATGTAGTACCTTGAACATTGTTAATGGGGGTAGTTTACATCCTAATCATGTTCTTGACCTTCATAGGAATGTTTTTTGTGTCTTCTCATTAAGCATAATATATCTAGGAATGAAAGAGAGATATTTTATTTGGTTAAAGAAGCATCCACCTTTTCATATTAAATTTTCTTTTTTTAACCTGTGAAGTCTGAGTTACATGAATTGATTTCCTAATTCTAAACTCCTAATACTGAATATTGAATCTAAACGTTCAAATGTTGCATTTCTTGAGTCAGTTGTGGTAATTTATATTTTTTCCTGGAAAATTCTCTTTTTAATTTTTAAAAAAATACTGTAAAATACACATAAGAAAATTCACCTTTTAAACCATTTTAAAGAGAATAGTACAGGGGCACCTGGATGGCTCAGTGGGTGGCGCATTTGACTCTTGATTTCGGCTCAGGACAAGATCTCGGGGTGGTGATCGAGCCCCGCGTCGGTCTCCATGCTCAGTGCACAGTTTGCTTGCGATTCTCTCTCGCCCTTTGCCCCTCCCCGACTCGTGCTCTCTAAAGAAATAAATAAAATATTTAAAAATAAATACATAAGATAAAGGATATAGTACATTGGCATTTAGTACATTCACAGTGTTGTGCAATGTCCCCATTATCTAGTTTCAGAATATTTTTATCACCCTGTGGTTCTCACCCCTTTGCTGCTGGCACATGGCTCTTAAACCCTTGGAGTCTCTGAGGTACTACTTGTCTTCTTGTATGCTGATGAGATGACTGTGTTTGGGGACACCTGGATCGCTTCAGGATGGGGGCTGTTTGAGAGCGAAACCAGTTTTGTAATTAGAAGGTTGGAACTCTCAGCTCCATCCCCCAAACTCTGGAGGGACTGGAGTTCTGACTGAATCACCGAAGGGCAATGATTTTTATCAATCCTGCCTATGTAATGAAGCTTCCATTTTAAAAAGTCCCTAAAGTACAGTGTTTGGAGAGCTTCTGGGCCAGGGAACACGTGGCGGTGCTGGGAGGGTGGTGTTCCTGGAGAGGGTTTGGGATCTCCACACCCCTCGCCCTATACCTTGTTCTCTGCATTTCTTTCATCTGACTGAGCCTGAGTTAGAGCCTTTGTAGTAACCTGGTAATCTAGTAAGTAAACCGTTTCCTCAGTTCTGTAAGGCATTCTGTCAAATGATGGAACCCCAGGAGGGGTTGTGGGAACCTCCAGTTTACTGGGGTGGTGTGGGGGGGGGTAAAGGGAGCAGTGGTGGTCTGTAGCCTGAGCTCTTAACCTGTGGGATCTGATGCTCTCTGTAGAGAGCCAGTGTGAAAACGGACTTAATCTGTAGGACACCCAGTTGGTATCCACTAGAGTTGGAGAATTGCTTGGTGTGAGGGAGAAACCCGCACGCATTTTGTCACCAGAAGGATCAGAAGGGACATTTGGGTAGTAGAGTTGTGTTGAGAGGTGTGTCTTTCCTGAACACAGCCCAGAGAAAGCCCCGTACTTACTTAGTCACTCCTGGTCGCCCTGTCCCCTCAGCCAGGCCACCTGTAATCTGCTTTCTAGCTCCGTGGAATTGCTTCTTATGGACATTTCACGTAAATGGAATCATAGAATATGTGGCCTTCTGAGTCTGGCTTCTTCATTTAGCATCGTGTCATTAAGGTTAATCTGTGTTGTAACATGTGGCAGGATTTCCTTCCATCTTAATGCACATGATTTTTTTTCTCCATTCATCTGTCAGTGGACATTTAGGTGGCTTCTACCTCTTGACTGCTGTGAGTAATGTTGTAGTAAACATGGGTGTTCAGGTGTCTCTTTCAGATTCTCTCAGTTCTTTGGGATATATACTCAAGTAGAATTTCTATATCATATGGTAATTCTATATTTAGAACTCTTCATACTGTTGTTTTTTTTTAAGTTATTTCTTTTTTAGTAATCTACACCCAACATGGGGCTCAAACTCATGACCCTGAGATCAAGAGTTGCATGTTCTTCTAAATGAGCCGGTAGGTGCCCCTCCATACTGTCGTTTTCTTTCCTTTCTTTCTTTTTTTAAAGATTTATTTATTTATTTTGGGAGAGCGAAAGCTTACGTGAGAGCTGGTGGGAGGCGCTGAGAGAGAGAATCTTTCAAGCAGACTTCCTGCTGAGAAGGAGCCTGACGTAGGGCTTGATCCTGAGATCACAACCTGAGCCAAAACCCAAGTTGGACGCTTAGCCGACTGAGCCACCCAGGTGCCCCTCCATACTGTATCTATAGTGATGGCACCGTTGACATTCCCACAATCAGCGCACAGTGGTTCCAGTTTCTCCAAATCCTCATCAACAGCTGTTGCTTTCTGTTTTGTTTTGATAGTGACCATCCTAATAGCTTTGTGGCCTTATCTCATTATAGTTTTGATTTGCATTTCTCTAATGATGAGTGATGCTGACCATGTTTTCATATGCTTCTTTGCCATTTGTATGCCTTCTTTGGAGAAATGTCTATTTAAGTCCTTTGCCAATTTTTGAATAGGGTAGTTTTTTTGTTGTTGAATTGTAGGAGTTCTTCATAGATCCTGGATAGTAACCTGTTGTCAGATACGTGATTTAGAAATATTTTCTCCTCTTCTGAAGGTATCCTTTTTTTTTTTTTTGACTCTTTCCTTTGATGCATGAAAGCTTTTACGTTTGAGACAGTCTCATTTGTCTATTTTTGCTTTGTTACCTGGCCTTTAGTGCCATATCCAAGAAATCATTGCCAAATGCAATGTCATGACATTGCACATTCCCCCTGTGCTTTCTTCTAGGAACTTCACATTTTTAGGTCTTACATTTAGGTATTTAATCCATTTTGAGTTAATTTTTGTATATGGTGTAAGATAAGGGTCCTGCTTCCTTCTTTTGCATGTGGATATCCAATTTCTTCAGAACCATTTGTAGAAGAGACTGTCCTTTCCTCATTGTGTTGTCTTGGCTCCCTAGCATAGATCATTTGACCATATGCATGGAGGTTTATTTGGGCTCTCTGTTCTGTTCCATTTGTCTATACATCTGGCCTTTATGCTAGTACCACACTGTGTTGATTACTGTGGCTTTGTGGTATGTTTTGAAATCAGGAAGTGTGAGACCTCCAACTTTGTTCTTTTTCAAGATTGTTTTGGCTGTTGGGATCCCTTCAGGTTCATATGAGGAAGCTAAAATATCTTGATGCTGAGACTATATGTAAGATTTTTAGACATATTTCTTCGGTTGTCCAAAACAGTGACACTAATGCTAAGTAATGAACTTTAAGGTACTCTGCCAGTCCCTGTCAGGAAAACATTAAGTTAATACAGAAGAGACCTCACTATTCTTGTTGCGATTTTGCAACTTAATAGGGAGCTGAACAGAAGCCAGAAGTCAGAAATTATGACTGTCAGTATTACCTTTGGATGCTTCCAACACAGTATATAGTTAGGGATGGCTTAATGTAGATGAGTGTGGAAGGGCTCATATCATAAACAACATCATACTCGGCCATAAATCAGTACAACTGTGTCAGGTGTCTGTGATAGAAAAATGGAAAAAGTGGTGTTCTGGAGAGAGGAGTGTTTTTAGTGGTCTGTCCTCGGAGGCAGCCAGGGTTTTTCCCCACATTGCCCAAAAAGCAAGTAATGTGCCTTACTTTAATTCCTAAAACCAAATTCCCGTTTGGGCGTAGGTGAGCATTCCCAAACTCGTCTTCTGTTTCTGCCAGGCTGGCCTTAATGGCCCCTGTTCCACTGAGGTCTTCCGGCTGTCATCTATAGGATGGCGGGCGGATGTTGCTCGTCGTTGAGTAGGTCAGCCACTAATCCACGGGCTGCCATCATCGTGGCCGATTCGGAGTCTGTCTCACCGGAATTGTCAGACCACAGTGAATAGACCCAGAACCTTCCTTCTGAATAACCACACATGGTGTCTGAAAAAAAATATCTATGCTTTGTGTCCTCTTCACATAGTCTTGTTCTTACAACTTCACGTGGACGCGTTGGGGTTATGTAGTACGAGGTTTTGAGATGACCGGCGTCATTCCCACAAACTGATGATTTCTTTCATAGACTCTTCATCATGTTTCATTGTCAAACTAATTTTTTATTCTAGGAGTTTTTCCTTAATACTTTCACAGATAACCAAGTGAATAATGTTCTGTGATATGCCACCATATGAAGCAGCCCTGTTCCTATAAAGTCTTCTTTGGTCATCTGTCTGTTGCACTTTTTTTTTCTTTTAAAGATCTTATTTATTTATTTGGCAGAGAGAGCACAAGCAGAGGGGGCAGCAGGCGGAGGGCGAAGCAGGCTCCCCACTGAGCAGAGAGCCCGATGCAGGACTCCATCCCAGGACCCTGGGGTCATGACCCGAGCTGAAGGCAGACAGACGCATAACTGGCCGAGCCCCCCGGGCGCCCCTGTCTACTACACTTTATAAGCACATTCAGAAGCACCCATTTGCTCTCCCCACAGTTCCTTGCATTAAGTTATAACTAATTCTTTATTAGCCAAATGGGATTGGTTGCTGTGGTTACATAAAACGGGCTGCCGCAGCTGAGAGCTCGTCATAGTTAAAACCAGGATCGAGTACACCATTTGACTTTTCCTTGCAGTCGGAATAGGCAGCAAAGAATGTTGCTCCGAAGAACTCGCCCCATTAAGTTGTGGCCTGATCCTCTAAACAAGGAACAGAGCCCTTCTTTTTCCGGGGTCACATTTAGGCAATGGAAAGGTCCCGGAGAGGCTGGTTTAGTAGACCACTCTAAGCCATGGTATTCAGTTGAACTTCAGAGATAGAAAGCATCACAGCAGGACACCACAGCTGTGTTACTGTAGCTCCCGGTGGAGAGGCGAGACCAGCCTGCCTCCCTGTCCTACCACTTCCCCTCGAAAGCGAATGCGCCGGGACGCCTGGGTGGCTCAGTGGATTAAGCCTCTGCCTTCAGCTCGGGTCAGGATCTCAGGGTCCTGGGATCGGGCCCCGCATCGGGCTCTCTGCTCGGCGGGGAGTCTGCTTCCTCCTCTCTCTCTCTGCCTGCCTCTCTGCCCTTGTGATCTCTCTCTCTGTCAAATAAATAAATAAAAAATCTTTAAAAAAAAAAAAAAAAGAAAGTGAATGCGCCATTGTGTACCCCTGGCCAGATGAAGATCCAGCCACCCTTCCCCATCATTTTTTAAAATCTCTTTATGGAGGTATAATTTATAGTCAATAAAATGCATACGTTTTAAGTACAATATTTTGATGAGTTCGGACTCATCTATACACTTGCATAACTGTAACCACAGACTAGAGAATGCTGTCACCACCCTGAAAAGTTCCCTTGTGCTCCTTCCACACGACTGCTCATTTTCCCAGCCCCAGGCACCCAGAGACTTCGTCTGTCACTCTAGATTGTATGTGTTTTCCAGGGGTTCATAGAAACATTCATTTTTTTTTAAAGATTTTTTTAAAAGATTTTATTTCTTTATTTGACAGAGAGACCAGCGAGAGAGGGATCACAAGCAGGGGGAGTGGGAGAGGGAGAAGCAGGCTCCCTACTGAGCAGGGAGCCCGATTCAGGACTCAATCCCAGGACCCCGGGATCATGACCTGAGCTGAAGGCAGATGCTTAACCCACTGAGCCATCCAGGTGCCCTGAAACATTCATTTTTTAAAAAAACATGGTTCAGAGGTGATTCTGATCCACACTAACATTTTGGATCTACTCTTATAACCTCCCTCTGACTACTTCATCTCAATTTATGGTATTTCCTCTGTCTGTTCTACGTATCCATTTTCTAATTGCCCAGCCACATTCAAGAGCTTATAGGTAGAATCATGGGTTTACGTTTTCTGGTTTTCACTATAGAAGTTCCTTTTTCTGGAAATGGGGGAAAAAACACATACTTTTTTTTTTTTCCCCGTTTTTTTCAGTCTCAGAGTCCAAGTGTGATAGCCAGGCGTCCTCCCCAGAGCAGCACATTTATGAAAGACAGTCGCCACAGTGGGAGATAATGGAAAGCCTTGCAAGTTACGGTCTTGAGTGCTCCAGGTTCCAAGATGATTGGGAATGCAGAAGCCAGTTTGACGGACAACAGGGAAATGCGGATGGACAGCTGAGTCAAATGGTGATCAATCGTGAAGAAATACCCACTTTAAACCAACAAGCATCCTTTCCTTTTTATCAGAAAATTCATCCTGAAGAAAACCCTTATGGATATAACGAATGTAGAAAAGACTTCTGGCAGGAAGACTTCCTTATTAATCATCAAGACATTCATGCTAATGAGAAACCCTATAAATGTAAGGAATGTGGCAAGGCCTTTAAATACGGCTCGCGACTAATTCAACATGAGAATATTCATTCTGGCAAGAAGCCCTATGAATGTAACGAATGTGGAAAGGCCTTCAATTCCGGCTCAAATTTCATACAACATCAGAGAGTTCATACTGGTGAGAAACCTTATGAATGTAAGGATTGTGCAAAGGCCTTTAGCCGAAGCTCACAGCTGATTGAACATCAGCGAATTCATACTGGTGAGAAGCCCTATCAATGTAAGGAATGTGGCAAGGCCTTCAACAGGATCTCACATCTTAAAGTACATTATAGAATTCATACTGGTGAAAAACCCTATGCGTGCAAGGACTGTGGGAAGACCTTTAGTCATCGGTCTCAGCTGATTCAACATCAGACTATTCATACGGGCAAGAAACTCTATGAATGTAAGGAATGTGGGAAGGCCTTTAACCAAGGCTCAACTCTTATTAGACATCAGAGAATCCATACTGGCGAGAAACCCTATGAATGCAAGGCGTGTGGGAAGGCCTTCAGGGTGAGCTCACAGCTTAAGCAACATCAGAGAATTCACACTGGAGAGAAACCCTACCAGTGCAGGGTCTGCGGTAGGGCTTTCAAACGGGTCTCACATCTTACTGTACATTACAGAATTCATACGGGTGAGAAGCCGTATGAGTGTAAGGAATGTGGGAAGGCCTTCAGTCACTGCTCACAACTGATTCAGCATCAGGGGATCCATACTGAGGGAAAGTCCTGTGAATATAAGGGACGTGGGAGGACTTTACATCGCGATTCAACTGCTGGCCAACATCAGAGAATGCGGAAGAAGGAAAGCCAAAGGAATATAATAAATGTAGAAAAGCCTTCCATCAGCACTTATCCTTTACTAATCATCAGAGAGTTGATGTTAGCAAGCAGCCATATCAGTGGAAGCAATGGGGAGAGCCCATTAGCTTAGGCAAGGCCCAACTTACTCCTTATATTTTGGAGAAAGACTTGAAAAATGTACTGCAAACGGGAATGCCTTCATTCAACCTGTCCTTTATCCTGAGTCGTAAGGTTCATAATGAAAAATTTTATGGTTATAAATTGTTTAGACCATGATTATTAAAGAAGCAAGGAAAGGTTGAAAAACATTTGTCTCTAACATATTACAGGATCACATTTTTTTTTTTAAAGATTTTTTTATTTATTCATTTGACAGATAGAGATCACAAGTAGGCAGAGAGACAGGCAGAGAGAGAGGAGGAAGCAGGCTCCCCGCTGAGCAGAGAGCCCGATGCGGGGCTCGATCCCAGGACCCTGGGATCATGACCTGAGCTGAAGGCAGAGGCTTTAACCCACTGAGCCACCCAGGCGCCCCAGGATCACATTTTTTAACCACACTGTAATAATTTTAACAACAGCCAAAAGTTTGTTTTATATTTTTTTATTTTTTTATTTTTTTTATTTATTCGTCTGTCAGAGAGAGTGAGCGAGCACCGGCAGAGGGAGAAGCAGGCTCCCCGCTGAGCAAGGAATCCAATGCAGGACTTGATCCCAAGACCCTGGGATAATGACCTGAGCTGGACGCAGATGCTTAACCAACTGAGCTACCGAGGCATCCCAACAAAAGCCAAAAGTTTTAATTTTCTTGGCGATGAGAAAGAAAACCCAGCCAAATTACTCTTGGGTTCAACTTTTTTTTTTTTTTTTAAAGTAGGCACCACACCCAATGTGCGCCTCAAACTCACGACCCTGAGATCAAGAGTCACATGCTCTACTGACTAAGCCAGCCAGATACCCCATTACTCTTGGGTTAATAAAGAAATAAATCATGCAAATTATCATGCATGATAATGAAAAGAACTACTATTGAGAGATTTACATTCCAGGAGTTGTAGGATGTGGACAAAGTTACTCAGAAGAATTTGTACGGTTTTAAAATCTGAAAGATTATCCTCAAATGTATTAAATGTACTATTCAAGAAGCCAGAAAAGACAGTCCCAAACACTAAGGCGATGAAAGAACAAATTGGTACAAAATAAAAATAATGAAATTAGAAACTGGTTATCTTACAATAATCTCAGTTTTTATTTCTCCCTGACCCAAGAACAAACAAAATTTAAGCTAGTACTTCTTGATTTCCATGTTGTTTTAGATTATCTTTCATCACTCCTGTCACAAACAGAAGGGGCTTGTTGGCTACATGGCGCCCCTACCCGGTTCCCCTCCTACTGGCAGTGTCTGCGTCTTGCCTTATACTCCGATGGTATCAGGTGCTAACTTTTCAGCCTCTTACGCAGCTCAGGATGGCCTGTATGTTCCAGGCATCTGTAGGGGCTTCTGGGAAAGATTTTCCTCATTCAGAAGAGACAGATCTATTAGGAAGACTCCCTCTCCTCTTTTCTGCTTTTAAATATTCTCCTGTGAGAGCATAATGCCCCGAGCTGTTGTAGCCATATTGGAACCAAAAGGAGAAAACTGAGGAGCTCAGAGGAGCTGACCCAGAGCCACCAGGCCAATTCTGGAACTCTGTGAAGCCTTGTTATGTTTAAAAAGAAAAGAAAAGAAACCTTTATTGCTGAAGTTACTTTTAGTTGTTTTGTAAACATGTAGCCAAAACCATCCTAAATTATGTAACTTCAAATTTTATTTTACTATGATTGGTAAATGTGGCCTGGAAATACCTACTTCTTTGAATTTGACATTTCTCTTGGTGGCTAGATATAGGATGGATTTTTGTATATATTCTGTAACATTTTTTGAAAAAGAGTATAGGGGCACCTGGGTGGCTCAGTGGGTTAAGGCCTCTGCCTTCGGCTCAGGTCATGGTCTCAGGGTCCTGGGATCGAGCCCCACATTGGGCTCTCTGCTCGGCAGGGAACCTGCTTCCTCCTCTCTCTCTCTGCCTACTTGTGATCTCTGTCTGTCAAATAAATAAATAAATAAAATTAAAGAAAAAAGAAAAAGAGTATATATTCTACTTTTCTTGGTTATAAGATTCTGTTTAAGCCGGTGGACAATAATGATAAAATCCTCCAGGTTCTTACATAATTTGGTACACTGGATCAGAATTTCCTAAAGTGAATTTTTTAAACCCAAATCTTGAATTTTCAGAGATTTTTACTTTTTAATTTATGTTGCTGGATTTTTAAAGACCTGCAACTTGACCCCTATTGATGAATTGTACCTTTTATCATTATATAATATCCTACTCTGCCATGTGTAGGGGTTAACCAAATCTGGCTGCCTGTTTTTTTTTTTTTTTTTTTAAGATTTATTTATTCGACAGACAGAGATCACAAGTAGGCAGAGAGGCAGGCAGAGAGGGGAAGCAGGCTCCCTGCTGAGCAGAGAGCCCGATGCGGGGCTCGATCCCAGGACCCTGGAATCATGACCTGAGCCAAAGGCAAAGGCTTTAACCCACTGAGCCACCCAGGCACCCCATGGCTGCCTGCTTTATAAATAAAGCTTTATTGGAACACAGCCATGCTCACGTATTACACACAGTCTACTGCTTTTGCACTACAACAGCAGAACTGAGTGGTTGCAACAAAGACTATAACCACAAAGTCTGTATTGACTGGCCTTCAAATAAAACGTTTGCCAACCCTTTGGCATTTTATTTCCATACTGGGTAACACTACTAATAATGATTTGTCTTTGTTCACCTGGTATATTTTTGCTCATCCCTTTATTTTAAACCCCTGTCATTTCAGTTATTTCTTAAAACTGAAAAAAAGAAACAGCTGATTTTTAAAAATACAGTATGATTTTTTTTTTTTTGGTGTAAAATTCACCTTTTAAAAAAGATTTTTTTTTTAAAGATTTTATTTATTTATTTGACAGAGAGCGAGAGATCACAAGTAGGCAGAGAGAGAGGGGGAAGCAGGCTCCCACTGAGCAGAGAGCCCGATGCAGGGCTCGATCCCAGGACCCTGGGATCATGACCCGAGCCGAAGGCAGAGGCTTAAGCCACTGAGCCACCCAGGCGCCCCTTAAAAAAGATTTTATTTATTTGACTGACAGAGATCACAAGTAGGCAGAGAGGCAGGCAGAGAGAGAGTGGGAAGCAGGCTCCTGCTGAGCAGAGAGCCCAATGTGGGGCTCGATCCCAGGACCCTGGGACCATGACCTGAGCCAATGTGGGGCTCGATCCCAGGACCCTGGGACCATGACCTGAGCCAAAGGCAGAAGCTTTAACCCACTGAGCCACCCAGGCGTCCCTAAAATTCACATTTTGACGTAATTCAACTTTATCTCTTTCATTTTACATTGTATGTCCTATTTGTGTTATTTTGGTCTTTTCCTTTCCTTATGTTGGCTGATTATTTCCCCCTTTGCTAAGTTGGAATGTCCCACTATGCTCAGGTAGTAGTTATCTCCCTTTTATCATCTTTTTCTTTTCTTTCTTTTTTTTTTTAGGTTATTTATTTGAGAGAGGGGAAAGGGTCAGAGGGAGAAGCAGACTCCCCGCTGAGCAGAGAGCCTGATATGGGACTCGATCCCAGGACTCTAGGATCATGAGCTGAGCTGAAGGCAGTTGCCTAACCAACTGACCCACCCACGTGCCCCTCTCCCCATTCTTAATCATTATTTGGGCAGAATGAAAGCAGTATTGAACTTCCTCACCCACCATGGATTGCCTTTGCCATTCTCCTCCAAGAAGAACACTCGTGCTTTCTTTCTCCTTTCCTTCACAGCTTATTCTCTCACATTTCCTCCATTTCACTAACATAAACTGAATCTGAAGCTTTCAGTTTTGCTCTTATGTCATTTATTTGATGCCTACATTACTTTCTGCCAGACCCACCCATGATTTCCATTTCAACTTAAATATACACAGGTAGGAGTGCCTCGATGGTTTAATCAGCTAAGCTTCTGCCTTCGGCTCAGGTTATGATCTCGGGGTCCTGGGATCGAGCCCCACATTGGGCTCTCTGCTCAGCGGGGATTCTGCTTCTCCCTCTCCCTCTGTGCTCCCGTGCTGTCTGTCTCAAATAAATAAAATCTTTTTCTTTTTTAACATTTTTTTAAAAGATTTTATTTATTTATTTGACAGACAGAGATCACAAGGAGGCAGGGAGGCAGGCAGAGAGAGAGAGGAAGGGAAGCAGGCTCCCTGCCGAGCAGAGAGCCCGACTCGGGGCTCGATCCCAGGACCCTGGGATCACGACCGGAGCTGAAGGCAGAGGCTTTAACCCACTGAGCCACCCAGGCGCCCCAACATTTTTTATTTTTGTTTGACAGTACAAGTAGGGGGAGCAGCAGAGGGAGAGAGAGAAGAAGCAGGCTCCTGGCCGAGCAGGGAGCCTGATGCGGGACTCAATGCCAGGACCCTGAGATCATGACCTGAGTGGACAGCAGATGCTCAACGTACTGAGCCACCCAGGTGTCCCAAGAATTAAAATTATAATCATGCAGGGCAAGTAACATGGGAGGAGCAGAATTTGGGAGTGGGGGTATGTGTTCAAAGTCTGTCCAAAACGCTCAGTATTTTCATGAACATTGGAAGGCGGACACGAGATGAGAGAAGAGAGAAGAGAATTGCAACCTGTTCTGGAAGGCAAGCCTGACCGTTCATGTTTTCTTTCCTCCTTGGTTCTGCCTTCTCAGGACTCACCCTTCCCCAGGAGAGGAACCTGGAGGAGGACTCAATGGTCCTTGCTATTCTGAAAGCCATGGCCTAGGTGAGTCATGCTTTCTTTCTCCTTCCTCAAACTGTGCTTATTTTATATGAATGTAGGAAAATTTTTGGGGATTTTCTGCCTAAGTTTCACCCTATGCATGGAAGGATCAAATAACCCTAAGCTCTCGCTAAGAATCCCTCTCTCTCTGACCTGGGTTCGTGTGTTCGCATCTCGTGTGGACTCAGTTCTGCAGGAGACTCGATGGACCAGAAATGCGTTGCTTTGGTGAAATGTGAAAGACTCCTATGTGAAATATGATTTAATGGACTAATCAGTGTTTAAAGGAACCACACATAATAATGCTTTAGTGGTAATCTCAGACCAGGGTTTCCCAGTTAGACAGGATAGACAGTGGTGGTGGTGGTGGTCTCTGCTGTGGTCCGAATATGTTCTTCCAATCCATATGTGATGGTATTTAAGTAACTAGGTCAGGACAAATGGGATTAATGTCCCTATAAAAGAGTCTCTAGAGAGATCCCTTACCCTCTTCCACCACGTGAGGATGTAATGTGAAGTTGGCCATCTGCAGCCTGGGAGAGGCCTTCACCAGAGCTCAGTCCTGCTGCCACCTTGATCTTGGACTTCCAGCCTCCAGAACTGCGAAAAACACACTTCTGTTGTAAACAAGCCACCCAAACTGGGGTACACCGTTACATACAGCAGCCATAGCAGATTAAGACGGGTCTCAGCCTCAGGATGTAATGACGGTGCTTTTTCAGACCTTTTGGATTGGGGGTGGCATTGGGAATTTGGTTATAGAGACATTGCCCTGCAGTTCCTCCAGATGGATGCCTGACCCAAGGTCGGATTTGATGTTGAGCTACATGTGTGGGTAGTGGGCCACATCTCTGTGAGCCTGGATTACCCCCCATGAGCATTCTATTGTGCAGGGACAAGGGGAAAGCACACTTGTGGATGGGCTAGGTGAGACTAGCCAGAGTGTGCGAGGTGTTGAAAATCATAAATCAGCAGAGCTGGGAAAGTCCCTAAAGATCTCGTGTTCAACCTCAAGGGCCCCCAAATAAAAGAAAGGTTGAGCCACTTAGTGCAATGTCATGGGAAAATGTGCAGCAAGTGAAAATAAATCTGGATTAAAGAAGTTGACCTAGGGGCGCCTGGGTGGCTCAGTGGGTTAAAGCCTCTGCCTTCGGCTCGGGTCATGATCCCAGGGTCCTGGGATTGGGCCCCGTGTCGGGCTCTCTGCTCAGCAGGAAGCCTGCCTCCTCCTCCTCCTCTCTCTCTCTCTCTGCCTACTTGTGATCTTTGTCTGTCAAATAAATAAGTAAAATCTTAAAAAAAAAAAAAAAAGAAGTTGACCTAGTAAGGAAAGGTAACATTCAGACAATGATGAACCCGACTCTTCGATGTATTTTTTTTTTAAGATTTTATTTATTTATTTGACAGAGAGATCACAAGTAGGCAGAGAGGCAGGCAGAGAGAGAGGGGGAAGCAGGCTCCCTGGCAAGCAGAGAGCCCGATGCGGGGCTCGATCCCAGGACCCCGAGATCATGACCCGAGCTGAAGACAGAGGCCCTAACCCACTGAGCCACCCAGGCGCCCCTCTTCAATGTATTTTAAAATAATTCACCACTCGTAATTCCTAACAGACTCTGTTAACCACTTTGCAAGGATTCCATGAAAAAAATGTTTCTCTTGCTCAGGATTTGTCAAGCTCAGTACTAATGATATTTAAGGCTTGTAGTTCGTGGCTGTGCTATCTTATAGATTGGTGAACGGTCAGCAGCATCTCTGGTCTCTACCCACTCGGTGCCAGCAACATCCCCATCCCCGTGGTGCTAAGCAGAATGGCTGCAGGTGTTGCCAGCTGCCTTCTGGGGGGCGGAATTGCCCCTGAGAACCATTTCTCTCATTTGGATTTTCTCGAAACATTATGAAACCATGCAAATTCCTTTTTTTTTTTTTTTAAGATTTTATTTATTATTTATTTGACAGAGAGAGATCACAAGTAGACAGAGAGGCAGGCAGAGAGAGAGAGGGAAGCAGGCTCCCTGTCAGGCAGAAGCTTTAACCCACTGAGCCACCCAGGCGTCCCTAAAATTCACATTTTGACGTAATTCAACTTTATCTCTTTCATTTTACATTGTATGTCCTATTTGTGTTATTTTGGTCTTTTCCTTTCCTTATGTTGGCTGATTATTTCCCCCTTTGCTAAGTTGGAATGTCCCACTATGCTCAGGTAGTAGTTATCTCCCTTTTATCATCTTTTTCTTTTCTTTCTTTTTTTTTTTAGGTTATTTATTTGAGAGAGGGGAAAGGGTCAGAGGGAGAAGCAGACTCCCCGCTGAGCAGAGAGCCTGATATGGGACTCGATCCCAGGACTCTAGGATCATGAGCTGAGCTGAAGGCAGTTGCCTAACCAACTGACCCACCCACGTGCCCCTCTCCCCATTCTTAATCATTATTTGGGCAGAATGAAAGCAGTATTGAACTTCCTCACCCACCATGGATTGCCTTTGCCATTCTCCTCCAAGAAGAACACTCGTGCTTTCTTTCTCCTTTCCTTCACAGCTTATTCTCTCACATTTCCTCCATTTCACTAACATAAACTGAATCTGAAGCTTTCAGTTTTGCTCTTATGTCATTTATTTGATGCCTACATTACTTTCTGCCAGACCCACCCATGATTTCCATTTCAACTTAAATATACACAGGTAGGAGTGCCTCGATGGTTTAATCAGCTAAGCTTCTGCCTTCGGCTCAGGTTATGATCTCGGGGTCCTGGGATCGAGCCCCACATTGGGCTCTCTGCTCAGCGGGGATTCTGCTTCTCCCTCTCCCTCTGTGCTCCCGTGCTGTCTGTCTCAAATAAATAAAATCTTTTTCTTTTTTAACATTTTTTTAAAAGATTTTATTTATTTATTTGACAGACAGAGATCACAAGGAGGCAGGGAGGCAGGCAGAGAGAGAGAGGAAGGGAAGCAGGCTCCCTGCCGAGCAGAGAGCCCGACTCGGGGCTCGATCCCAGGACCCTGGGATCACGACCGGAGCTGAAGGCAGAGGCTTTAACCCACTGAGCCACCCAGGCGCCCCAACATTTTTTATTTTTGTTTGACAGTACAAGTAGGGGGAGCAGCAGAGGGAGAGAGAGAAGAAGCAGGCTCCTGGCCGAGCAGGGAGCCTGATGCGGGACTCAATGCCAGGACCCTGAGATCATGACCTGAGTGGACAGCAGATGCTCAACGTACTGAGCCACCCAGGTGTCCCAAGAATTAAAATTATAATCATGCAGGGCAAGTAACATGGGAGGAGCAGAATTTGGGAGTGGGGGTATGTGTTCAAAGTCTGTCCAAAACGCTCAGTATTTTCATGAACATTGGAAGGCGGACACGAGATGAGAGAAGAGAGAAGAGAATTGCAACCTGTTCTGGAAGGCAAGCCTGACCGTTCATGTTTTCTTTCCTCCTTGGTTCTGCCTTCTCAGGACTCACCCTTCCCCAGGAGAGGAACCTGGAGGAGGACTCAATGGTCCTTGCTATTCTGAAAGCCATGGCCTAGGTGAGTCATGCTTTCTTTCTCCTTCCTCAAACTGTGCTTATTTTATATGAATGTAGGAAAATTTTTGGGGATTTTCTGCCTAAGTTTCACCCTATGCATGGAAGGATCAAATAACCCTAAGCTCTCGCTAAGAATCCCTCTCTCTCTGACCTGGGTTCGTGTGTTCGCATCTCGTGTGGACTCAGTTCTGCAGGAGACTCGATGGACCAGAAATGCGTTGCTTTGGTGAAATGTGAAAGACTCCTATGTGAAATATGATTTAATGGACTAATCAGTGTTTAAAGGAACCACACATAATAATGCTTTAGTGGTAATCTCAGACCAGGGTTTCCCAGTTAGACAGGATAGACAGTGGTGGTGGTGGTGGTCTCTGCTGTGGTCCGAATATGTTCTTCCAATCCATATGTGATGGTATTTAAGTAACTAGGTCAGGACAAATGGGATTAATGTCCCTATAAAAGAGTCTCTAGAGAGATCCCTTACCCTCTTCCACCACGTGAGGATGTAATGTGAAGTTGGCCATCTGCAGCCTGGGAGAGGCCTTCACCAGAGCTCAGTCCTGCTGCCACCTTGATCTTGGACTTCCAGCCTCCAGAACTGCGAAAAACACACTTCTGTTGTAAACAAGCCACCCAAACTGGGGTACACCGTTACATACAGCAGCCATAGCAGATTAAGACGGGTCTCAGCCTCAGGATGTAATGACGGTGCTTTTTCAGACCTTTTGGATTGGGGGTGGCATTGGGAATTTGGTTATAGAGACATTGCCCTGCAGTTCCTCCAGATGGATGCCTGACCCAAGGTCGGATTTGATGTTGAGCTACATGTGTGGGTAGTGGGCCACATCTCTGTGAGCCTGGATTACCCCCCATGAGCATTCTATTGTGCAGGGACAAGGGGAAAGCACACTTGTGGATGGGCTAGGTGAGACTAGCCAGAGTGTGCGAGGTGTTGAAAATCATAAATCAGCAGAGCTGGGAAAGTCCCTAAAGATCTCGTGTTCAACCTCAAGGGCCCCCAAATAAAAGAAAGGTTGAGCCACTTAGTGCAATGTCATGGGAAAATGTGCAGCAAGTGAAAATAAATCTGGATTAAAGAAGTTGACCTAGGGGCGCCTGGGTGGCTCAGTGGGTTAAAGCCTCTGCCTTCGGCTCGGGTCATGATCCCAGGGTCCTGGGATTGGGCCCCGTGTCGGGCTCTCTGCTCAGCAGGAAGCCTGCCTCCTCCTCCTCCTCTCTCTCTCTCTCTGCCTACTTGTGATCTTTGTCTGTCAAATAAATAAGTAAAATCTTAAAAAAAAAAAAAAAAGAAGTTGACCTAGTAAGGAAAGGTAACATTCAGACAATGATGAACCCGACTCTTCGATGTATTTTTTTTTTAAGATTTTATTTATTTATTTGACAGAGAGATCACAAGTAGGCAGAGAGGCAGGCAGAGAGAGAGGGGGAAGCAGGCTCCCTGGCAAGCAGAGAGCCCGATGCGGGGCTCGATCCCAGGACCCCGAGATCATGACCCGAGCTGAAGACAGAGGCCCTAACCCACTGAGCCACCCAGGCGCCCCTCTTCAATGTATTTTAAAATAATTCACCACTCGTAATTCCTAACAGACTCTGTTAACCACTTTGCAAGGATTCCATGAAAAAAATGTTTCTCTTGCTCAGGATTTGTCAAGCTCAGTACTAATGATATTTAAGGCTTGTAGTTCGTGGCTGTGCTATCTTATAGATTGGTGAACGGTCAGCAGCATCTCTGGTCTCTACCCACTCGGTGCCAGCAACATCCCCATCCCCGTGGTGCTAAGCAGAATGGCTGCAGGTGTTGCCAGCTGCCTTCTGGGGGGCGGAATTGCCCCTGAGAACCATTTCTCTCATTTGGATTTTCTCGAAACATTATGAAACCATGCAAATTCCTTTTTTTTTTTTTTTAAGATTTTATTTATTATTTATTTGACAGAGAGAGATCACAAGTAGACAGAGAGGCAGGCAGAGAGAGAGAGGGAAGCAGGCTCCCTGTCGAGCAGAGAGCCCGATGCGGGACTCGATCCCAGGACCCTGAGATCATGACCTGAGCCGAAGGCAGCGGCTTAACCCACTGAGCCACCCAGGCGCCCCAGAAACCATGCAAACTCTTAAAAATACATCAGTGTTGGGGCACCTGGGTGGCTCAGTGGGTTAAAGCCTCTGCCTTCGGCTCAGGTCATGATCTCAGGGTCCTGGGATCGAGCCCCGCATCGGGCTCTCTGCTCAGCAGGGAGCCTGCTTCCCCTCCTCTCTCTCTGCCTGCCTCTCTGTCTACTTGTGAGCTCTCTCTCTGTTAAATAAATAAATGAAATCTAAAAAAAAAAATACATCAGTGTTCCCATATTCACTCTCTAATTTCCAAACAGAGGGAATAAAGACAATTCAGACATATTAGGAGGTTGTGCATTGAACTTCTACAGTTTAATTTATTGGGGAAGCATTGAACTTGAGGTCTTTTTGTTCTTTGAAGTGTCTTTCGATGGACATATCTCCCCTGATGAAGGAAGTTGTGCTGCTCTCAACAGAAACCCCAAGTACAGACCCTTCCCTTGGATTGCCACGGTTGCCTTACTGTGCTCACCAGCCTCAGCTCTGCCAAGTCCGTTTCCATCCTTCTATTTTTCTAATCATAAATATTTACTTCAGTGGCACACATTCTCGGTCCATTGTTTCAGGGGTCAGTGATGTATAGGGATGTGGCAACAGTCTTCTCAGGTTGAGGGGGGCAGGCCGGACCCTGCTAGGACTTGTGCAGAGACGGAATGCTGGAGAACTTAAGCAACTTCATCTCTAGGTCAGATGTTAGGACCCTGGAAGGGTATAATTTGTCCACTGGAGTATCTGCTGCCTTTGGTGTGAATTTCTGAGGTGCCTTTCAAGACTCTGGTTGAATTTCCACTCCGCTCTCAATGAGATTGTACAGAATGGGGATGGATAGTTCTGTAGGATAACACCTAAAGAAGCTTCTTCTCCATTCCAAAAATGATTTCCTTCTCTTCTCTGGCCTTATTTTCTGGTAACCAGGAACTGGAAATTAATTCTGAGACACCCCCTCTGTGACTCTGCTGCATTTCTTCTTGGGTGCACAGGATTTTCTATTTCTAAGCCCAATGTGATCTCCTTACCGGAACAATGGAAGGAATCCGGTTGGCAGAAAGAGATGTGACGGGAAGCCCATGCCAGGCGAGTGACGGATTATTAAGAAGGGCGGTGGTGGGCGCCTGGGTGGCTCAGCCAGTTGAGCCTCTGCCTTCGGCTCGGGTCATGATCCCAGAGTCCTGGGATTGAGTCCCACATCGGGCTCTCTGCTCAGCGGGGAGCCTGCTTCCCCTCCCCTCTCTGTCTCTCTGCCTACTTGTGATCTCTCTCTCTGTCAAATAAATAGATAAAATCTTTAAAAAAAAAAAAGAAGAAGAAGAAGAAGGGCGGTGGCGCTGTAGGTCATGGCCCAGAAGGTGAAAGGGATGGAGCCCCTTTGAGAAGATGCCTGGAAAGGTCAGAGTCCCTGGTGTTCAGAACAGAGTATTACTCCTATCAGCGTGAGCTCCTGGAGGGGCCTCTCTTGTACTCACACACACCACTCCCCGAGCCTGTCTCCATTGAAAGAGGAAGGTGCTTTCTTTGAAGTATGACTTTATGTACCCAGGGAACATTATTTCTTTCCAGCTTCTCCCCTATTCTTTTTTTTTAATAGTTGAGTAATTATTTCCATCTAAAACTATGTTTCCAAAAATAACTTATTTTGGTTACTGCCCAATGATTTTTTTCCTTTGACATGTTTTTCCAGATTCAGATTTTGTACATTCTTTCACCCTTTCTCTTTTTAGAGAGGGAGGGGAAGGGGCAGAGAGAGGGAGAATCTTTTTTTTTTTAATTTATTTTTTTTAATTTTTTATAAACATATATATTTTTATCCCCAGGGGTACAGGTCTGTGAATCGCCAGGCTTACACACTTCACAGCACTCACCATAACACATTCCCTCCCCAGTGTCCATAACCCCACCCCCCTCTCCCAACCCCCCTCCCCCCAGCAACCCTCAGTTTGTTTTGTGAGATTAAGTCTCTTGTGGTTTGTCTCCCTCCCAATCCCATCTTGTTTCATTTATTCTTTTCCTACCCCCTTAACCCCCCATGTTGCATTTCCACTTCGGGAGGGAGAATCTTAAGCAGGCTCCATACCCAGGGTGGAGCCTGACACAGGGCTCAGTGTCACTACCCTGAGATCATGACCTGAGCTGGAGTCAAGAGTTGGATGCTTAACCCACTGAGCCACCCAGCCAACACACTCTTCTCTTTCTTTTTTTAAAAATTATTGTTGGGAGGTGCCTGGGTGGCTCAGTGGGTTAAGCCTCTGCCTTCGGCTCAGGTCATGATCTCAGCATCCTGGGATCGGGTCCCACATCGGGCTCTCTGCTCAGCTCTCTGCCTGCCTCTCTGCCTACTTGTGATCTCTGTCAAATAAATAAATAAAATTTTAAAAAAAAATTATTGTTGGTATTATCATATACCTTATCTTTTTAAAAAGATTTTATTTATTTATTTGAGAGAGTACGAGAGACAGAGCATGGGGGTGGGGGAGGGCCAGAGGGAGAAGCAGACTCCTCGCTGAGCAAGGGAGCCTGATGTGGGACTCGGTTCTGGGACTCCAGGATCATGACCTGAGCTGAAGGCAGTCGCGTCACGAACTAAGCCACGTTTTCTCATTTTCCATTTTGAGTAAGACTCTGTATTGACCCGGGCCCTAAAGTTGCTTCTGATTCTTCCTCAGATGTAGATTACACCAGCCTATCATTTCTGCTGTCAAACGTTTTTTAGCATCTTAAAAAATTCTATATAATCAATTTTTTTGTAATTATTAGCACACCCCTGTGAGAAATACATTAACTAGAGTAAGAGTACATTATTTGTTTGTGAGGTTTTTTTGGTTTTAGCCTTACAGTGCATAGTCAAAATACTGCTTTCTAAATACACTTTAGTTCTTTTTTCCCCACTCACTTCACTGGGGCTGTATTCGTTTGTGGTAGAGGCAGGTTCACTCATCACTGTTTGTATTCTATTTTGGTTATTTATGTGGAGGCTGTGTGAAACATTACCATTGTTCTAAGAGTCAGAACTGTACAAAAAAGCAGACTTTTAGAAAAATATGGCATCTCCCCTCATTCCTGCTACCTACTCCTTTTTTTAAAAATATATTTTAAGATTTTTTTATTTATTTAGATTTCTTTATTTTTATTTGAGAGAGAGAGGCAGAGGGAGAGGAAAGGAAGGGAATCCCAAGCAGACCCCTTGCTGAGTGCAGATCCTGATGCAGGGCTTGATCTCACCACCCCAAGATCATGATCTGGGCTGAAACTAAGAGTCACATGTTTAACTGACTGAACACCCAGATGCCCCCACTCCTCCTTGCAACCTCATCCCCTCTCCCCCTGTAGTTTACATTCTCACCCTTTTTCATTCTTTTTCTTCCAGTATTTCTTGTGTGCAAATGAGTAGATACATGTATATTTTCTCATATAGCCTTTCTTACAGAAAGTGTCACATATTCTATATACTCTTCTGCACTTAGCTGTTTCCACTTGAAAATATATCTTGGAAATTATTTATAATTTTGTGGTTTTTTCATTCTTGTATGCAGCTGCGTAACACCGGGTATAGGTAGATCATAGTTTACTGAACCACTCCCCTAGATGTGGCTGCTTAGATTGTTTTCAGTATTTTAAAATGATGAGCACGCTGTAATGAACGGTCTTGTGTGTGTGCATTTTCATGTTGTTGGAAGTGTATCATCAGGGTAAATTCCCAGATGTGAAGGGATTTTGATAGGCAAGACTCATGCTTTTTTTTTTTTTTCCAAAGATTTTATTTATCTGAAAGAGATCACAAGCAGGCAGAGAGACAGGCAGAGGGAGAGGAAGGGAAGCAGGCTCCCCGCTGAGCAGAGAGCCTGATGTGGGGCTCGATCCCAGTACCCTGGGATCATGACCCGAGCCGAAGGCAGAGGCCTTAACCCACTGAGCCACCCAGATGCCCCAAGACTCATGCTTTTTAAATATCATGCCAGGAAATTGCCTAACAAGTGTGCCCAAGGGCTGTTTCATTTTCTAGAGGATTTGTACCTTTGTTTGACTTATTGTTTATTATCGATTAGGACTGAGACTCATGCAGTTAGCTTAACTTGGACATTGCTGGCCAGCAGAAAAAAAATAACCCCAAATGCTATGATTTTCATACTCTGCATAGCATTAACCAGTTCTTGATGTATCAGCACTTCTTTGTGTTTCTCTGTGTATTCATTTATGGACTTCTCCTTTGAAGCAGCTTGGCCATCATGCTGCTTCCTTATTTTTTTTTAAAGATTTTATTTATTTATTTGACAGACAGAGATCACAAGCAGGCAGAGAGGCAGACAGAGAGAGAGGAGGAAGCAGGCTCCCCGCCAGCAGAGAGCCCGATGCGGGGCTCGATCCCAGGCTCCTAGGATCATGACCTGAGTCGAAGGCAGAGGCTTTAACCCACTGAGCCACCCAGGCGCCCCACGCTGGTTCCTTATTAAGGAGTTAAATTATTCTGAAAAACCTTATGAATGCAAGCAATATGGGAAGTCTTTCCATCACTGTTCTGGTCTTCCTCAGCATCATAGAATTCATACTGGGAAAGACCCTATGAAAGTAAAGAATGCAGAAAGGGCTTTAGTCTTATTTCACTCCTTACCCAAATTTAGAGAATTCATACTGATGAGAAAACCTATGAATATAAGGAATTTTTTTTAATGCTGTATTTGGCTCTCAAAACTTAACATACACCATTGAGCTCATACTGGGGGAAATTCTTTCAATATGCTGTATGCATAAAAGCTTTTTGTCGGGACGCCTGGGTGGCTCAGTTGGTTGGGCAGCTGCCTTCGGCTCGGGTCATGATCCCGGCGTCCTGGGATCGAGTCCCGCATCGGGCTCCTTGCTCATCCGGGAGCCTGCTTCCCCCTCTGCCTCTGCCTGCCATTCTGTCTGCCTGTGCTTGCTCTCTTTCCCTCTCTCTCTCTGACAAATAAATAAATAAAATCTTAAAAAAAAAAAAGCTTTTTGTCACTTCTCCCTAATTATTCAACATGAGAGAATTCATACTGGAGAAAAACCCTGACTGTAAGGAATACGGGAAGACCTTTAGAGGTACCACTCAACTTAATGAACATCAAAGTATCCGCACCGATGAGAAGTCCTAGAAATGTAATGAACGTGGAAAGGCGTTCAGTCATCATTCGTATCTCCCTCAGATCAGAGGATCCATACTTGTGAGTCACCTTATGAATGTAAGGTTTGTAGGAAGGCCTTTACGCAGGGCGCACTACTTTATCATCACCAGAGAATTCAGACTAGCAAGAAACCATGTAAGTGTGATGAATACTTTTAGTTGGATTTCATAGTTTCATGGATATATTAGCAACTATATGGTGAGAACCCATATCAATGTACTGAATGTGGAAAAGCTTTTTGTCACTTAACACTAATTATTCAATGTCAGAGAATTCACACTGGTGAAAAGCCCTATGTATGTAAGGAATGTGACAAAGCCTTTAGTCAGGGTTCACAACTTATTCAACATCATTCTTTATATATGTAGTAATGTGGGAAGGCCTTCAGATACTGTCATCTTCCTCAACCGGAAGGAATTCATGCTACAGAAAATTCCTATAAATAAGTAAAGATTTCACTGTTTTTTTTTTTCCCTTATGGAACATCAAATAATTTATGGGTATGTACAAACTTTGTCCAGTGTGGAAATGTTTATTTATTCAACTCATGTTACATTTATCAGCAGACTCACATCATCACATTCACCACTAAAGACCATATTAAAAGTCTCCCAGGGGTGCCTGGGTGGCTCAGGCACTCCCACTGGGTGGCTCAGTGGGTTAAGCCTCTGCCTTCAGCTCAGGTCATGGTCTCAGCGTCCTGGGATGGAGCCCCGCATTGGGCTTTCTGCTCAGCAGAGAGCCTGCTTCCTCCTTTCTCTCTGCCTGCCTCTCTGCCTGATCTCTCTCTCTCTGTGTCAAATAAATAAATAAAATCTTTAAAAAAAATGGTAACGTGGGACGCCTGGGTGGCTCAGTGGGTTAAAGCCTCTGCCTTCGGCTCAGGTCATGATCTCAGGGTCCTGGGATTGAGTCCTGCGTCGGGCTCTTTGCTCGCAGGGAGCCTGCTTCCTCCTCTCTCTCTGTCTGCCTCTCTGCCTGCTTGTGATCTCTGTCTGTCAAATAAATAAATAAAATCTTTAAAAAAAATTAAAAAAATAAAAAATAAAATAAAATAAATGGTAACGTAGAAAAGTCTCCCAGGGGCGCCTGGGTGGCTCAGTGGGTTAAAGCCCCTGCCTTCAGCTCAGGTCATGATCTCAGGGTCCTGGGATCGAGCCCTGCATCGGGCTCTCTGCTCAGCAGGGAGCCTGCCTCCTCCTCTCTCTCTGCCTGCCTGTCTGCCTACTTGTGATCTCTCCGTCAAATAAATAAATAAAAATCTTAAAAAAAAAAAGTCTCCCAATACTACATATCAATTATTATTCTGTGGAAAATCCGCGCTGGCAAGCAACCATGTAAGTGGAGGAATTTTGGAAACCTATTACCTTTTTTTTAAGATTTTATGTATTTATTTGACAGACAGAGATCACAAGTAGGCAGAGAGGCAGGCAGAGGGAGAGAGAGGAGGAAGCAGGCTCCCCGCCAAGCAGAAAGCCCAATGTGGGACTTGATCCCAGGACCCTGGGATCATGACCTGAGCTGAAGGCAGACGCTTTAACCCACTGAGCCACCCAGGCACCCTTCATTGTGGTTTTAATCCGCATTTCCTTAATGACTAATGATATTGAGCATGTTTTTATGTGAATTTGCCATTACTTAATCTTTAGTGAAGTATCCGCCCAAATCTGTTACCCACTTATAAATTGGTTTGTCTACCTTCTTTTGAGTCGAGTGTTCTGTATCTGTTCCAGATACAAGTACCTATGTGCTTATGTGGTATGTAAATAATTTTCTCTAGGCTGTTGTCTTTTCATTATCTTAGTTGTGTTTTTTAAGGGGTAGAAATTCTTAATTTTTTAAAGTAGGCTCCGCCCTGGGTGTGGAGTCTAACATGGGGCCTGAACCTATGACCCTGAGATCACGACCAGATGAGATCAACAGTCAGACATCCAGCTGAGCCACTAAGGCACCCCAGAAATTCTTAATTTTGATCAGGTTAGATTTATCATTTTTATATTTTATGGTGAAATAGCAAAGAAATCTTTGCCTAATCTAAGGTCACAAATACATTTTCCTGAAAGTTTTCTAGTTTTAGGTTTCACATTTAGCTCTATTTAGGAGTTAATTTTTATATATGGTACAAAGTGGCATGGATCAAAGTTGTTACTTACATATACATATCCAATTGTTCCAAGACCAATTAAAAAAACACTTTTCACTCTCTACTGAATTGACTTTGCCTTCCCCCCCCACCCAAATCAATTGACAATGTATGTACCAGTTTATTTCTGGACTCTAGTCAGTCTCATTAACCTCTTTTTCTTTCTTTATGCCAGTATTTGTCTTGATTACTGTACCTTTTGCATTTCCCTGTGAATTGTGGAATCAGCCTGTTGAATTCTATTTAAAAGCCTACAGGAATTTTGAATGAGATGATGCTGAACATATAAATGAAATTTGGTGAGAAGTGATGCCTTAATAATATTGAGATTTCCAAGGGATGAACGTAACATAGCTATTTCTTCAATATTTCTCTCAACTGAATTTTGTAGTTCTGAGTGTACAGATTATTTAAATATATCCTATTTTTGGTGCTATTGTAAGTGGTATTTTAATTTCAATTTCTAATTTTTTAATGCTAGCATATAGAAATATGACTGGTCTTTTTTAAAAAATATTTTATTTATTTATTTGACAGAGAGAGATCACAAGTAGGCAGAGAGGCAGGCAGAGAGAGAGAGGGGGAAGCAGTTCCCCCGCTGAGCAGAGAGCTGGATGCGGGGCTCGATCCCAGGACCCTGAGACCATGGCCTGAGCCAAAGGCCCCCCAGGTGCCCCAACAGAGCCATATTTTAATAAGGATAGAGGCCATTATAAAATGAGCAAAGTCCTTGGTATCTGGCAGATGGGATAAAGACAGCCACTCACATTTCATGGGAAATCAGAGCCTCACCAAAGATTCCCAGCAAAACAAGAAGACACATCCAGGATCAGATGCCGAATTAAGGGTTGGATGCATTTACCCACCCAAACCAAATTCTGGTAATTCTCCAACATCACAGTAATGTACAAATCTCTTTGAGTAGAGTTCAGTGATCTCCATTCTTCCTTGGAGAAGCCAATGACCACATCTTTGAATGTCACTGATCCCTGAAATGACAAACACTTCCTTAAAAGAGTCTAACTGAATAACAGGAAGTTGGGAGGCATGAAAAGGAGCTGATCAGAAATCTGTATCTCTTAAGAGCAGCTTAGCTTTATCACTAAAGGGCAATACTGTGACATACTATTTGTTCATTACAATTTGGGTGCAGAAAAATATTTAATGGGGTGCCTGGGTGGCTCAGTGGTTTAAAGCCTCTGCCTTTGGCTCAGGTCATGATCCCAGAGTCCTGGGATGGAGCCTCCACATCAGGCTCTCTGCTCAACAGGGAGCCTGCTTCCCCCCTCTCTCTGCCTGCCTCTCTGCCTTACTGTGATCTCTGTCAAATAAATTTTTTAAAAAATCTAAAAAAATATATTTAATGATAAGGGAAAAGTCCAAGATAAACAGGGTGATTAAAAAGAACTGAATACCTATCACGATGGTTTCTAGAATCCTACATATGCATATGAGCACTCCCAGACTCTGCTGAAAGCCACTCGTAATCAATTCTACTTCAGGCAATCTAAAGCAGGTTACGTTTGGTGGATCTCTAGGAAGACTACCAGGCTAATTCACTGTTTTTGCCAGAACGAAATGCAGTTCCCCTTTCCTAGAATCTGGGTTGGGCCTACAACTTGCTTTCATCAAGAGAACGTGACAGAAGTGACGCGGAGCCAGCTCCAGGTCAGAAACTAAGAAGGCTGTTTTATCCTCAGGGAAGCTCGGGGGAGGAGTCCAGCCATCCTGCTGGAAAGGCATTAAGAGACCAAGTGAAGAGGGAAGGGTCTGAGAGTACATGAAATAAAGCTGAGGAACCCACTGGCAGCGAAAACAGAGGCCTAGCCACGGGACTTCCAGTTAGGTTTCACGCTCTGAACGAAGAGGCCACCTTCGGTATCCAAGCCTTCAGGTACCGAATAACAGGTAAATCGTTCCTATCCCGCCCAGTTTGAACTCCTCACCCTCAGAAACAGGACATAATAAAGTGGTCCTCGCCCTGGCTACTGCTCCATTTTGGGTAGACTTTGTTATGTAGCCACAAACGTTAAAGACATTTAAAAAGAAAACCTCTGGCCCCAAATGGTGTCACTGAGGCCACGTCACCAAATTGGGGCCAGACTAACCCCAGTGCACTTTCATCCTCTCCCAGAAATGCAGTCTTAACCTGCCAGGCAGGAACCTCCGGGTCACCGCAACGGTCATCTGTCACACGGGTCCTCTATCCCCCAAAGGAAGAGGTGGCCCACCTAGTTAGGATCCCCGCCCTTCCTCCCAGGGAAGATGGCCTTGCCCGGAACAACCCTTTTCTTTTGCTAATAACCCTCTCGGCCCACCCGCTTCCGATCGCTTCACGAAGGCGATCGGACCTTCAGTTTACTCAGTTTTGTTCCCTGGCAGCGCCTCCGACACGGGCGCAGACGCGCCGCCTCACCTGCCTCCGCCCGAGCCTGCCACCAGTTCGGTTCCATCCCCAGCTGCTCACGGACAACGAGTAGTAGGGCTGGGGATCAGCTGGTCTGCCTTCACCAAACACCAGACTCAGAGGTTCCAGTCACCCACCCCTGGCCGCACGGTCCTCCCCACGGAGCCCTCCACGGCACCATTACTTGCAGCCGTATCACAGGTCAACACTTATGAAATTTTACGGTACTGGACACGGAATGAGCGGATCTGAGCGCGGGCCGCCCCGCCCAAGCCCCATACGCGTCCTGACAACAAGCGGCGTGGTGATGACCACCTCCAAGGAGCGAGAGGAGGCCAAGCAACCGCCCAAGGTCTCCGAAGTTCGGCGTCGACCCGAGAGTCCGCTTCACAGCCCGGCCTCGCCCACCGGCCGCGGTGGCTTCTGGGAGTCCGCTCCGCTGCGGTGTGCGCATGCGTGCCTCCGCCTCCGTGGTCTCGGAGTCCCGAACGCCCCGCCGTCCTGCCCAGCCAGAGGCAGACCTTCAGTATTGAGGGGCGAATGTAGAACCGGGAATGCCTGGGTTAGGAACGAACCAGAAGCCCTTATCCAAAAAAGCGTGGTCTCCTTTCTCCCGGTCTCGGGACTGGCAGGGGTGTGGGGAACGTTCTGCGGTGAGGACGCGCATGCGTACAGGCGGCTGCGGAGGCGGGGCCTCAGCTCCCTGTGTCTCCGGTGGGAGCGTTGGGAGGGAACGCTGTCGGGAGTATTGGAACACGCATGCGTGCGGGCGGGCGTGCGCGGGGGCGGAAGGAGGTTTGCTGCGCAGACGCGCGGAGTCCCACGCCGCCGCTCTGCGGAGTGGTAGAGGCGTTCGGCAGCGGCAGGTAGGGCTTCCGCGCGGTGCGGAGCAGACGCTCTCGGGGCGCGTCGCGGGGCGCGGGTACTGGTGGTCCCTGCGGGCGGGGGGCCGGGGGTCAGCGTCGGGGTGTGGGCGGCCTCCGTGGGGCCCTGGAGGCGCCCGGGTGGGGGCTGCACGGACCGCTGTTGGAGCTCCGCGGAGGCTGTGTGACGGGCTCGTCGTCCGTCTCTCCGGACGCGGCTTCTCGAACAGCGGACAGCGTCGGACGGTTCGGTGCCGGGAAGGGTGCCCCGCCCCCCCCCAAACAGGCGGGGGCCTGGCTGCCGTGGAGTGCTTGCCCCCCGCGCCCCGAGATCCGGGTTTTCAGAACCAGCCGCGGCCCTCAAGTCTGTCCGATGAGGAGGACGAAGTGTGTTTTGCCGCAGTTGTGCTGGCTGGAGAGGACGCCGCGGGCTCGCTCCGTGCGGTAGTACGGCGGACACTGCGCCAAACGCGCTGGGCAGGCGCGGGACGCAGTGGAGCGTGCGCCTCGACAGCCGGGCCGCGGGCGACGCGTCGCGCTTGCGGCCGCTGGGGTCCGCGCTCCTCCAGGTGCCGCCGCAGCGCCCTTTCGCGAGCTGGGTCGCGGGCCTGCGCCCAAATCAGGTCGCTCCTGCTGCTTTTCCTGACCCTCATGGGCCGACCCTACCAGAGCCGCTCAGTCACTGGGGTGTGGGTAATTCCGTGTGGCCGTGCCTGCCTGTCCCCAGGGATCGACGTTTGTCCTTTTACAAACGCTTTATTGGAATATGTACAAACTGCAGGTGTATGTCGTAAGATGCCATTGTTCAAGGAAGCAAATTTAATTTTAATGTTTTGACTTGTTACTTGCCCAATGTTAACCTAAAAATTAAAAATCAGTTATTTTACGGGCAGAAGATAATTTTTTTCTCAGGAATAGCAAATACTCGCAGTTAGGGATGTGCCAACCAGGGCAAAATCACAGGCAAGCCCAGAGAACAAAGGCGAGGAAGGGAAAAGAAAGAAGAACACTCCTGTATACAGGAGACGGGAGAGTGGGGAAGTTTGTTAGAAACGGAATGTCCGTGGGAATAACCTTGGAGTTGGGAGGGTAGTGGCTTCTCGTGGCTGGGCCGCTACCGGGGGAACCGGCCCTCCACGTGCTGGGTAGGGAAGTCGTCTCAAAGTGCAAGGTCCCGCGTCACCTGTTAGTCTGCAGTTGACAGGAGTGGTGGGACCTGAGAGCTACTGCCGCCGGCTTCCCGCCATGTTAGTGAGGTTTCCTTTTATTGATTTTCACACTAAAAAAACTGAAAACTCTTACTTAGTTCTCAAATTCTCTCATTAGCAGTATCTCAAGTGCATGTGGTAAGATGTCTGTTCCTTACACTTGGTTCAGAAAGTCCTGCAGAAGAGTGATGACCTTAGGAAAACTACCATTACCCTACAGGTCCTCTTTCTCCATTATTTGCCTCACCCGAGGATTTTTTTTTTCCTTTTTTTCCAAGCCCAGAAACTCTCCAGCAGTTCATACTCTTAGGCGATGTCTAGCTTTACTGGTGGACTGCGGGTAGGCAGGCCTGTTGGCATCTACACCCAAGTGTCCGTTGCCCTTCTTAAGCATTCATTATACCTTCAGAAATGTTTGTTCAGCAAATCAAGTTGATACCTTACCTGTTAATTGGAAATACTCTGTGTACTTAATTTCTGTAAGGAAGGTTGCTGTGAGAAATGTCTTCATATCTGGCTGAATCACTTTTTCATTCATACCCTTTTTACTTTGATGGTTCCACTTCTCTTAAAAATAGAGGATAGGAGCACGGGACAAAAAGATGTGAAGAGAAGAGGTAGGAAAGAGTTGAAATGGTCAAACAAAAGACAAGATGAAAATGACCTTATCCCAGTGAACCTGAAGTCATTTCCTTGCAGTGTAAGTTCAGTGACCCCAGGTGGAAGTGGTACCACAGCTGGGGTGCCCACCACATCTGGGAGACTCTAGGGATCTACTTTTTCCTTTACCGCATGGTGTTCAGTTGAAACTTCATATTCCTCCTGTGTCCTGTAATGACTAGAGCACCATGGGATTTAATTTGATACTGGGAGCAGCATTTTAGGAAGGATTTTGATAAACTGGGTCTATACTTAGTGGGAGGCCAGAACGGTGGGGAGTCTGGAAATTATGTCTCATGAAAAGGGGTAGAAAAATCTCTATGTGTTTTCCTGGAGAGAAGATAGTTGCAGAGATATGTGAAAGTATGTCTCTGGTAAAAAGGAATTTAAATTGCTATTTTCATCTATGAGCTCTAGAAATAGAACCAGGTAGAAATAATAGAGTAGCAAATTCTGACTAAAATACTTTTTTTTTAGGGGCGCCAGGGTGGCTCAGTTGGTTGATTGTCTGCCTTCAGCTCAGGTCGTGATCTCAGGGTCCTGGGATGGATCCCTGAGTCAGGCTCTCTGCTCAAGGGGGAGCCTGCTTCTCCCTCTGCCCCTCCCACTGCTCATGCTTGTGCTCTCTTGAACTCTCCAACAAATAAATAAAATCTTAAAAAAATAAAATATTTTTAAAAATTAATTAAAATTTTAAAATTGAAGTATAGGTGACACAGTATTATATTATGATGAAACAACTCTGTCTGTAACATTCAACACAATAGGTAGAGTTACCGTCTGTTCATCATGCCAAGTTGTTATGATTAACTATATTCTCTATGCTGTACTTTTCATAGCTAACTAAAGTGCTTTTAACAAATGGCAATCACAAAATTGAATACTCTTACCAATGAGGTTATTACATAGGTTATTATGATGATGATTACTTTGCTTTTTGACATATCTTTAAATTTTTAAAAATGTTACAATAAAAGTAAAAAGAATTCCCCATCCTCTTTTTCTAATTCCTCAAATGCTAACCTTTTACTGCCTTCCCTTTATCCGTATATTTCTCTCTATATATGTTTCTTTGAAATATATATTATATATATGATGTATATATAATATATATTTGTTATATATATTCTATTTGTTATATATGAAATTTGTTACATATGAAGCATATGTTATATTTGAAAGTAAGTTGCTGACGTGATGCTCCTTAACCTAAATATTCCATGTGGATTCCTTACATAACTACAGTGAAATTATCAAAATCACTTAATTCACACTGATGCAGGGGCACCTGGGTGGCTCAGTCAGTTAAGCATCTGCCTTTGGCTCAGGTCATGATCCCAGGGTCCTGGGATCGAGCCCCACATCGGGCTCTCTGCTCAGTGGGGAGCCTGCTTCCCTTCCTCTCTCTCTCTGCCTGCCTCTCTGCCTACTTGTGATCTGTCTGTCAAATAAATAAATAAAATCTTAAAAAAAATTCACAGTGCTATAATTCTGTCATTTAATCCTAGGTTGATTATCCTTGTGATGTCTTTTATAGCAAAAGAAAGTTGAGTGTCATACATTGCATTAAAGTGTCATGTCTCTTTTGTCTCCTTTCACCTGACTGACATTTCCTCAGTCTTTGTGTTTCATGACATCCCTCTTTTAAAAATGTTGTTATGATGGGGCACTTGGGTGGCTCAGTCGGTTGGGTGTCCAACTCTTAATTTTGGCTCAAGTAATGATCTCAGGGTTGTGGAATCAAGCCCTGCCAGCACACTCTGCGCTCAGCATGGAGTCTGCTTCATCCTCTCCCTCTGCTTCTCCTCTCCCTTGCTCATTTCTCTCTCTCTCAAATACATAAATATGTTATTAGGAAATAATTTTGAACTTAGAGAAGAGTTGTAAAAATGGTACAAAACTCCCACAATCCCTTTATCCAGCTGCCCTGAAGTTAACATCTTGCATAACCATCATGAACACATGAAGTTAATATTGATAAGAAACTAATCATTCATCTATTGACCTTATTCTAATTTGGCCAGTTTCCCCACTCCTGTACTTTTTGTTGTTGTTCTGGGATCCAATCCACATTACATTTATTGGCATGTCTCCCAAGTCTCCAGTTGATGACGGTGCCTTAGGTCTTTGTCTTTCATGACCTTGACACTCAGGAGTCTAGGTCAGTTATTTTGTAGGAGGACCTTTGACTTCGGTAGGTCTGTTTTCTCATGATTAGATCGAGGTTACTCATTTTGGAAATGAATACCACAGAAGTCACGTGCCCTCCTAAGTACATCGTAGCTGTCAGGCAGTACCTGATGTCACCTGGGAATGCTTGCTTTGATAACGTGATTCAGGTGATGTCTGACAGGTTTCTCCATTGTGAAGCTACTATTTCAGTCCCTTTAATTAACAAGTATCTTGAGAGGAAGTACTCATAATTACTTGTTTTGCTCAAGCTGTCCCTGGTTTTGCTATGGGGAGCACCCTCTATTTGGTTCCTGTGTGTTTTAGACATGCCCCATTATTTTATGAGCACTTCCTTTCTAGCACAACGAGATGATACAGGCACATTTTGCACTTTGCCTGTCTAGCCCTGGAGTCTATATCTCCATGGCATCCTGGGGTTTGTTTTCTTCCCTTCCCTTCCCTCCCTCTAACCTCCCCTTTCCCTCCTTCTTTCCTTTCCCTTCCTTCCCCCCGCCCGTTCCTTTTCCTTCTCCTTCCTTCTTTCCTAGAGACTGGTACTTAGAAACCAAGGGGTGGGGCTGAGTAGGGCTGAGTGTGTTTATTACTGCTTGGACGTTATTGTTTCTAGTCCTGATTAGGGGACAGATGGGATATCCTAACATACAGCCTACTATATACGTTCATATGCACATCTTTTTTTTTTTTTCTTTAGATTTGCAGTCTGGTCTCATTTGTTACTTTTAGAAAATCTCATTATTGACAGGTCTTAGAGGTAGAAGCTCTCGAGAGGACAGCCTCTGCTTTTTTTTTTTTTTTTAATTTTTATTCATTTGACAGAGAGAGAGAGAGATCACAAGTAGGCAGAGAGGCAGGCAGAGAGAGAGGGAAGCAGGCTCACCGCTGAGCAGAGAGCCCGATGCGGGGACCCTGAGATCATGACCTGAGCCGAAGGCAGAGGCTTAACCCACTGAGCCACCCAGGTGCCCCCAGCCTCTGCTTCTTAATCATGCTGGGAAGTCTTGTGACCATGAGGCTTTTTCAGAACAAGGCATTCATAAGCCAGTGATGTGAGAAGCTGCGGAGTAGCCCTGGGCGCTCTTATCCCCCCCTTCTCTTTCTCCAGCTGGCGTCTCAGGATCCAGCCCTTCTCAGGGAGAGACATTTAGACAAAGAGGAATGGCTGCTTCAGCCGCAGCAGAGCATCAAGGTAATACACGCAAAGCTTTCAGAACAGTAAGTGTTGTTCCATCATCATTACCAGGGGCCATTTGGAGGAGTGGATGTTGGAGACGTCGCAACAGGCTCTCTCACACCTTTAAGAACTGGTAATGCTCTTACGAAGGTGTGTGGCTGGACATGCTGCTCTGGATTGATGTTTTACAGGGGGGAATGGATACGAGTTTAGGCAGCAGAGTTTAGCCTTTTGTTTTGTTTTGGTTTTTGGTTCCCTTCTTGTCCTCAGCTCTGCATGCACAGGTCTCCGGTCTTCTAGAGAGGGGCTCCATGAAGGGGAGGGTAACCACTGGACTTCTAGAAGGCACATCACTGGTGAGTTAGGATTTCATTTTTCCTTTCCTGTGGTGAGACTGTTGTCCGTATGTGTGAACTTGAGTCCAACTGACTTGTCCTCAGGATTGCAGACGGGGCTAAAACACAGCTATGTGCCATGAAAGAGGTAGAGTTAGCAAAGTGGCTGGGAAATGAGAAGAATAAAGTCATTACTGAAATGGAGAGCCTTGTGAATAGTGCAGATTTTTAGGTGCCCCAAACTTTAATTCCATGTCCAAGGGCAAATTTAAAAAAGAAGTGAGATTTTCCCTTGTTTCCGTACTAGTTGGAGAACAGCTTTTCTATTTCACACATACAGATTTAGGGAAGTCTGTTTCCCAGTATTCTAGAAAATTGTGAAATACTCTTACAAAAGGAGAAATCCTAACTCCTATAGCCAATTTTAACATATTGGTGGAAAATATAGTATACTTATATCTATCCAAAGAGCTGGTTTTTACTGTCTAGACGTATGTACGTATACTTGTCCAAAAAAGATCTGGATCCTGTCGGACACGCCACAACACCCACACGTGCAAGTCTTTCTGCCAAGACCAATCCCTTTTCTCCAAGACCTTGTGAGTAAGAGAGTGTTTGGAATTTCAGCGATCAGTAACGTTCCAAGATGTGGCCATCAACTTTTCCCAAGAAGAATGGCGATTCCTGAACCCTGCTCGGAGAAGACTGTACACGGCGGTGATGTTGGGGAATTATCAGAACCGGGTCTGGCTTGGGTAAGTGTGTCGAGCCTTGAACTCAGAGTCTGGTCTCTGGTGGCTCTTCTTCCTTCCAGTAGAATTCTCTGGGGGGACTACTGTGGTCTTTGCTTTATTTTTTTGTTCCATGTCCCATAAAGAGCAGTGAGAAGTGGGCAACTCTCGTTGTCATCTTTCAGGAAACCTTTAAACTCTGCTTGGCCGTTTTCATAAGGGCTTTTCTTCCTGAGGGCTGTGGTAGCGGGGCTCAGTTCTCGGGTAATAATGGCATGGCCGTTTGCGGTCTCTTTTTCTTTGCCCAGGCATTTCTGTCTCTAAGCCTGATGTAGGTTTCCTACTGTAGCAAGGGAAACGGGTGTGGGGGATGAGAAGCAAGGAGGCAAGATCTCCATGAGCAGATGAGTTTTGGGAACCAAGCAGGGGGAGGCGACACATGCATAAGGCCGGCTGCTCTGACAACAGCCTTGAGGTGTTTGGACACCTCCCTTCAGAGGGCCCTTTAGTTCAGCTCCAGAGTGGATCTGGCTTTCATCTGTCTTTTAAAATAATTCCTTCCAGCCTCCAGATGGAAGTGAGTCTCCCCTCGCTCCCACAGTTAATGATCCACTTCCTGCCTTCGCTCTCCAGGTGGTTCCTCACTGGCTCATCTTCCTGCTTTTTTTCTTTTCATTCATATGGCTGTTCTTTCGAAAACATTCGTCAGGGCTTCTGTTTTCTTTATGCAAAAAATACTCATTCTGTCCTCTGAGTAACTGGATAAATGTATCCATCCAAGAGCTATTCTGTGAACATGGGGTGCCTGGGTGGCTATTCCGTGAACATGGGGTGCCTGGGTGGCTCAGTGGGTTAAGCCTCTGCCTTCGGCCCAGGTCATGATCTCAGGGTCCTGGGATCGAGCCCCATATCGGGCTCTCTGCTCAGCAGGAGGCCTGCTTCCCTCTCTCTCTCTGCCTACTTGTGACCTCTCTCTCTGTCAAATAAATAAATAAAATCTTTTAAAAAATTAAAAAAAAAGCTATTCCATGAATAAACATATTCGATCTTTAATTATGGCCAAGAGTGGGGGTCTTCTCTAAGAGAGTGTAGCCCAACCAAGGAATTTACCATTTAATAAAGGGAATTACGAGATGTTCTTAAACGCCTTGGCAAAGTAGGAGCCAAGGTTAGAGAATTTTTTTTTTAAGATTTTATTTATTTGAGAGAGAGAGACACACACACACAGAGGGAACACAAGCAAGGGGAGTGGGAGAGGGAGGAGCAGGGACCCCAATGCGGAGCTCAATCCCAGGACCCCAGGATCACTACCTGAGCCAAAGGCAGACACTTAACAACTGAGTCACCCAGGTGCCCCAAGGTTAGAGAATGTTAAATAGGCTGATGACTGTACAGGCTTTGGAGTGGCCAAGGGTTCACACGTCACTAGTAGATGGTCTGGGGGTCTGGCCACTTAACCTGTGAGGCTTCCCTGTACCCTCTAGACCTGTTCTTACCCAATCCCGGATGCACCTCTTACATCTCATGGAAGATGCTGCTGGTCTACCCACCTGAGAGCTGGTGATGTGGACACTGCCTGGTTAGTGTTGGCAGCTTTGGCCCACGTAAACGTAAGCATTTGATGTCTTCCTTAGTCTGTTTGAGCTGCTTTAACAGAAATGCCACAGATTGAGCAAGCACTTGCTTCTCTCTTGTTTTTAAAAGACTTATTTATTTATTTTAGAGAAAGAGCGTGCCCAAGTGTGGTGGAGAGGGGCAGTGGGAGAGGGAGAGAGATTCTTTTTTTGGTTTTTCTTAAGAGTTTATTTTATTTATTTATTTGATAGATGGAGATCACGAGGCAGAGAGGCAGGCAGAGAGGCGGCAGGAGAAGCAGGCTCCCTGCTGAGCAGAGAGCCCGATGCGGGGCTCTATCCCAGGACCCTGGGACCATGACCTGAGCCGAAGGCAGAGGCTTTAACCCACTGAGCCACCCAAGTGCCCCACGGAGAGAGATTCTTAAGCAGACTCTCCTCTAAGCGAAGAGCCTGATGTGGGGCTCAGTTTCATGATGCTGAGATCACGACCTGAGCCAAACCAAGAGTCTGATGCTTAACTGACTGTGCTACCCAGATACCTCAACGGGCATTTGCTTCTCATGGTTCTGGAGGCTGGGAAGTGGATGACCAAGGCACTGGTAGATTCATTGTCGGGTGAGGTCCTGCCTCCTAGTTCACAGACATCCATCTTCTGACTGTGTCCTCACGTGAAGGAAAGGGAGAGGGAACTCTCCGGAGTCTTTTACAAGGGCACTGATCTTATTCATGAGGGATCCACCCTGATGACCTGATCACCTCCTGAAGGCCCACCTCCAAATACTGCCCCACTGAGAATTAGGATTTCAACATCAGAATTTGTGGGGGGGGGGGGGCACCTGGATGGCTCAGTCAGTGAAGCGTCTGCCTTTGGCTCAGGTCATGATCCCAGATCCTGAGATCAAGGCCCAAGTCAGGCTCCCTCTCCCTCTGCACAGGATCCCTAAAATCTTCTCTTCGTGCCAGATCCCTGAGTCTTCATACGGTTTGTCCACCGCCTCCTGGAGCACATGAGTCTTACCAGGTCACCTGGATCACTTGCCACTTTGTGGTGTTCATTTCTCGTGAACGTGATGTCATCAACATAGTGGACCAGTGCGGTGTTCTACACAGTGATCGGACAGTCCAGAGTCTTCAGATTATGCTGTTAGAGAGCAGGAGAATTGACGTCATTGCTGGGCCAAGACCCTTGGGTCAGTCTGCTTGAGCTGCCATATTAAAGCCCCCTAGACTGGATGGTGTAAATACAGAAATTTATTACCTCAGGCTGGAAGTCTGAGATCAAGGTGTCAGCAGGGTTGGATTCTCTTAAGGTCTCTCTCCTTGGTTTGTAGTTGGCCATCCCCTTCCTGTGTCTTCCCGTGGTCTTTCCTCTATGTGTGTCAGTGTTTTAATCTCTTCTTCTTTTTCTTTTTTTTTTTTTTTTGTAAAGATTTTATTTATTTATTTGACAGAAATCACAAGTAGGCAGAGAGGCAGGCAGAGGGAGAGGGGGAAGCAGGCTCCCTGCCAAGCAGAGAGCCCAACTCGGGGCTCGATTCTAGGGCCCTGAGATCATGACCTGAGCCAAAGGCAGAGGCTTTAACCCACTGAGCCACCCAGGTGCCCCTGTAATCTCTTCTTAATAAGAATACCAGTCATGGGGCACCTGGTGGCTCAGTGGGTTAAAGCCTCTGCCTTCGGCTCAGTTCATGATCCTGAGGTCCCTAGATCAAGTCCTGAATTGGGCTCCCTGTTCAACAGAGAGTCTGCTTCTCCATCTCTCTCTATCCCTCCCACTGCTCCTGCTCTCTCTCTCTCACTCTCTCTCAACAAGTAAAAAATCTTAAAAAAAAAAAAAAGTCCTACCTCCAGGGATGCCTGCGTGGCCCAGTGGGTTAAGCCTCTGCCTTCAGCTCAGGTCGTGATCCCAGGGTCCTGGGATCGAGCCCCACATTGGGCTCCCTGTTCAGCGGGGAGCCTGCTTCTCCCTCTCCCTCTTCCTGCTGCTCTGCCTACTTGTGGTCTCTCTCCATCTCTCTAATAAATAAATAAAATCTTAAAAAAAAGAAGTCCTACCTCCAAATATCTGCGTATCTCTGAAATTTTGTATCAGTCATTATCTGTACCTCTTGGATATGTACTTTATTTTTTTTATTCAAAGTTTTTAAAAAAATTAACATATAAAGTATTATTTGCCCCAGGGTACAGGTCTGTGAATCATCAGTCTTACAAAATTCATAGCACTCACATAGCACGTACCCTCTGTAATGTCCATAACCCCGCCACCCTGTCCCTACCCCCCACCCCCCAGTAACCCTCAGTTAATTTCATGAGATTAAGAGTCTATTATGTTTTGTCTCCCTCCCAATCCTATCTTGTTTCACTTTTTCTCTCCCTACCCACCACGACCTCCTGCCCTGCCTCTCAATTTGCTCATGGTTATGCACTTTCTTGTGTCACCGGTGTTTCGTTGTTGAAATGATTGGATTGGGTGAGTGATGGCTAGTTAGAGCATGTGACAATAAAAACCTTCTAAACTTAGAAAAATTGATTTATTTTATTTGTTAAGTATTCAGTGACCTGCTGTAAAAAGAAAAAATTCATTATCTCCTCGTGTTTTCATTCTCGCTACCCTAGAGGACCAATGGTAATAATATAGTAGGTGTACCTTCACATTTTTATCCATGCTAACACACAACACACACACACACACACCCTCGGGGGGGATCTTATTATTTCTTGCTCTTACAGAATAGATCTCTTTCTACACTTGTTACTCTTCAACTTGGTCTTTTCAGTCAGCTTTATCTCTTCCAGTCATTATAGCTGAAACTCATTATTTTTAATAGTTTCATAAATGAGCCAGACTATTTGGACATAATGTCAACTCAAATAGACACTTTTTTTTTAAAGAATTTATTTATTCATTTGACAGAGAGAGATCACAAGTAGGCAGAGAGGCAGGCAGAGAGAGAGAGAGAGAGGAGGAAGCAGGTTCCCTGCCTAGCAGAGAGCCCGACGCGGGGCTCGATCCCAGGACCCTGAGATCAGGACCTGAGCCGAAGGCAGAGGCTTTAACCCACTGAGCCACCCAGGCGCCCCTCAAATAGACACTTTTAATGGTTTCCAGCTTTTTGCCAAATAGTATGACAGTCAACATCCTTGTCCATCTATAGCTTTAAATACTAGAGTCTTTAAGCCGAGATTGTCAACAGTGGGAGTGTGTATGTTTACTTATGTTAATATACTTATATGTTCCTTTTCAGAGAGTGAATCAGTGTGGGAGTGCAAGGAATTCTCTCAGGAAAAGTATAAAAGAGGAAACATTTCAACATGAAATAGTGACGAGACGAACAAGCAGCACATGTGAAGAATACGCAAAAACTTCCTGTACCAACACACACCTTTTTGTCCATCAGAAGATCCTTAAGGAGGAGCACTGCCGGTGCCACAAGTGTGGGAAATCCTTTTGCCGTCGATCAACTCTCATTCAGCATCAGAGAATCCACACAGGAGAGAGACCCTTTAAATGTAATGAATGTAGTAAAACTTTCAATCAGAGAGCACACCTTAACCAGCACGAGAGAGTTCACACAGGCGAGAGACCATATGAGTGTAAGGAATGTCGGAAGACCTTCAGCCAGATTGCCCATCTCGCTCAGCATCAGAGTACACGTACTAGAGAGAAGTCCCACGAGTGCCGTGAATGTGGAAAGGCCTTTAGCCGTTCCTCAGCTCTGATCGATCACCAGAGGATTCACAGTGGGGAGAAACCCTACAAATGTAAGGACTGTGGCAGGGCCTTCGCTCAAAGTGCGCAGCTCATTAGACATCAGAAAATTCATTCCGGAGAAAAACCCTACACATGTACTAAGTGTAAGAAGTCCTTCGTACGCCTCTCTTCCCTCATTGAGCATCAGAGAGTTCACACTGGAGAAAAACCGTATCACTGTGAGGACTGCACAAAGACCTTTTGCCGTGTCATGCAACTTATGCTTCACAGGAGAATTCATACTGGCGAGAAACCCTATGAGTGTAAGGAATGTGGCAAAGCCTTTTCCTATAGGTCCCATTTCGTCATTCATAGGAGGACTCATACAGGGGAGAGACCTTACGAATGTCACGTGTGTGGGAAAACTTTCAGTAACCACTCTTCACTTGTCACACACCACAGGACGCACAGTGGGGTGAAGCCGTTCGGATGCCACACATGTGGGAAGGCCTTTAATACTTCCTCATCGCTTTGTCAGCACAAGAGGATTCATACTGGCGAAAAGCCCTTTGATTGCCCCGAATGTGGGAAGCCCTTCAGGTGCAGGTCACAGCTTACGCGCCATCAGCGAGTTCATGGCGAGGAACGTTAGCGAAAGCTGACGGGACTCGGAAGTGTGCACATTCTCGTTAGGTAACAATCAATCAAGATCTTGGTAACAGGTAGCAGAAATGATGCCAATTCTCTTAAAAAGCAGTTTATACAATGGCCCAAGTTCTCATTGTATGGCCAGAAGAGCAAGGAACCCAGTTGTGAAAGTGGAGAGGATAAAGGAAATCTGGTTTAAGAGTGGAAAGTGAGGGGCGCCTGGGTGGCTCAGTGGGTTAAGCCACTGCCTTTGGCTCAGGTCATGATCTCAGGGTCCTGGGATCGAGCCCCGCATTGGGCTCTCTGCTCATCGGAGAGCCTCCTTCCTCCTCTCTCTCTCTCTCTGCCTGCCTCTCTGCCTACTTGGGATCTTTCTCTGTCAAATAAATTTTTTTAAAAAATTTAAAAAAAAAGTGGAAACTGAGACCTCTACCCCATCACCTGAGCAGCTCTGGCCTCCTCCCACACGAGGCCTGCACGGTGCCCTCAGTAGTGAGCAGTAGTGAGCAGTAGTGCTCTACAAATGAAACTGCACTGGTCCTCAGTCTCTGTCACGTCTCGTTAAGTACTCTGAAGCCAAGATCACAGTGCTTGTGCCCTAACTGCCAGAGAGTAGGCTGGGAGATCTCTTGGCTTTTGCTTCTGTCCTAACAGGAAAGACGTTGTATCCTACCTCATTCAGCCACATTGGAGAGCCCCCCTCAAACGGGAGAACATTAGACCTCATACAACATGGAAGAACCAGCAGCTACTGCTTGATGCTTTGCTTCCTAAAAATGGTGCCCAAACATGGTTCCAGATGTAGGTTTGGATTACCCGACCATGGTGTCACCCGAATTTTCTCCCACACATCCTACAGTCGCTGAGTTTTAGAGATCTTGTCACTGTTTTTATGGCCCAAGAGCAAGAATAGAGAGAGGCGGAGGCTGACACAAGAGCATCCCTGGGCCGGCTGTAAGAGGAGTCAGAGATGTTAGGGATAAATATTCCTAAACTGAACACACATGGCTTTTTTTTTTTCCTTGAATTTCTCTCAACTGCATATATGACGACATTTGTAAATTACATGTATCGTTTTAGAGAAGAGTGAATGAACTCACCAACCAAGCTAACAGTATTGCCAGTACCTCAGAGGCCACCAGTGTCCTTGAAAAGCCATGTCTCTATTATCCTCAGTACCTCAGGTAAATAATTTGCAGAGTTAGGTTATCATTCTCTGGCTTTTTGTTGTTTTCTCACGTTGATGTAATCCTAAATGAAATGTTCTGGTTTTGAACTTGGAAGTGAATCGCACTCTGGAGTCTTCATGACGCTCATCTCAAACTGATTTTGAGATTTACGTCTACATTAAATGAGGTTCTCCTCCACAGCATAACCACCCTGTGCACATGGACCAGCCGTTGTCCCCATTCCTCTGTTGGTGAACACCTGGGTTGGTTGGTGCTCAGTTTTTGCTGTTGCAGGACATGCACTGATGATCTCCATGACTTCTGGTCCTGTCGCGGCCAGCGTGACAAATTGATCAGGAACGTGAGGGTAAGAGGATGGTGAAAAGAAATTAAGAGACAAGGAGAGATGGGGGCAGGAGGAGCACCAAGGAGGATGTCCAATAGTGCCGCGTTTATTCAAGGCAGCAAGGCATTATATGGCTAACAGAAACAACTACAAAAAGGTATCTATTTTTAACTGATTGCGAAAGAGCTTGCAACATGCACAGAAAACCCTTCAAGCTTTCCCATTATCTATCTCCCAAGCACCAACAGCAGACCCTCTAGCGCCAGATGTACTGACTTCAAGGCCACTCAAGACATAGTTTATGTAAGCTCAGCACAGTCTTACAATGGTGTAGTTTATGGCCTGTGCAAGGGCAGCAAGGACCAGCCATGAACTTATGACCCCAACCAAATTATTCTCATTTGTTTAGCAAACGTGTGGGAAGTCATGTAGGCGAGTGCACAACACATAGCACAGACCCTTTCTCAGTGCTACTCGACTTTATCGACCTAAGCCTTTTGTTTGGCTATTCAGCCTTTAAAGGAGGCACAAGTCAGGGCCTGGTTTGGTCCTCATCTCAAGCCTTATGGTGGCCTCCCACATGGTCCCACTTACAAGCCTGCCTCCGGAGTAGAGTTCTTAGAGCGGACTTCCGAACTGTGCCCATGTGCACTAAGGATTCTTCCAGGCCCTTATGCTACTGTATGTGCTGTACTAATAGCAGTATTTCTGCAGTGAGAGTTCCCAGGGATGGGTACATTCTAAATCCATGGGGCCTCAGATGACTGTAAGTGAGGCACAGGTGAAACCCAGCACGTCTTGTGGTCTTGTGCTGACTTTCCTCCTCAGACCTTTCTCAGACGTTGCCTCAGGTGCCATGAAAATAGATAAGCAAGTTCCTACGTAACACCCTCAGCCTCATCAGTTCAGTATCATGACGTTGCCTTACTTTTTCTTAATGACAGGACTCGAAATGCAAAGTGGTAGGGACACCTGGTGGTGCAGTGCATCTGCAGTGCATCTGACTTGGTTCTGGCTCAGGTCTGATCTCAGGGTCGTGAGATCCCGTCCCACATCAGGCTCCACGTTCAGCGTGGTGTCTGCTTGGGTTTCTCTCTCTCTCCCCTTCTGCCTCTCTGCACTCGTGCTCGCCCTCTCCAATAAATAAAATCTTAAAAAAAAAAAAAACCCAAAATTCAAGTGGTAACCTAATTTAAATTTTTTGCAAAGGACAGAGAGTTAGATTTTACAGAGTTCAAATTGCGTGTACAGTTCTATACAGTATAGTGTGCAAAGTGGTACAAGAAAATGAACATTGATTAGTGTTAACATCAAGAAGGGAATGGGGGGGGCGCCTGGGTGGCTCAGTGGGTTAAAGCCTCTGCCTTCGGCTCAGGTCAAGATCCCAGGGTCCTAGGATGGAGCCCTGCATCGGGCTCTCTGCTCGGCGGGGAGCCTGCTTCCTCCTCTCTCTCTGCCTGCCTCTCTGCCTACTTGTGATCTCTGTCAGATAAATAAATAAAACATTTAAAAAAAAAAGAAGGGAATGAGGGGGCGCCTGGGTGTCTCAGTGGGTTAAAGCTTCTGCCTTCCGCTCAGGTCATGATCCTAGGGTCCTGGGATCGAGCCCCGCATCGGGCTCTCTGCTCAGCAGGGAGCCTGCTTCCCCCTTTCTCTCTGCCTGCCTCTCTGCATACTTGTGATCTCTGTCAAATAAATACATCAATAAATCTTTAAAAATAAAAATGAACAGGTGATTTCAAGGACAAGTTGAGTCAATACATTCAAGTCAGGGGAAAGGTCTGCAAACTCACTGGGTTTGTGAAAGTCAAGACCTGAGTTTTACTCTCCCAGTAAAAGTTAGATGTTACATCCAACTCTGTCAAGAAGTGTGTCCTGCTTCCCTTCCTGCATTATTTTTCTAACAGTTATTTTACTCATTAAACCATTAAAAATGTTTTGTGTATCTCCTGGTGTCAGAATGTAATCTCCATGAGGACAAGAATTTTCCCAAGTCCTTAGGTGCCTTAGGCGTTGTAGGTCATTAGTAGATATTTATCAAGTAGATGACTAAATGAATGGAAAGCCTTACTTAATTCATTGCCTTGATCTCCAGTTTTTATGCAGATGTGTTGAAAGGTTCTGCTGCTGTGCGCCTCAGGACTGATTGCTGTCGGTCACGTTCAGACAGTGGTCCCATCTGCACTAGTAATTCAGATTCCCTATGCCTGGTGGCTTGTGTGATGTTGAGAGCATTCAGGGACAAAGACTGAGATCATTGTCACTGGAAAAAGCACGTCTGTCAATATTCAGAGGGCCTGGAGAGCTTCCTGCAGCAGTGTGTAACGGGTCCTCATGGAGGAGCCCCACCTCTCCTAGTCCATCTCATCGCTTGCCCGGCTGGGATCCGGAATCTAGTTGTAATACTGCCCAGACTTTGACTCGGGGAGGGATAATAGGGAAGTTGTGAGTGACACTCCTGAACCAATACAAGCATTCCCTAGGACTTCCCATCCAACGAGAGTAGATCAGGCTTGTGGCTTATCAAAATATCGACATGGATTAAATAAGGAGAGGTCACGACAGCTTCTGGAGGACTGGTATAGGCACGTACTAGGTAATACATGGGATGTCGAGTGACATGACATAACGTATGGGATGTCGAGTGACATGACAAATCCATCTCCTGACAGGACGTGAAAGGGTTTGATGCATTACGGTGCTGGAGTGGATTGTGGGCCTGCGCGTGAGGCAACACTGGGAGACTCAAAAGGCATTTTCAAGAACTCTCGCAGTTCTTGAGAGCCCTCTGATCGCAGGACCTGCTCGGGTAGGGCGGCTTCTACACGGGTTTCACGTATGTCGGCCATTGATCTCTCCCATGTAACGAATACAATCCCGTCGCTCTCATACCTCCAGCCTCAGAGAAGACCACTTTGTTGTTTTTTCTTCTATGTGGGAACAAGCACGTGGGCTTTTTTGTTGGTTCTGTTGGTCCGGCTTTCCTCAATATTTTGAGAGACACTGATATGTCTTTGCTTAGTAGTATCGTGTCCTGCTAATATACTACAATTTGTTTATCCGTCCTCTTGCTGGGAGACATTTGGATTGTTCCTGGATGTTTTAATTATAAAGTTTTGTGAACATTTTTTTAAAGATTTTATTTATTTGAGAGGGAGAGAGCATGCACCTGGGGGGGAGGGACAGAGGGAGAAGGTAAGGGAGAAGCAGGAAGGCCTACGTGGTGCCTGATCCTGGGATACCAAGATCCTGACCTGAGCGGAAGTCAGACACTTAACCAATGGAGCCTCCCAGGTGCCCTGAACGTTCTTGTACATGATCTCTTGTGGACACAAAATGCTGATAATGCCGATTGAGGTTTCTTAGTCTTGACACATTGTAATTCTGGACAAATAGTACTATATTGGCCAGGAGGTGGGGGAGGGGCCGCCCTATGTATTGTAGCCCCCCGGGTTCTAATCACTGGAGGCCAGGGTGCCCCTCTTCTCCCAGTGTGACAACCGGAAATGTCTCCAGAGGTTGCCAGATGTATCCTGAGGGTGTGTGTGCAAAATCACTGTGATTGAGAACCACGGGGATAGCGGTTACACTTGGGGAGGTGATGGTGTCTGGAAGGGGGAGCGGGAACATTTGAAGGGTGCTGGTAAGGTTCTGTGTTTATTCACGGTGCTGCCTACATGGGTAGATTGTCTTGTGAAAATTCATCAAGCTGTACACTTAGGATTTCTGCCCTTTTTGCTGCATATATAAACATTTTAAAAAATTTAAGTTAATGCACTCATTCATGCAAAAGTGTTCTTAAATATGTGAGATTCAGCCTCATGACCAAGTGTCAGAAATGGGGAATCTCTACTGTTTTTGCGCTGGTGTGGGGGAAGCCTCCATGTCCCAATTTCAATTCTTTTTACATAGTGCTATATATTGGCGAGAACTTTGACAAGTATGTAATGGAAGAGAACAAAGATTATCAGTAATCTCATAACTCAAAGAGCTACTTTTCATATTTTGATTTAAAACAGATTCAGTTTTGGGGCGCCTGGGTGGCTCAGTCGTTAAGCGTCTGCCTTCCGCTCGGGTCATGATCCCAGGGTCCCGGGATCGAGCCCCGCATCGGGCTCCTTGCTCAGCGGGAAGCCTACTTCTCCCTCTTCCACTCCCTCTGCTTCTGTTCCATCTCTCGTTGTGTCTCTCTCTGTCAAATAAATAAAGTCTTAAAAAAAAAGATTCACTTTTAAACAGATTTAAAACAGATTCATTTTACCCCCTCACCTCTTTCGCTTAGTATGTGGGAGCGTGACATTTGCAGAACTGGTAATCTGTGTGTATATACTCATTTAACCCGATTTTTTAAAATAGCAATAAAAGATGATTTTATAATTTTAAAAATAACGAAAAACGTCAATATGCATATTTTGGGAACCATGGAGCACTTTGACTTCGCTGGGTTGACACAGCAGAAGGTGTTTTGCATGTCGGAGTTCACTAAGCTTTTGCGATGGAGGCAGATGAGGGAAATAACGGCCCTTCTGTGGTTTCCAGAATCATGCTGTCTTGATCATTTATTGCTGCTTACCAGACTGCCCAAACCACAGGAGCCAGAGCAGGAACCATTTTTTAAATAAATTTCTCATGATTCTGTGAATGAAGCATTCATATTGTACTTGGGGGGATGGGTATCTCCCCTTTGGCCTACGTGGCTCCCGCCAGGAAGATGGCTTCTTCACTCACGTCTGACCCCAAGCTGGAGGGTCTGAGGTTGTAATTACGGGGCCTCCGTTTCCACCATCAGCTGCTGTGCGGCCTCTCGGTGAAGTCCCAGAGCCCCTCGCTGACCTCCCCTGGTCCGGACGGACTAGCTGGATTCCTCACAGGGTAGATCAGAACTCCCAAGAGTGCAAAATGTAACTTGCCAGGCCTTTTATTTCTCTAAATGGTGTTTTGTAGTTTTCAGTTAATAGATCTTGCATAGCCTTTATCACACTACTCCCTAGACATTTCATATTTTTTAAATTCTATTTATCTTTTTTTTTCCACTCAGAAAACAGGGCATATTTCTATTTAAATATATAGTATATATATTTATTATATATATCTATTTAAATATGAAGTATATTTCTACTATACATGAGGTTCATGCATTTTTATTTTTTATTATTATATTTTTATTATTTTTAATTTAAATTTAAATTCATTAAATAAATTAAATTTTAATTTAATTTAAATTCAATTAGCCAGCATATTATCTATGTTAACTATCATTAGTTTCAGATGTAGAGTTCAGTAATTCGTCAGATAACACCCAGTGCTCATCGCATCACGTGCCCTCCTTAATGCCCGTCACCAAATTACCCCATGCCCTCACCCACTTCCCCTCCAGCAACCCTTAGTTTGTTTCCTAGAGTTAAGAGTCTCCCATGGTTTGTCTCCCTCTCTGATGACTTCCCATTCCACTTTCCCTCCCTTCCCCTGTGACACTCTGCCCTGTTTCTTATATTCCACATATGAGTGAAACCACAAGATAATTATCTTTCTCTGATGACTTATTTCGCTCAGGATAATCCCCTCCAGTTCCATCCACATCATTGTAAATGGTAAGTATTCATCCTTTCTGATGGCTGAGTAATATTCCATGGTGTGTGTGTGTGTGTGTGTCTATCTCCCATCTTTATCCATTCATCTGGGCTCTTTCTACAGTTTTGGTATTGTGGACATTGCTGCATAAACATTGGGGTGCAGGTGCCGCTTCAGATCACTACATTTGTATCTTTGGGGTAAATACCCAGTACCATAACTGTTGGGTCATGGGTTAGCTCTATTTTTAGCCAAGGGAATGCTGAAAAAGAAAACCAAAGCTACTGGGATCACAATGCTCAATTACAAAGCTCTGATCACCAAGACAGCATGGTATTGGCACAAAAACAGACACAGAGATCAATACTATTTTAAAATTTCAATTTCCTGTTGTTCATTGCTCTTATCAACATATGATGGATGTCCATGTGTCTCATCTGTAACTTGCAATTGCACTAAACTCAGTTGGTCTAGTTTGTTTTGTTTTTGGTACATTAGATAGTTTGTTCAACCTCAGATGATCCTGTCTTCTTTAAATAAAGGCAATTTTACTGCCCCCCCCCTTTTGGGTGTTTCATTTATTTTTCCTAGCCTTATCACACTGGCTGAAACCTCTAGTACGGTAGTAAGTAGAAGTGGGGGCAGACATCTTCGCTTTGCTCCTGATTTTAGGGGAAAAGCATCCAGTTTTTTTTTTTTTATCATTATGTATTGAATCAGCTGGTTTTGAAAGTGGTTTTTATCACACCGAGTAAGTTCCCTTCTTTCTTATTTTGTTCAGAGTCTTTATCTGGATTGGATGTTACATTCTGTGAAAAGCTTTTCTGCATCTACTGAAATGATATGGTTTCTAATTTTTTGAGTTTTTTAATTTTTATTTTATTTATTTATTTTTAAAGATTTTATTTATTTACTTGACAGAGATTAAAAGCAGGCAGAGAGGAAGGCAGAGAGGCAGGCAGATAGAGAGGGGGAAGCAGGGTCCCCGCCAAGCAGAGAGCCCAATGTGGGGCCCGATCCCAGGACCCCGGGATCATGACCCGAGCCGAAAGCAGAGGCTTTAACCCACTGAGCCACCCAGGCGCCCCTTGAGTTTTTTAAAATGGTAAATTATACTGCTTGGTTTTAAAATATTAGAACAACCTTGCATTCCTTGGAGAAACGTAACTCAGTTGTGCTGTATGGGTTTGTACTTAGTGTTCCTGAATTGCACACCTAAAAATGACTAAAATGGTAAATTTTATGTATATTTTACCAGAATTTTTAAAAAACCAAGCTGGCCCTGCCCCCCCCCCCCCCAAAAAAGAAGAAAAATCACATCTGCCTTTGGTTACCTCAGCAAGCCAAACAGAGTCACTTTCCTTGAGGGAAAATCTGCAGCCCCAGCTGTTAAGGCGAAAGGAGCACATGTTCTTGCAGGTTTGGGGACAGCCGGGTAAGCAGTGAGTTTGCGCCTTACACCAGGTTGCCTAGTTTTGACTGTTCCCTTAAGAACGATGTCACCTTTTGCTTTCCTTTTTAAATTTTTCTATTTTTTAAATTTAATTTTACTTTCCTTTTTTAAAAAAGGATTTTATTTATGTATTTGAGAGAGAACGAACGAAGGGGGAGGGGCAGAGGGAGAAGCAGGCTCCCCACTGAGCAGGGAGCCTGACACAGGGCTCCAGGATCATGACCTGAGTCAAAGGCAGATGCTTAACCGACTGAGCCACCCAGGCACCCTGTGATTTTTAAATTATGAGTTGCCCTTTTTTTCCTCCTGTCTGGGTGCTAGTCAGTCACTGCTCCTCCAGATTCTTAGCGTTTCGTAAGGTCTTACCCGTACAGTATTGCCAGTGGCTCTTGTGTTCACATTCTGCTGCCCAACCTTCCTGCGCCAGTGTGGGCAGCTCCCACCGTCGGCAGACACCGTCCGCTTTCACTCGGCTAAACTTCAGTGAATTGCACCCAGGCACTTCGGCGGAACCTCTGTAACCCAAAACCCCACCGAGCTAGTGGCTCTTTAGGGAGAGAGAGAACACTTCCCTGAAAGGGCGGCGGCCACTCCGTGTAAAACGGAGGGCACTAGAGCGAGGTTGGCTACACCCCTACACGGACAATTTTCATCGGGCCAGCAAAACCTGTTGCACCCCCGGCTTGCTAATCACTCAGTCTAAATGCACTCGCAAGGGGACGTCAGGGAGAGAACCCCCAGGCCTTGCAAGAGACCGCAGCTTCTAGATGGAGCTGCTGTACGTGGTGCCGGTGTCCGGCAGGTGGCGCTGTTGGACCGCGAAACGGCCACTGAGCGCTTCCTCTCCGCGAACGCGTTCATTTTTTTTTTTTTCTTTCCCGGGGAGGTTCATTTTATTTTCTTTAGATCATCCTGGAGGGGACAAAAATCATCTCTTCATGGGGTGAGCTCAGCATGGGACAAGCTCTCTTGGTCCTTCGTGGGCATTCGGAAAATACACATAGAACACATCGATTTTTATGTTTTATTATTTATTTTTGTTTCAAGTTTTTATTTAAATCCTAGTTAACATGTAGTGTGATATTGGTTTCGGGAGGAGACGTTAGTGACTCATCACTTACATGTAACACCCAGTGCTCGTCACAACACTCGCCCTCCTTAATCCCACCCATCACGCTTTAGCCCATCCCCCCGCCGCCTCCCCTCCTGCAGCCCTGTTTGTTCTCTATAGTTGAGTCTGTTTTTCGGTTTGCCACTCTCTTTTTTTATTTTTCCCAATGCTCGTCTGTTTTCTTTCTTAAATTCCACATGAGTGAAATCGTATGGTATTTATGATTATTAATTATGATTATCTGACTTATTTCACTTAGCATAATACACTTTAGCACCATCCACATTGTTGCAAATGGCAAGAGTTCCTTTTTTTTTTTTAAAGATTTTATTTAATTATTTGAGAGAGAGAGAGCATGAGAGAGAGCATGAGAGGAGAGAGGTCAGTGGGAGAAGCAGACTCCCCGCTGAGCAGGGAGCCCGATGTGGGACTCCATCCCTGGACTCCAGAATCACGACCTGAGCTGAAGGCAGTCGCCCAACCAACCCAGCCACCCAGGCGCCCCGAATTCCTTCCTTTTGATGGCTGAGTTAATATTCCATTGTGTATATATATACATATATATATATATATATATATATATATATGAGATGAGGGAACAGAAGGCAAGCTGAGGATAAAGCAGAAGCTGACCACCCCCCCACACCCCACCCCACCCCCGCTGACCATGGGATGTATGAGACATTCCTCAGGCACTCCTGGTACCAATGTCTTAGCAATCTACAAGAAGAAAGCATTTCTATCCATAATCCAGCTTCCAGAAGGAAATGTAGACATAATTAAATGTCCTTCTAATCTGCAGCCCATTGATCCTTGAAGCCGGCAGGGGGACAAGGACCCTGCTGTTTACAGCAGCATTATCAACAATAGCCAGATTATGGAAAGAGCCCAAATGTCCATCAACTGAAGAATGGATAAAGATGTGGTCTATATACGTAATGATCTTCATTAACAAGGAGATAGTTGGGAGTTTCCTGGAGGAACATTCCACTCTGCAGGGTTCAAGTATCTGTCAATGGGCTGCACATTACAAGGACATTTAATTGTATCTACATTTCCTTCTGGAAGCTAGGCCATTGATAGAAATGCTTTGTTCTTGTAGATTGCTAAGACATTTGTAAACTGAGGGAGACTCGTCTTGCAGGACTGTGTTGTCTGTAAGTTAACTGTTTGTTTTTCCTTTAGGGTAGCTTGAGGAATGTCACATGTGTCCCTTGGTGGGGAGCGTATGGGGTGTCAGCTTCTGCTTTGTCCTCAGCTTGCCTTCTGGTCCCTCATCAGCGGCACCAGTTTGCTTTCCCACCAAGAGTGCGAGAGGATTCCCCTTTCTCCGCATCTTTGTCAACATCTGCTGTCTCCTGGGTTAGAACCCGATTTTTAAAATTCATCCACTCAACATCTAGTTATTGAGTAGCCACTTAGTCCCAGGAAGTGTTCTAAACAGAAGTAAAACAAACATGGAACATACGCTTTAGCAAGAGAGTTAGACAATAAACAGATGAATGAGTAAATATATTGTAAGGACCTATTTAGAAACGGTCCCTGCTCCCCTTCCCCCAGGGGATTTACTTGGAGACAAGTCCCTGAAACCAGCTTCAGGTAACAAAGCCCAGATATGAGGGTGGGTCAGGCCAGGTGGAGACATCTGATCAGTGGGGGGATGCATACTGTCTCCCTGGTTACCAAGGAGTATGGGCCCCTCCCTTTGGGAGCCTTTTGGGCGCCAATCCCAACCAAGGTGTAATAGGCTGGTTCAAATGTCTACTAGGGTAAATTGTAACTCAATTGGTCACCTAGCATCACTGTGGAGTTTCCTGTGTGTGTTACAATCTCATTGGCCACCTGTGCGTGGCCAGGCCCGACCGCATGGCCTTTGCCCTTAAAAGCTAGTCTGTGAAACAGAGAAGGGTCGCCTAAATGCTTTCTGTAGCTCTCCAGCAACAAATAACAGTATACAATCCTGCGTGGTTCATATATTCTCACAAATCTGAGCATCTCTGACCCCAGAAATGAGTGGCACTTACAGGCATCCACACTGCACCAACAGGATGGTCCGTTGGCCAAGACTTGAGATAGAAGTATCGTAAGAATTTGCTCAGTATTCAGGATTTTGAGCCCAACAACAGCACTTCTGTTCAAATTGCATGTGGCAATTAATTATTTTGACATTGCAATTATTTAAAAATGCACGAAAGAACACTTTTTAAAAAAAGATTTTCTTTTTTGATGGAAAGAGATCGATCGCAAGTAGGCAGAGAGTCAGGCAGAGAGAGAAGGGGAAGCAGGCTCCCCATTGAGCAGAGAGCCCGATGCTGGGCTCGATCCCAGCACCCTGGGATCATGACCTGAGCTGAAGGCAGATGCCTCACTGACTGAGCCCCAGGCGCCCCAGGAAAATAAGTTTTAAGGGACAGGCTACAGACGTTCATAGTGTTAGCAGCAGTTCTGAGTTGTGGGATTATGGATGGTATCTTATCTCCATTTTCACTCATTTATTCATTTCTCCAAAGCAAACTTTCTAATTTCCTCTACTCTCTATTCCTCTGCCCTGCTGTTTCTCCAAAGCCTTTCCCACCATTTGATAAACGATTTTACTCATTCATTTGTGTTCTCCGTCCACTTAAAAGTCAGATCTCAAGAGGCTAGGGAATTTTGTCTGTTTTGTTTTCCCCCCTGCTGTATCCCACCGCGTGACTTTTCCTTCCAGGGCAGACCCAATCCTACAGTTTCCTTGGTCCCCCATAGCAGGGTCCGTGTCCACCGCCGGGGGGCAGGACGGTGTCGGGGCCCCGCGGCCTGGCAGCAGGGGCGTCGTCTCATTCGCTGCCTCTCAACAGTAAGGATACTGATGACGCTCCCGCGTGGAAGGACAGACATTTACTAATTTGCTGTCGTCACTGTGGGGATAGGACACGGTGGGGGTTCCCCACCACTCTTCTTCCTGTCGCAAAACTTAGCACAGGAGGAAAACCACGCTCCCACGGACAGGCTCGAGGGCCGCACGCGGAGCCACTCCACGCTCACACGGACACAGCGTCGCCACGGAAAGCTGCACCTGAGCGCGCCCAGGGAGCCGGCCGCAGCACGGTCTTCTCGCCGCACCTGCCAACAGGTAACTAGGGACGCTCCGGTCTCCAGGCGAAGGGAGGCGGAGTACGCTTTCCAGGCGCCTGCGCACACTCCCGCCCAGCTCCGCCACGCCCCCGACCCCTGGGCCACGCCCCCAAGCACCGCGCTATTCAATCGCTGGCACGCACGCTCCGACGCTTGGGTTCCTCCTCCCTTTTTCTACAGCCCAGGGACACGCCCCGTCGACCAAGCCACGCCCCATCCCGCCCTTCTTGCCTAGGGCTCCTCCCCCTTACACCGCCTGCCTCGGGAGATTCGCCGCCTGCGCGCTCGGAGCGCGGACGTCGGACCTGGTGGCCCTTCGGGTGAGAGCGGTGGTTTACGGGCGGAGGCCGGTGGGCTGTTCCCGCGGGTCGGCAGTCGGGGCCCGGGGACCGGGCTGGGCAGGCTAGGCGGGCCGCCCTGACCCCGGCGGTGTAGTCCCAACCCGTACGCCGCCGCCGAGCCCTCCCTGCGCCGACTACATTTCCCAGAGGCCCGCGCGGCGCGGCGCGGTCTTGCGGTCCGAGGGGCGGGCGCGCGGAGGCCGCCACTGCCGCGGGCGGGGCTGGGTGGCGGCTGGGCGGGGCGAGTGAGGGGGGTGGGCGCGTGCGCGAGGCCGGACCCCAGAGGCCAGCGAGGGACCAGGGTACGCTGGCGGGAGTGTGAGAGGGAGTGAGGGAAGGGGTGTGCCTGCGCGTGGAGGGTGAACGCGGGGGCGAGGCTCCGGGAGAGACTGAGCAGAGGGGGTGTGTGTGTGAGAGAGTGTGAGATGCCAGAGATGTGGGGCGTGTGTGTGACAGTCTTAGCTGCCAGGGATGGCGAGAGGTGTGTGTGTGAGAGAATGAGAGAGTGTGAGACACTAGACACGTGGAAGACGAGTATGTGAGAAGCTGTGAGCTGCCAGAGATGGTGGGAGGTGTGTATGTGAGAGAGAAAGTGTGAGGTGCCAGAAATGTGGTAAGTGTGTGAGAGAGAAAGTGAGATGCCAGAGATGTAGGAGGTGAGTGTGTGTGTGTGGGGGGGGGAGAGTGTAAGATGCCAGAGATGTGGCAGAGGTGTGTGTGAGAGAGAAAATATGAAATGCCACATGTTGATGTGTGTGTGAGAGTGTGAGATGCCGGAGATGGTCAGAGGTGTGTGTGTGAGAGGGAAAGTGTCCGATGCCATACGTGTGGGAGGTGTGTGTGTGAGTGTGAGCTGCCAGAGATGTGGGAGGTGAGTATGTGTGAGATAAAGTGTGAGATGCCAGAGGTGGTGGCAGGTGTGTGTGAGAGATAGTGTGAGGTGTCAGGAGCACGTTGGTGAGTGTGCGAGGCTGCAGTCGGTGTGTCTGTCGTATGAGGTGTCTGGGTGTGAGAGAGGGCACTGTGGATTGGGTGTGTGTGAGACGGGTGCGGTGCAGCTACAGGGTGAGAGACCAGGGTGTGTTTGTGTGGTGGGAGAAAGAAAACCTCCGGCCCAGTTTGGCCCCATGGAGGCCACGTCCTCAGACGGGCAGTTAATACCCATCCCAGCTGCGGTTCAGCCTGCCCGGGAAATGGAGTTTTAACTGGCGAGTCAAGAATTTTCTGGGCGGGGTTGCCTGGGTGGCTCAGTGGGTTAAGCCTCTGCCTTCGGCTCAGGTCGTGATCCCAGGGTCCTGGGATCGAGCCCCACATCGGGCTCTCTGCTAAGCAGGGTGCCTGCTTCCTTCTCTCTCTGCCTGCCTCTCTGCCTGCTTGTGATCTCTGTCAGATAAATAAATAAAATCTTTAAAAAAAAAAAAAAGAATTTTCTGGGCGGCTCTAGTGAGGTCACAGGTCACGTGGGCCTTCATCCCCGAAAGCAAGCCGAGGTGACCTGTGCACGACCCCTCACATTCCCGCTAAGGGGAAGTTACTGTGCCCAAAACAGTCCTGTCCTTTCTTTCGCTGGCTTCTTGCCCCACCGCCTTTCTAGAAAAATGAACGTTTCGTACAGCTCCTTGGAGCCCCTCTGCTTGCAGGGTGGGCGGCAGCCCTGTTCTGGAATTGACGAGTGGAGCCAATTCGATGTTTAAATTTTCCTCAGTTGGATTTTGTTCTTGAGCAGTTTCTATGTGTGACAGAAATCCCGACCACAGACGACCCTGAGAATGTGCGTGCGTGCGTGTGTGTGTGTGTGTGTGAGTGTGAAGTGTGAGGGGCCATCGTGTTTGTGTGACAGAGAGGAAAGCTGGAGACGTGCTTTTGTGTGAGACCAGAGCGAGCAGGACAGAGACCATGGGGACTGCAGATTGTCCCCCGAAGGCTTGCAGGTACAGCCTCGGTTAGGCCGTGGAGTGTGCTCACGTGAGCAAGGCAGAGGGGAAGGCGCAGTGAGCCGTGTTATGTGTGAGAGAGTAAATTTGGGGGTGTGTGTGATGTTCGTGTCTTACCCTGTGTGTTTGTGCACGGGCCTCCGAGACCATGGTGAGTGTGACTGCGTGTGATGTGGCTTCCTTTGGGTGCTTGGGATGATGTCCTCTGTGGTCAGGAGGTCGACGAGATCTTAGGTCAGTGTTTGTGTGTCACACCGTGTGCTTGTAGCTGGCCCAGAGTGCCGGGTGTGTATGGGGACACTACTTGGAAGACCCATAGCACCAGCTTCTTGGTGTGTGTTGGGTTTCGGTGTTGTGTGTTGCTGAGGTAAGAACCCTAGAGTAGAACCCCCTGCTCCCAGTTCAAGGATTCCAGTAAAAAGCAATGGGGGGAGGTGACTGACTAGAGCCCCCGACTGGAGCAGGCGACACCTTCAGTTCTGGGTGGCAAAAAGGAGGGGAAACCAAGGGACTGAAGACAGATGAGAGTGAAGGTGGCAGAATCAGATGCTAAGTTACCCCATTGTCCGTTGTCCCAGCCTGAGATGCAGGCCAGGCCTGTGGGGATTGGGTGGAGAGTGATAACCCTGGCGTCTGTTGCATTGAGGAGTCAGATTTTTTTTTTTTAAGATTTTATTTATTTATTTGACAGAGACACAGCGAGAGGGAACACAAGCAGGCGGAGTGGGAGAGGGAGAAGCAGGGAGCCCGATGCAAAGATTTTCAAATTGTAGATTGTGTCGAAGCCTGAAGCAGAGATGCAGAGAGGGAAAGAACCACGTTTACCGATAAAAATAAGACCGAGAATGGGATGGCAACTTTTCGGAAAAAAGATTAAATTTAGGAACTCGAGCATAAGAGAAACAGTATTGTAGGTTACAGTCCTCACTGGCTGTAGGTGCCCAGACTCTTGCGGTGGTTTGGGCAGCGGTAGCAAGGAAAGCCGGGGGAAGAAGGGGAGGACAGAGTTTTTAGGCTGATGGTTCCGGGAGTGGAGAACAAGCCTCATCTCCTCACTGCCCTTTCTCTCTCTCCACGCCTGTCCTCTAGGACACTGCTGTTCTCCAGGAGAGAAGCCAGCGAGGAAGGCTGGAAATGACTGTTGAACTAGTTAAAGCCATATCCCAGGTTAGTTATTTCCATTCTCATCTGTAAAAGTCTTACTCTTCAGGACTTAGTAATGCGTCTTTTCTTTTGAAAATTCTCTGATTAACAGTGGTTTTGACTGGCCTGGTTCCCACTTTCCCCAGAGCGTGCTAACTCAGGCTGCCTGATGGGTAAGTGAAACCGAGTGTGATGAGGCACAGAGCCCGCTCTGAGTCCCCTCTTTCCACTTCACTCTTGGTTCAGTGTTGACGCCTGGGAAAAGATAGGGTTTCTGTTATGTGGAATAGAGGTGTCTCAGTACCAGTGAGTGGGGTTCCAAGTAAAATGTGCATTTGCTGGCCCTCTTCTGTTTTTAGAATGCATTGAGTCATCCTTCAAGCTGAATTCTGTTCAGATCTCTAATTTTGTCCTTAAGTTCTTAAATTTTTTTTTTTGTTTAGCTAAAAAACCTTATTCTAGTCAATTTTTGCAAATTACATATATGATATCCATATCATGTATATTTGAAATTTAAGACATAAAAGTGATTTTTTTTGCCTTCCAGTTCTTTTTTTTTTTTTTTTTAAGATTTTATTTATTTATTTGACAGACAGAGATCACAAGTAGGCAGAGAGGCAGGCAGAGAGAGAGGAGGAAGCAGGCTCCCCGCTGAGCAGAGAGCCCCATGCGGGGCTCGATCCCAGGACCCTGGGATCATGACCCGAGCCGAAGGCAGAGGCTTCAACCCACTGAACCACCCAGGTGCCCCTTGCCTTCCAGTTCGTAGGAGACAACCATATCTTTCAGGGAATTCTATTCATACATAGATAGGTTTTCCCTTCTATGTTTTTATGGATCCTGTTTAAGAAATCCTTGTCTACTCCAACATCTGTAGATACCCAGTTTTCTTCTAAAAGATTTGTTTTTACCTCTCATAGTTTTCTGGTAAGTTTATGTTTGATTTTTGTCATTTTTTTTCCTGTGAGGGTAAGGTCCAAAGTTACATTAAGTTGTTACATTAAATTTAATTTACATTAAGTTGTTACATTAAATGTTTAATCTGTCCTAAATGAGTCAAGGGTTCCTTGTTTTCCCACTTGCCTCTCCGTTTGGCCCAGTGGTATTTGTTGAATAACTCATCTCTTTCTTAACTAATTTGGAATGCTCCCTGTATCTTATACTTGATTCTGTTGCTGGACTACATTCAGTTTTTTTTTAAAGATATTTATTTATTTATTTATTATTTATTTGAGAGAGAAGGGGAGAGAGAGTGTGCTTGCACACACGCATGTACAAGCCAGGAGAGGAGCAGAGGGAGAGGAACAAGGAGACTCCTTGCTGAGCGTGAGCCCGACTAGGGGCTTGATCCCATGATCCCAAGATCAAGACCTAAGCTGAAATCAAGTGTTGGAGGCTAAACCGACTGAGCCACCCAGGTGCCTTGGACTACATTCAGTTTTACTTGTATTTCTGTTTGTTTGTTTTTAAAAAAATAATATTTATTTATTTATTTAGAGAGAGAGTGCACGAGCAGGTGGGGAGGTGCGGAGGGAGAGGGAGAGAATCTTAAGCAGACTCCATGCGGAGTGGGGAGGTGGTTGCAGGGCGTGGTCCCAGGGTCCTGGGATCCAGCCCCACATCGGGCTCCCTGCTCAGCAGGAAGCCTGCTTCCCCCTCTCCCCCTCCCTCTGCTTCTGTTCCCTTTCTTGCTGTGTCTCTGTCAAATAAATAAATAAAATCTTTAAAGTCTAGATCTTTTTTACTCTATGTATATTTTACTTTTGCTCTAATTCTCTTCAATTCTCTAATCTGCTATTAGGTCCATCATTGAATCATAGCTTCCATTTATTGCATTTTCAGTTTTATTTATTTTTTATATTATTTTTTTAAAAAGATTTTATTTATTTATTTGACACAAGAGAGAGGTCACAAGTAGGCAGAAAGGCAGGCAGAGAGAGAGGGGGAAGCAGGCTCCCCACTGAGCAGAGAGCCCAGTGTGGGGCTCGATCCCAGGACCCCGAGATCATGACCTGAGCTGAAGGCAGAGGCTTAACCCACTGAGCCACCCAGGCGCCCCACATTTTTAGTTTTAGAATGTCTGATTATTTTGTGTAATTCCCCATTTTCTGCCTAAATCCACCATTTCTTTATCCAGTCATTTATTTGTATTAGCTAGCATGGACTCATGCATATTTATTTTATACTTTAGGGTATAATAAATACTACATTATTTTGTTGCTCAGGTTCTAGGTTTGGTCGTTAGGAGCTCTTTTAGCTACTCCTGTGTCCCAGTGACATACCCCGTCATTGTGGGGTATTTTTTGTTTGTTGAACACCGACTTTGTACTGCATATCTAGGTTCCTCCTGTGTACTTTGATGGAGATGGTTTACTCTTGCCTGCGGTGCGTATCTGTGCTGAGATCAGCTCAGGCATAGTCCAGTCAGGAGCTGAGATGATTAGAAGCAGGGCCTCAGTGCTTCTGAAAGCTGGTTTATGTCTGGTTCGCCATCAGTTCTGGGGTGTAGTCCTTTCTTTGGGTTCTCAACCAAAAGCCTGGGGTATGTATTTACCAGAACCCTTCTTTGGCAGATTATAGTGTTCTGTGAATGAACAGTCTAGATTAGCATTTATTACCATTGTTTCTTCTCCTACATCATTCTTCAGAACTGTTCAACTTGTCAGCTGTGAGCATTTTATCAATCTGCTTCTGCCTGGGGACTCTGAATAAAATCGCAGTGGGTGTATTTACGCCTTGGAATACTTTGTGGTATAAAGCACATTTGGGGAAATTTTTGCCTTGTCTTTGGGCACTTAACAGTGTTTTGTAAGGTGGAAGGGCTAACATTCTTCCCATTACTCATCTTTTCCAGAATTCCCTTGACTGTTCTTACAAGTTTATTTTTCTAGCAAATTTTAGAATTGGGAACTTTTTTTTTAAAGCTCTGCTGGTTATTTTAAAGTTATTTAATGAGCAAATACTTTTTGATCTTGTATATGCCAGATGGTCTTTTAGATTCTGCTGGTGCAGCTAGATCGACAAAGACCGTGCCCTTGTGGAACTTACTTTCGGGGCGGGGGGCGGGGGCAGATAGACATAAATAAATGAATCCGTATACATTAAACAGTGAAATGTGCAAGTCTCTGGACAGCTGGGTGGCTCAGTCAATTAAGCATCTGCCTTTGGCTTGGGTCATGATCCCAGGGTCCTGGGATCAAGCCCCGAATTGGGCTCCCTGCTCTGTGGGAGGCCTGCTTCTCCCTCTCCCACTCCCCTAGCTTGTGTTCCCTCTCTCACTGTCTCTCTCTGTGTCAAATAAACAAATAGATCTTTAAAAAAAAATTAGAATTTATTTAATTGAATATAAGATTATCAGTAAAAAATAAGAATGCATATAAAGATACCTATATAAACACTGGGAAAATTCTGATGGTGTACATACCAAATAATTAGCCAGAGTACCAGGATCACAAGCAATCAGATTCATTTTTCTGTGGGAATATCCAAAACACCTAATTGCCTTACTAGTGACCAAATTATACTAAATATTGGAAAGAATGTGACTACTTCTGCTTGCCTTGATAAATTCATGTGAATGCATTTGGTTTTATAAGAACATGGGAAATGATGGGTATCAGCCAAAATGGCAGCCTCAACTAACTAGAAGGGGCAAACCAAAATTCCTGAAAACCAGTAGCTCACAGTGAATCTTAAAAAAATATATATATATAATACCAGGGTGCCTGGCTGGCTCAGTCAGAAAATCATGAATTCTTGATCTTGGGATCATGAATTCAAGCCCCATGTTGGGTATAGAAATTAAAAATAAAATAACAGGGGTGCCTGGGTGCCTCAGTCAGTTAAGAGGCTGCCTTCTGCTCAGGCCCATGGTCCCAGGGTCCTGGGATCGAGCCCTGCATTGGGCTCCCTGCTTGATAGAAAGCCTGCTTCTCCCTGTCCCACTCCCCTGCTTATGTTTCCTCTCTTGCTGTGTCTCTGTCAAATAAATAAACAAAATCTTAAAAAAAATAACAAAAAATTTTAATACTTTTATTTGAAAAATACACTAAATGTTTTCTCAAAGGTCTGTAAATCTTCTAAAGTCCCATACTTTGAATATCTTTGTATCATACCTTTGTTCTAAACTTGTGTTCACTGTCAAAAAGCAAATTAAGACATTCTTTGTATAGCTTTGTCTTTATATAGACAGTTACCATTGTCATTGGTGTGCAAGGCACTGAGCATGAAGATTTTTCTTTTCAATGGAAATAAATCTGAAGATGAAAAAATTGTCCATATTTTAAAAAATTTTCTTACAACCTGCTGGTGATTATAACTGGACATTTATTTTTCTTTTAACACATTTAATTCTTTAAGAAACTAAAAAGGGGGGTGGCACTTGGGTGGCTCAGTTGGTTAAGCAACTGCCTTCGGCTCAGGTCATGATCCTGGAGTTCCAGAATTGAGTCCCACATCAGGCTCCCTGCTCAGCGAGGAGCCTGCTTCTCCGTCTGACCTCTCCCTTCTTATGGTCTCTCTCTCATTCTCTCTCTTTCAAATAAATAAAAATAAATCTTTAAACGGAATAAAAGAAACTAAAAATTAGGGGCGCCTACGTGGCGCAGTTGGTTAGGCATCCAACTCTTGGTTTCAGCTGAGGTTGTGATCTCAGGTTAGTGAGATTGAGCCCTACATTGGGCTCTGCACTCAGTGTGGTATCTGCCTAAGACTCTAAGACACTCTCCCCTTCTCCCTCCGTCCGCCCACACCCCATGTTTGCTTGCTCACTTGCTTACTCTCTATAATAAAGAAATCTTTAAAAATATATTTTAGGGGTGCCTGGGTGGCTCAGTGGGTTAAGGCCTCTGTCTTCGGCTCAGGTTGTGATCCTGGAGTCCTGGGATCGAGCCCCGAACCCCGCATCGGGCTCTCTGCTCAGTGGGGAGCCTGCTTCTCCCTCTCTCTCTCTGCCTGCCTCTTTGCCTACTTGTGACCTCTGTCTGTCAAATAAATAAATAAAATCTTAAAAAAAAAAAAGATATATTTTAAAAAGAGACTAAAAATTTTATTTATTCAGTTTCATTTTGCTATTGTCTTAAGCATACAGGTTTGTTAGACTCAATGTTACAAATTAAATGTGTTATAGTCTTAATGCTGTGTGATTTCTTATATTATTATCTAGTTTACTCTGGTGTGGAATGTCATGCTAGTTCTTAATGGCATAGAATGAGAAAATTGTACTTTAATTATGTTTCTTGTTTTTATTATGTAAGAAAAGATAAAATCAGCCCCATCAGTCCAATGCCCCTTCTCTTCTGAAACAAAACCCTTCTAGGAACTCATAGAGTACCGTTTGCAAAATCAATTTAGATAATCTTTGTTTTTAAAGGTTCAACCACAAGTATAAGCCATGCCTTGAGGCTCTTATTTACTGCCCTGTGGCCACTGTCCGTTTTTCCACAGGCCGACAAATAGGTTAGCATCCTTGCGTACCATGCAGTTTAACACTTCAGTAACTACTATTTTAGGTTGGAGCGTCATAGTATAAAGGTTTAATTTTTTTTCTCCTCCGAGGGCTATTTCTCACATAAAGTAGAAACAATTTAAAGCGTCAGCTTGGAGTTATGCATGAAAATGAGCCTTGGTTGATCAAGAGTGTATTTGTGTCATTTCAGGACTTGGTTACGTTCAAGGATGTGGCAATAGACTTTTCCCAGGAGGAGTGGGAATGGCTGAACCCTGCTCAGAGGAATTTGTACAAGAATATGATGTTGGAGAACTATCAGAACCTGGTATCACTGGGTAAGAATATTTTCCCCTCTACAGGGGTGCCTGGGTGGCTCAGTGGGTTGAGCCTCTGCTTTCAGCTTGGGTCATGATCGAGCCTGGGATCGAGCCTCGCATTGAGCTCTCTGCTCAGCGGGGAGCCTGCTTCCCTTCCTCTCTCTCTGCCTGCCTTTCTGCCTACTTGTGGTCTCTCTCTGTCAAATAAATAAATTAAAATCTGTAAAAAAAAAAAAATATTTTCCCCTCTACATAATTTAGAATCACAATAGGAACTTTTTACATTTTTACTTATTATTAAAATGTTTTTAAAAAAGATTTTATTTGAGAGGGAAATAGAGTGAGGGAGCAAGAATGGGGTGCAGGGGCAGAGAGACAGGGAGAAGCAGGCTCCTCGCTGAGCTAGGAGCCCAACTCGGGCTTGATCCCAGGACCTGGAGATCATGACCTGAGCTGAAGGAAGATGAACAACGATCTGAGCTACCCAGGAGCCCTGAAAAGATGTGTTTCATGAATGAATGAACAATGCATCTGCAGTGCTTCTCTGAGAAGCCCCTTTTATCCTGCGTGTGGTTCACTGAGCTTCTTGAAATTAAATATATGTCTTTCATCAAATTTGAATAATTTTTGGCTTTATTTCTTCAAATAATTTTTCCTGCTGTCTCTCTTGGTATTTCAATTACAAGTATATTAGAACCTGAAGATCTGTTCATTATTTAAAATGTTTTTCGGGGCGCCTGGGTGGCTCAGTGGGTTAAGCTGCTGCCTTCAGCTCAGGTCATGATCTCAGGGTCCTGGGATCGAGCCCCGCATCGGGCTCTATGCTCAGCGGAGAGCCTGCTTCCCCCTCTCTCTCTCTCTGCCTGCCTCTCTGCCTAGTTGTGATCTCTCTCTGTCAAATTAATAAGTAAACTCTTTTAAAAAAATGTTTTTTCTTTGTCAGATTAGGTAATTTCTATTGACATAACTTCAAATTTACTTACTCATTTTGTGTCTTTTTCAGTGTCTTGCTTGTTAAGTCAATGTGGTGAATTTTTTAAAAATATTTATTTATTTATTTATTTATTTGAGAAAGACTGAGCACGAGTGGGAAGGGGAAGGGAGAGAGAATCTCAGGCAGACTCTGCACTGAGCACGGAGCCTGATGGAGGGTTTGATCCATGACACTCAGATCAGGACCTCAGCCAAAACCACGAGCTGGATGCTTAACCAACTGTACCACCGAGGCACCCCAAATGTAGCGAATTTTTATTTATTATTTATTTATTTATATTTATTTATTTTTAGTTGTGTTTTTTGTGGGGGGTTTTTTTGTGGGTTTTTTTGCTTTTTTTGTTTTGTTTTGTTTTTGGTACCCCAGCTGGGACACAAAAGTAGTGAATTTTAAAATCTCAGAAACTATATTTTTCAATTCTAAACTTTCCACTTGATTCTTTTTTTATAATTTCTATTTCTCTGCTGAAAATTTTTAAGCATATTTTCCTTTATGTTTTTGGGTAGGGATATAATAGCTGTTTTTAAATCCCCGTCTACTAATTCCAACATCTGTGTTATCACTGGTTAGCTCTTCATTAATTGCTTATTTTTCTTTCTTTCTTTTTTTTTTTTAAGATTTTATTTATTTATTTGACAGAGAGACAGAGATCGCAAGTAGGCAGAGAGAGGGAGATTCAGGCTCCCGGCCGAGCAGAGAGCCCAATGCAGGACTCGATCCCAGGTCCCTGAGATCATGACCTGAGCCGAAGGCAGAGGCTTTAACCCACTGAGCCACCCAGGCACCACAATTGCTTATTTTTCTAAGTGTGATTCACTTTTTCCTCTTTCTCCTTGGGTGTAATAATTCTGGATTTTATCTCAGACACTATAAATAATCAATTGTAGAGGCTGTAGATTCTGTTATATTCCTCTGAAGAGTTTTGTTTTGCTTTTGTTTTTTGTTAATTATGTTATGTTAGTCACCACACAGTACATCATTACTGTTTGATGAAGTGTTCCACATTCATTGTTTATGTATAACACCCAGTACTCCATGTAATCCGTGCCCTCCTTAATACCCAACACCGGGCTCACCCATTCCCCACACCCCCACTCTGAACCCTCAAAACTGTTTCCCATAGTCTACAGTCTCTCATGGTTTATTTCCCCCTCGGATTCCCTCCCCACTTCATTTTTCCCTTCTCCTAATGTCATCCATGCTATTCCTTATGTCGTACATATGAGTGAAACCGTATGGTAATTGTCTTTCTATGCTTGACTTACTTCACTTAGCATAATCCCCTCCAGTTCCATCCATGTTGATGTGAATGGAAGGGATTCGTCCTTTCTGATGGCTGAGTAATATTCCAGGCAGTTAACTTGGCTCAGACTCCAAACTCTGTCTCTAGGGGCTCTTTATAGTACATCAGTTACTGGCTGTCTGATGATCCTGTGAAAATGCTGGGCAGAATTTCTGTCCCAATTCCCTTAGAAAATTGTTTAACTTTTATAGAGTTGACTGTTGGCAGTCCCACTAGACTATGCCAGAAGCTTTATGTAATCTGTCTCTAAAATGTTTTACCCTTTGATCTTATCATTCGTGTTCTATCATTCTACTAGGTTTTTTTTTTTTTTTTTAAGATTTTATTTATTTATTTGACAGACAGAGATCGCAAGTAGGCAGAGAGGCAGGCAGAGAGAGGAAGGGAAGCAGGCCCCCTGTCGAGCAGAGAGCCCGACGTGGGGCTTGATCCCAGGACCCCGGGATCACAACATAAGCTGAAGGCAGAGGCTTAACCCACTGAGCCACCCAGACGCCCCTCATTCCACCCGTATTAAGGAACTGACATATAGTTCTGAAATGCCCCAAATATGACCAATTTTCGTGTGTGTTTGTTTTTTGTATGCAGGTCTTTGCATCTCTAAGCCATATGTGATCTCCTTATTGGAGCAAGGGAAAGAGCCTTGTGAGATGAAGACAGAGATGACAAGAAGCCCGTTCCCAGGTGAGTGTGGGAGAACCAGATAGGGGAATCCTTTCTAAATAATGGTTCAACTATTTTCAAAGGTGATACTTTCTCCTTTCTTATGCTACATAGAGACTCTTTTCAAGCTTTCTAAGCCTGAGGAGAAAATTGAAACTTTGCTACTTAGCATAGACTCCCCAAATGTCTAGATATCTCTTCTCTCTAATAGATAACTCCATTTGCAAAAATCTCTATCCAGCCCTTTCCCGTCCCCTCTTTCCTTTTGCCATTTAGACTTTATAAGCCTCTCTGTTTCTTAAATCTTAACTCCTAAATTAGGTGCTGCTTGAAAATCATGATATTTCCTGGTGCTTAAAATCTTTCTTTGCTTTTCTGTTGCAAATAGGAAAGACCTTACCACCCCTTATGTAACCAGCTCCATCCTACTTCTCTTACCTTATCCTCTATGATTTTTTAGCTTTTTCACTTTACTTTAGGGCAGAGTTTTCTAAATTATGAGGTACCCAGGTATTCAGGTATGTTAAAGGTATGCCAACTGTGGAATCTCTAAGCCTTGAGAGACCAGGTGTGGCCAGACGCAATCTGAGTTCCAAGTTTGGTTCCTTCTGGACCACAGGCAGTATCATTCTTTTGTCTCTGTTTGCCTTATAGATGTTGATGAGTGCCTGACAGTACAGTTGAGAAGCTCTGTACTTAACCGTTGGTCACCTTTTCTGAACTCACCAAGCTCTTTACTGATTCAGGCTTTTGCGCTTCCTGATTTCTCTTCCCACTATGCCCTTCTCTTGGCTGTCTGTCCATGCTTGACTCTTGTTGGGTTTGGCTAGCAAACCCTGAGACAGTGAATGAAAAGAGTACTCCAGACACCTTGGTAGGAGAAAGGAGAGGTCCTGGGGATCAGATGCTCTAGTGGCAAAGAAAGATCCAGAGCCAAACTCTGCCTCCACCTTTATTGTGAACGTTATTAACACAACAAGAGAATAAGAAAAACAAGAATGAATATGAAGCTGTAAGGATCAGGACAGTGGTATAGGGAGTATCATGTGAATAGAACAAGCTGTGCTTGTGATGGGCATGTAGACTGGGAGTTCATGGGGTGTGTGACCGCCAAAGATACATGTTTCTCCTAAGTCATGCATTTACTCCCTGGATTAGTGCATTGAGCCACAATGAGGATCTGGCTGTTTTCAGCCCAGAAACTCTAAAGGGGGCTCAGTTCTCTGGACACACCTTCTTTGTTTTCCAACTAGTTTCATCCCGGGAGGCATGTGTTTATTAAGTCTTATCTAGCCAGGCACTGTGAATTCCCACAGACTCTCAGGCCAGAGCTCAAACATCATCTCATTAGAGGCCTTCTCTGACCACCTTCTGTAATGAACATTCCTTATTTCAGCCCAGTTACTTTCTGTCGAGCCAGTTTATTTTCTTTGTAACACTCAGGAAAGCCTATAGTTAACCTGCTTATGGTTTGCATGCTTATTTTCTGCCTCCCCCACTGAACTGAATGTTCACAAAGACAAGGGAATGTTGAGATCATACGTGATAATTGTGCCTTTATGAAATTCTCCTTTCACTTCCATAACAGGATTTGATCTTTACATTTTGAGATGTTTTGGATCCTAGACTTCCAGGGTCCTCCAAATAGCCAAATATTGGAAGGGAAATTAGCCCCACTTAGATATGCTTTATACTTTGGTTGCATAGGAATCTACCACCTCCCTTGAATTGGGAAATGGAGGAATTCCCTGATAAGAAGTAATAATTGGCCTTGTGAAGAACAGAAGAAGGAAAAGGGGTTGAAGCCTATAAAATTGGTGGGATATTGAGTCATAGTATAGATTCAACTCTTATTCAGTGAGTAAGAGATCTCGGCATCTGTGTTGAGATGGGCCAAAAAGATAAGGGACAACCATGTTTCCCATGGGAGGTTGTGGTGTTGAAGGCTACCTTCATAGGAAGTATCCATGACGTATCCAACTTTCTGTTTTTTTCTGTCCAGTATTTCTCCCCTCAATCGTCTGTGTAAGAAAAACCGTAGGTGACAGATATATTGAACTCTCATGGCCTCAATTCTAGAATTACTGAGGCCTGAGCATTAGGAACGAAAGAAGGAAGTAGGAAGGGGTAGAAAGCTTGTTCGCACTTCAGAGCCCTTCTGAACTGCTTTAGTAGATTTGATCTCTTCCATCTCTGAACTTTAATACTAGTTTTACTTTTTATCACATGGGCTCTCACTTGGTATTTCATGTTTTCTGATGTTACTTTCTTTGTTCGCCTTGCCTTTCTAATCCTTTTCTGTACTCCTCAAGAACAACTGGTCTTTTATTACATTAGTGTCCATAGTGCTTGACACATAGTAGAAAACTGCTTTAGGGAACATTGGATTAGTCAGTAATTTACTATGGATAAGATTGGAAAGGAAAGCACTTTCTTTTGCCGTTTCTTGTTTTTTTTTTAAGATTTAAAAAAAAATTTATTTATTTGACAGAGAGGGAACACAAGCAGAGGGAGTGGGAAAGGGAGAAGCAGGTTTCCCACGGAGCAGGGAGACTGATGTGGGGGTCGATCCCAGTACCCTGGGATCATGACCTGAGCCGAAGGCAGATGCCTAACAAATGAGCCACCCAGGCGCCCCTCTTTTGCCCTTTCTTTCTTTTTTTTTTTTTTTTAAAGATTTTATTTATTTATTTGACAGAGAGAGATCACAAGTAGACAGAGAGGCAGGCAGAGAGAGAGAGAGGGAAGCAGGCTCCCTGCTGAGCAGAGAGCCCGATGTGGGACTTGATCCTAGGACCCTGAGATCATGACCTGAGCCGAAGGCAGCGGCTTAACCACTGAGCCACCCAGGAGCCCTCTTTTGCCCTTTCTTGATGCCAACCTTTTCCCTGAAGTTCTCTTAATATCATCTCTTCAGGACAAATTTCTTTATGTTTTTATTTAGAACTTATAAATGTTTGAGTTTCTGTGATATATGTAAAGTGACTTAGTACTAGTGTTTAAAGCATATTATTCCTACCCTGAAGCCTGTATTTTATCTCACAAGGCAAGAAAGTGGCAATAAAAAGAACTTCATAATAGTAATACACACCTACATATATCATTATGAAACCAGTTTATTCAAAAAGATTTATGGCAAAACCCCATTAAGATGTGGCCTGGGAAGTGACACTCTTCGTAGGCTGGTGACAATGAGAACATGAATGGAAAAATGCCTTACTATGTAGCCTGAAGTTCAGGGATCTCTGAGAAATGAGGAGTTCACTGTGTTGAAACATGTAGCAATGGTACATACAAATACTGATTTCTGGTTATGAAAAGATTAGGCATTTACCTAAACCCCAAGGGAAGTCATGAAGCTTAACGGTTTTGTGGTTGCTGGGAATCTGTAGAGATTTTTGATTAGCAGTAGTTATGTGATGATATTAATACTTAAACAACATTAACCTACCTGTATATGCAAGTCAACCAGAAGTAGGAAAGAGTAGAGCAATGGTATTTAATTTATAGTCTGTTATGTTAATATAGGATAAAAAAAAGACTATTATTATTGTAGCCTGCTTCTCTAGGACCTCATTATCCTGCATTTAATTCTCTTTTCCTACATTTCCTACATTATCCTACATTTAATCACTTTTTCCATGTTTCCCTGAGCTCTGAAATATACTTGCATATCTTTCAGTTTATGTGCTGTTACATAATAGATTTTGCAGGATTCACTATTTTTGAACCACCCTGTCTACAATAAATATTTCCCTTGTTATAGCCCATGATAAAGGAAGCATTTGCTTTTTTGTCATCTTTCAGATTCGGGATCTATATATGAGACACAAGAATTATTTTTGAAGCAGTTCATGTATGATGATGTGTTAATGGAGAGAATTACAGACTATGGACTTGAGTGTTCTACTTACAGAGAAAATTGGAAATGTGAAAGTCTTATTGAGAGGCAGTTGGTAAGTCAAGATGCATTTATCAGGCAAAAAGTAACCACTTATAAGAAAACCCTTACTAAGGAAATAGATCACAATTATAACAAATCTGGGAAATTTGTCCATCTGGACAATATAGAAGAAAATGTTTATAATCACAAGTCAGATAAGAAAAGCTTTTCCCAAAATTCCATGGTAGTAAAACACAAGAAAGTCTATGCAGGAAAGAAACTTTTTAAGTGTCATGAATGTGAAAAAACCTTTACCCACAGCTCCTCCCTTACTGTTCATCAGAGAATTCATACTGGTGAAAAACCATATGAATGTAAAGAATGTGGGAAAGCCTTCAACCAGAGTCAGCACCTTGTTCAACATCACAGAATACATACTGGTGAGAAACTCTTTGAATGTAAAGAATGTAGGAAAGCCTTCAGCCAAAATGTGCACCTTATTCAACATCAAAGAATTCATACTGGAGAAAAACCATATAAGTGTATGGAATGTAGAAAAGCCTTCAGCCAACCTGCACACCTTGCTCAGCACCAGAGAATTCATACTGGGGAGAAGCCCTATGAATGTAAGGAATGTGGGAAAGCCTTCAGTGATGGCTCATCCTTTGCCCGACATCAGAGATGTCACACTGACAAAAGACCCTATGAATGTATTGAATGTGAGAAAGCCTTCAGGCAGAACACATCTCTTATTCGTCACTGGAGGTATTATCATACTGGAGAGAAACCTTTTGATTGCATCGATTGTGGGAAAGCCTTCAGTGATCACATAGGCCTTATTCAGCATAGGAGGATTCATACTGGAGAGAAACCATATAAATGTAAAGTGTGTGGGAAAACCTTCAGTTACGGCTCATCCCTTACTGTCCATCAGAGAATTCACACAGGAGAGAAGCCTTATGACTGCGTTGTCTGCGGGAAGGCCTTCAGCCATCATGCTTCACTCACACAACATCAGCGAGTGCATTCTGGAGAGAAACCTTACGAATGCAAGGAATGTGGGAAAGCCTTTAGACAGAGTATACACCTTGCTAGTCATTTGAGAATTCATACTGGCGAAAAACCCTATGAATGTAAAGAATGTGGAAAAGCGTTTAGCATCAGTTCACAGCTGGCTACTCATCAGAGAATTCATACTGGAGAGAAACCTTACGGATGTAAGGAATGTGGTAAAGCTTTCAACCAGAGGGCACACCTTGCCCAACATCATAAAATTCATACAGGAGAGAAACCTTATGAGTGTAACGAATGTGGTAAAGCCTTCAGCCAGACTACCCGCCTTATTCAACATCAGAGAGTTCATACTGGAGAGAAACCCTATAAATGTAGCGAATGTGGAAAGGCTTTTAGCGATAGCTCATCCCGTTCTCAGCATCGGAGACTCCATACTGGCCAAAGGCCCTATGAATGTGTTGAATGTGAGAAGGCATTTAGAACAAAATCATCCCTTATTTGTCATCAAAGATGTCATACTGGGGAGAAACCTTATGAATGTAGTGTGTGTGGTAAAGCCTTTAGCCATCGCCAGTCCCTTACTGTTCATCAGAGAATTCATTCTGGAGAAAAACCATATGAATGTCAGGAATGTGGGAAAACCTTCAGCCAGATTGGACACCTTAATCTACATAGAAGAATTCATACCGGAGAAAGATCTTATGAATGTAAAGAATGTGGAAAAGTCTTCAGACAAAGCGCGCACCTTAGTCATCATCAGAAAGTTCACACTGCAGAGTCGTCTCAGGCCTCCAGCTCTTCCTCACTCCGTATGTCATCAAGCCCCGTGGATATATCTGCTAAATATTTTTGGAATTCATCCACTCCTTTCAGTTCTCATTGTCCTACTCCCAAACACAGTCCTTTCACCTGGACTGTTCCAATATAAAAACTGGTCCTACATCCCGTCTTCTTTCCTTCAAGTTCGTTCTTCACACAACTGCCATGGTGGTCTTTTAAACATGTAAATGTAATTAAACTACTCTCTTAAAACCCTGGTTAGGAAATTTAAACTATTTGATGCCTGTAAAGTGCTTAGCATAGTGCCTGACCCAGACTAAGTGCTTGATAAATGTTAAGTCAGTGTCATTCAGAGTCTGTTTAAAAATTATTTTTAAAGAGTGAACTCTGGAAAGCAGTATATCAGTACTGGGAGATTATAATAATTTTGGAACTGAAACTACATCTTAAGGTGGATGATGAGGATTAGTATGTGTAGTATTTTTAAAGTTTGACATCAGAATAACATAGTGGCTTTCTTGTGATTCCAAGGCTGTGTGTCTTTTTTTTTTTAAAGATTTTTTTTTTTAATTTATTTGACAGACAGATCACAAGTAGGCAGAGAGGCAGGCAGAGAGAGAGAGGAGGAGGAGGCAGGCTCTCCGCTGAGCAGAGAGCCCGATGTGAGGCTCGATCCCAGGACCCTGGGATCATGACCCGAGCCGAAGGCAGAGGCCTCAACCACTGAGCCACCCAGGCGCCCCTGTTGGTGCAGAAATTTAGTGTGACCTGGTACATAGAATATGTTTTAGGAGGTGTCTAAAGCTCTGGATAAGCTGAAACAAAAGAATTAGAATTTACTGGGAAGAATATAAGACTATAGTTAATTAAGGCAAAAAAATAAAAATTCCTTATTATTTAAAACTGAAGCAATAGAGAACTGGAATAGTCTAGCCCTATTTTAAGACACCTGGGTTTACAGATTAATTCTAAGCTTTCAAGGAACCACTAATCACACTGTTGTAGAGTGTAAAGCATAAAACTAATTAAACATAATTAAAACATAATACTTTGAAGTATTGGGAATACTTCTTTCATGAGGCTAATTTAGTTCTGATATCAACCCCCCCAAAATGAAATGGTAGATTAATTTACTTGTGGTTCTATGTAGAAAGGAAATTATTAATCTCTGCTGAAGAACAACAGAGGTTCTGAATAAATGGAGAGCCACACATGTTTCTAGATAGAAGTTTCAATATTGTAAAGATGTCTACATTCACTTAATTCCAGTCATGATAACTGTAGGATATTTTTACATTGACAGTTTGGTCTGAAAATCACGTGGAGTGGTAAGTAGGCAAGCATCATAGGAAATTTTTGGGAAAGATGATATGCCAAAGAATTCAGTGTATTGCAAAAGTAATATTTTTTTAAGTTTCTATTTATTTTTAAGTAATCTCTAAATCCAGTGTGGGGCTTGAACTCACATCCCCAAGATCAAGAGTCCTATGTTCCTCCGACTGAGCTAGCCAGGTGTTCCACAAAAGTGGTATTTTTGATATATCAGTGGTAGAGATGGATTACTTAAATGGTGTTTGACAGTTAGTTATCCACCTAGAAGTAAAAGCAGAGCTACATTTTACTCCTTACAGAGAAGTTCCCTAAATCTGGATTAAAGATGTAATAGAAAACACAAAATTCTAGAAGAGAATATAGAATATTTGTATCCCTTTGAGTTTAGGAAGACTTGTTGGACACAGAGTCCAGAAGCCATGAAGAGAGTGACAGGAAGGAGCATGTAGAAGATTTAAACCTTTTGCATGGTATAAGGCACTATTGCAAAGTTAAAAGGCACATGACGGGCAGGGAGAAATTTTTAAAATATACATATTACATACTTCTAAAAAGTGCTCTTGAAAAGCAGCAAGGATAAGTTTGAAAATCACACCAACAAGCAACTCACAGTTACAGAACATGAAATTGTCAAATAAAATAGAAGAAGTTCCTAACTACAATAATGATCAGATAAATTAAAATTTTAAAAAGTCCTTGTCACTAACATAAATCAGCACAAATTTTATGAATAATATCTAGTACTATTGCAGATGTGAGAAATATATTTTTGTACATTGGGAAGATAAATCTTTTAAAAGCCATTTTAGAAGCTAATGTGTTACCCGTCAACATTTTTTTTTTAAGATTTTATTTATTTATTTGACAGGCAGAGATCACAAGTAGGCAGAGAGGCAGACAGAGAGAGAGAGGAGAAAGCAGGCTCCCCGCGGAGCAGAGAGCCCGATGCGGGGCTCGATCCCAGGACCCCGGGACCATGACCTGAGCCAAAGGCAGAGGCTTTAACCCACTGAGCCACCCAGGCACCCCTACCTGTCAACATTTTAAATGTAATCACTTTGCTGCAATTCTAAATCTAGGAGTTTATCTTCTTGGAAAGCACAAGCGCAGAAATATAGATGCATAAGCACATTTATTATAGAATTGCAAGACATTTGGAGCAGCTTAAATGTCTAGCACTAGTAAACTAGTTAATCAGTTAAATTATAGGAAATTCAGTAGATTACACACTCACTGAAAAGAATGAGGTAGATTTTCATACTCACAGAAAGACATAATTTACTAACTGACGGTGTAATTTTCATAGTGATAATATGATTGCATGGTTATAAATATCAGAAATTTATAAAGTTAAAATTAGGAAAATACATACATATCAGGTATTTGTTTTGTCTGTGATACAAATTGAAAACACGCACACAGAGATACACATGGCCTTTCCCCTGGGCTGCTCTGATGTCATTCGGTGAGGTTTTGTGTTGTCAGTTGGACCTGGTTCCCTTTAATCCAATCAGAAACTCTCTCCTCGGGACACAGGAGGAGGCTGTAAATGAGTCCTCCTTCGGCCACAACATAGGATACGGCCTGTGCTCCTGCTGCTCTGCTCACTGCAGCGGACCGGTCTCTCATTCTTCCCAAGTTGGGTCTTATTAGTATCTTGTTTCCACTTTAAAATGAGATTAAGTTCTTTTGCTGTCAACCAAAGAAACCTAACCAATGCAGAAATTGGTATCCTTGAATGGATTTCAGGCAGAACATCCTGAGAAAAGGTGGATTAGTATTAAAATAAAAAATGTGGCTATTGGATGAAACAGAGCAAAGGATTATAAGGTTCCTCTTCATGTTTTGTGCCATCCAAGTAGCATGCTTTAATAGCGACAGTAAAACAGCTAATCAGCTGTGGTTGAGATCATTTTTAGACCAGTCAGAAAGACAAGAAATGCCAGTCCAAGGGGTTTGTATGATGCTTCTTCATAACGGAATTGGAAAATATAAAGCAAAAGCAATAATGACTTTTTAAAATTTTTGCTTTAAAGCATGGACTAGAACACCAGCCATTTTGGTAACATTAAAAGACGCTTCCTTGTAGCTCTGTGATTGTTAAATATCAAAGAATGAGCTACAATGCCAAGTGAATTCACAATTTTGGCAGATTTCTTAAGTAAATTGTTTGACATTAAGGGACATCTTTGATATCCTCGTTACTGGAATGAGGATTTGTGGCAGAATTTGGGGATTTTAAAACTCTTAAGCCCATAAGAAATCTTAAGAAACCATACCAACTAATTATCCTTTCTCTGAGATAACTGGGAATGAAGGTTAAAGGTTAGCCTCTTTCCCTTGTAGCTCACCAACACTGTGGCTTCTTTGATTTAAAAAAGAAAGAAAGAAAATTCAATTCTAAAGTGGCCTAGAGGTTGATATAGGAGGTTAGGGAAGGGTTGAGAGACTCTGCCAAGTATCAACATTTATATCAGAATCAAGAAAATGGCTGCAAAAATGGGTTTTCATAGGGCTTGACCTCAGATACTAGATTATAAAATTTTGAACTGGGCTGAATTTACACTATACACACAGGGCATTACATACTTGATGTGCTAATCTGTGCAGTTTATTGCTTTTCTCATAATTTTCTGGGTAGATACATGCAAATCTCATAAGGACAGACTGAAACTAAATGATACTTATTTTTTTTTTGTTTTTTAAAGATTTTACTTATTTATTTGACAGACAGAGATCACAAATAAGCAGAGAGGCAGGCAGAGAGAGAGAGGGGGAAGCAGGCTCCCTGCTGAGTAGAGAGCCCGATGCGGGACTCAATCCCAGGGCCCCGGGATCATGACCTGAGCTGAAGGCAGAGGCTTTAACCCACTGAGCCACCCAGGCGCCCCACTAAATGATATTTAAAGCATAGAAATGACCTTGCCTGATACACAGGAAGGAACCAGAAAATTTGGGATGCTGACCTTGCTTTCTCATGTCTGAGTTTCTCACTCGCCTTGTCATTAGGCTTCCTGAGACAGGGCCAAAATGCCTTTCCTTGAACCTGTGCCATGAGGAAAGCATCACTGTCTCTAGAGAGTACTTTACTTGCCAGCCTTAAGATGTCTGACATGCTGGGAAGGGGGGCTGCTCTTGGAAAGGGATTTCTGATCTCAGCAAGGGTAGCCGCCCAGGGAACGCTGAGCCCTAGCAGCAACTCTCCAGAAGCAAAGTTGATTTTGTGGTGCACTTGGGCAGGCTCATTCTGGCTTTTAAGAGCTGTTATATTTTTAGAGATGTTTTGAACTGGTTACTAAAAGGTATATACGTATGTGTGTGTATATATATGTGTGTATAGAAATATATACATGTTTGTACTGGGTAATATGTAACCTGTATGTATTGTATACATATGTTTATAGGTTATTGTCTAAATTTTTTCTATAACCAATAAGTTGTGTTAAACACAGACAATAGTTTGGAAACTGAGTTTTGAGCATTTGCCATATTTTATTTATGACTAACGTTTGCAGGGGGGACATACCACGTAATAGTTGCTGCTTTGCTTCTCTTCCCAACTCCACATTCAGCGACCCCATGTTAGCAACTTTGACTCACATACGATGGGAATCTTTAATAGCATGCACCACAAGTCAAGGCTGGTTGACTTTAAAAGTTGACGGTGAAAATGTTAGGAAATCAGGCTAAACTTAAAAAAGTGTCATGTCTGTCCGTTGTGAATTGTGCAAAAAGTAGAGGAAATATTCCTCTGGTACTCAAAAGCTATTACTTAGCAAGAGCTCAGCCTGTCATTGACGTAAGGAGCAAAGTTCTGACCTATGCCCTCATCTTGTTTCACTTTGATCTTACTCTTTAACGGAAGTGAAAATATCAACCGACATGGTCAGAGTCTTACCCATTTGTCAGTTTTAAGCATAGGTTGGTGAAAGTCAACAAAGGCGTTCTAAGAGAATCAGCTGCTATCCAGAATCGACAGTCCAAGAGCCTTGCATTTTCCTATCATTTGTCAATGTGTGCTGCACGTCTGTAACATTACAGTAAACTCCCTGCACCCGGGATACACACATTTCTTCCCCTTGGGAAGCTTCACGTCAGACTTGACGGGCATACCGCCGATCGTCCGACAGACTGCTGACTGTGATTGCTGGCGGGTCTACAAATGAGATCAGTAGTCAGCCGCTGAAAATTTACTTTGTTACTTGTCTAAAAACAGTTCGCATCTGGCCACGGAGGCCGCAGTCCACTTATCACCCATGCTAGAAACTGCCTGTCACCCTGTTCCCAGCTCTGGGTGTGTGGACAGGAGGCTGGGTACTCCTGAGGAAAACCTTCCTATAACACCACTATGACTTTTACTCCTACAGTTCCCTAAAGAATTGCAGCCATTTACCAAGGTAAGTGCCTATTAAGAAAAGGAAATAGCATTTTTTTAAAAGATTTAATTTATTTATTTGACAGAGATCACAAGTAGGCAGAGAGGCAGGCGGAGAGAGAGAGAGGAGGAAGCAGGCTCCCCGCTGAGCAGGGAGCCCGATGCGGGGCTCGATCCCAGGACCCTGGAATCACGACTTGAGCTGAAGGCAGAGGCTTTAACCCACTGAGCCACCCAGGCATCCCAGGAAATAGCATTTTTGGAAGAGTTCTAAGTTACAAGGACATGTACTGTAGTCATTCTAGGGGATTATGGGGGCAATTCTTGCCCTGGCCCAGCTCAGAGGAGGCCCTGCAAGCTCCTGCGCCAGTTATTTGCCTTTTGGCTCTAAGATCCATTTTCTGCCTTATCCCTTGCTCTACCCTATTGCATGTGTTTAAGCTCTGCGAGTGCTTTGACGACTGGTTTTCTGTCTGGTTTACTAAGTGGGAGGCACTAGCAATATACCAGAAGGTGAGAGTTGGGGGAGAAGCCGGGGTGTTTCTCTCTCACTTGCTCTGCTTTGCATGGTGGCTATGGTGATAGCTACATTGCCTCTGTTCTGCCTCCTTCCAGTCACCCCTTATCATGGTCCCACCTCCTGCTAGGGACGTCTCTGTGGATCTGTCTAGCTCTAAGTGGCCCTGGTTCCTGGCTTGGTAATATCCGCTCCACCCTTTGGCCTCCACGCTCCAGGGTTGGTAACTGCTCTCCTGTAACTGATCTGAGTTGCCTCCCTGTTCTTCCTCTCACTCTCCCAGGACCTTTTTATTATATTAGTTTCCTCTGTCAAATTCCCGCTACTGAAGCACATGGTGTCTGGGTTTCCTGACTAAAGGCTGATAGACAAAACTCATTATTCCTACTTGGTTTGGTAACATTCATGCTAAATCACATTCCAAGACAACACTGGGAACTGCCACCTTAGTGAATTCCCTGTGTGCCCAGTGGTTGGGGGGCATGTTGAAGAGTGAGTCGCTACTCCTTGCCCTTCCCATCACTAAGAAGTAGACACACGAAGTACACTATAAAGAGGAGTATTTCAACGTAGGGTTTCAGACAAAGCACACGTAACCAGTTTACTCAACAGTTTTTAGTTAGAGGCTATCATGTGGAACACATTTGAATGGCAGCCTGTGTGTAGATGAACCCGGATATTGTGCTTTTTAATACATACAACAAGCAATAGGTATGTTCTGTATCACTTTGGCCTATATTTGCCTAAATATTTTGCCTTTTTCTGTGACATGACTACTCGTAAGCAGAAATGTGCAGGATAACCTCATGCCCCTCCCAAAGGCCAAAACACTGAGGGGGGAGCAGAGAGAAGAGTGTTCTTCCTGAAAAAAAATGACTCCTTTGCACCACCACCCACTAAGTCTATTTCCACTCTAGCAAGTACAATGAGTCTTCATCATGTTACATTTTATGTGTTAACTGTATTTGTTGCTCTCAATATTTCTTACTCTCATAAGCTTGTGTTCATTGTTCAGTTGATCTATTTTTCTATTGGCAAAAATTGTGTACTTAGGGTTGGGATGTAAAAGCCTCATCATTTTTATATTAAACATACTGGACATTTTTTCCTTTTGAACAGTTTTTCACTTAGTGACACTTTTAATTAGGAGTGGATTGAAAATCCTAAAGAAAGGGTAGGTGTATGCTGAAGGACCCACGTTAAAACTTTGGCTCTTTATCTCATGCTTCTGGGTTCCGGTGATACGGAGGTTTGTTTTTCGCATTGAATGGAGGAGTTCTTCCATTACAGCAAACAGTAATGGCGTCATTAAACCAGAAGCTGAACGCCACCCGGCCATTTAAAGCTCTTGTCATCAGGAGAGCAGATTTTTTGAAAAGAAGGGGGGAAAAAAAACGTAGTGGTTGGTTTTATAAAGTTAAAAGGCGGGGGTGGGGTGGGGTTGCTCTACAAAGTTACTGGAAAAACATTATGGTTGGGGCATTTCCTTGTGCTAATTGCCATGTCTGGATATAATGTTCCATGTTCAAAATTGTTAGTTTCTGTCTCCCAGTTCTGAGTTATGCTTGTGTAAAGGTTTTAGTCCTGGGAGGAAGTCTTCAGATCAGGAACGACAATGGCTGCAGTGAAGGCCAAATGACCTCTGTCCATTCCATATGTCTCCTGCCACTAGAAGGATAAAAAAGCTACAGTGACTGATCCTGACAGGCAAGAATAAATAGGATATTGGGGCTTGGGAGTATTAGGGACGGTCCACCCTCTTGAACTGTCATGCACAATGATAAACGGTAAGTGGAAATGGAAGACACTTGTGATACCACCCAGGCCATTGATGGTTTGGGTCAGGTTACCCCTAAGTAACTGAGATGTTGGTCAAGCCTGGGAGAAGTATGGCATTATATAAAGTGGAAGAGAAGTCTTACACACCAATCATAACCCCAAGGCCAGTTTCTGAAAGAAAAGAACCGGTTATATTCTCTACCCATGGTTTTCTATTTGCTGCTTCATAATTAAGCTCCCTCCCCAGCCAGTGCCATTTTATTAATTCAAAGAAAGTCTTTTAATTCAAGTGTTTTAAATTCAGTTCTATGCCAGTGAGGGCTTTACAACTTTATTTTTAATGAAAAAATATTTACATACAGAGGTTAAGTGTAAAATTTCATGAGTTTTTAAAAGCTAGTACAGTAAAACGTACTCACTTTAGGTGTAGAATTCTATTTTGACAAATTCCTACAGTCCTCTAACTACTGCGACCAAGCTACAGAAGACCTGGGCACCTGGGTGGCTCAGTTGGTTAAGCAACTGCCTTGGCTCAGGTCATGATCCTGGAGTTCCAGGATCAAGTCCCACATCAGGCCCTCTGCTCATCAGGGAGCCGGCTTCTCCCTCTGCCCCTCGCCCCTTTCATGCTCTCTCTCTCTCTCAAATAAATAAAATCTTTAAAAAAAAAAAAAAAAAGATACAGAAGACCTTCGTAGAGAGTCTTCTCCTCCCGCCCCCAGCTCCTAACTACCACTCATCGCTTTTCTGTCTTAAATGATGTTACAAAATGTCAAATAAGTATAACGACAGGCGGCCTCTGGAGTCTGTAACAACAGCGGTAGGCCCCTGCTCTTGTTAAGGGAGGGTATTCCCTGAGGAAAGAGGCTTTCTGCTCCAGGGACCCAGAAAGCTCTGGACGGCTCTGGTAAGACTGGCCCTAAACACGTAAATGTGGAAAAACACCAGTTAACCCAGATAACCATGAAGGTTATGCAGCAGAGTTTTTTAAAGTCACGAGGTGAGTGGTGGCATTTGTGACTAGAGTCTGGGCAGCTATCTATGAGAGAGATAGGTGGGAACTAGCCCCGACTTTGGGGGAAGGCCGTGCAGGTGCAGGACCCACAGGCACAGGGGCAGTGGCATCTGGAGAACGGGTGTGGGGGGACTGGATAGGCCCGAGTGTCCAGGGACATGGGACCCACCTGGGGTCAGAGGTGCGCAGCGAATCGGACGCGAAGGCAAGTTGTGCTCACACGCCCCCAGCACAACCACACTGTGGACACCGGCAAGGCCCCAGCGCTGCCCTTCGGCGCGCGCGTCCTCTCACTCGGTCGGCGGGGACACCCATGGGACCCGCACCCGAGGAGCAAGCCACCTGCTCCGCCCTAGCACCGCCCACTTCAGCACTGCGGCCCCGCCCCTCGCCGTCAGCCCCACCCCGTCATGGAACCGCGCCTGCGCGAATCCGAACCCAGCACCGACTCCCAGAAGCCCGTGGGGCGCTGTCTGTCCGTCGGGAGGCCTGTACTTCCGGTCAGGCTCGGGCCGGGTGTCCACAGCTACCCGGAGGCAGCGGTCCCGAAGAGCCGGAGGCGGCCGGCCCTTAAGGGAGACGGCGGACGCTATGTGGGCCCGGGGAGGGTCGGCGCATTGAGGCCTGCGCTCCGCTCAGTCCTGCCGCCGCACTGGCCGGGACTACGCTTCCCAGGGGGCGTTGCGGTGGCCGCCCACGCCCACTTCCGGCGGCGGCCCCGGGCCCTGGTTCAGGCTGCTGGCGGGGCCGGAGGCTCGGCGGCCGCGGTGGGCGCGGCGCGGGGCGGGGCCCGCTGGATGCTGGGCGCGCCCGCGGTGGGTCGGGGGAACGAGCCCGCTCGCCGCGCGGAAATGCAGGGGGCGGTGAGTGCGGGCAGGGGCGCGCGGGCCCGCGGGCTGGGGTCCCCACCGCGGCGCGGCGCTCCCCGCACAAAGCCCGGGGGGGGCCGAGGCCGGACTGCGGGGACCCCGGCTGCCTTCGCCCGTCCTGGCCGGGGAAGGCCGCGCGCGAGGAATGGCTCCCCATCCAGAGGCCAGCGAGGAGCGGTGACCGCGGGGCCCGAGAACCGAGGTGAGGGTGACAGGTGGTCGGGGCTGGGGACGGGGGCGAATTCACGCCCTCAGAGCGCGGGGACAGTGTGGTCTTGGGGCACAGGGCCGCTCGGGCCCCTATGCTGGTGAGTGGTTGTCCCCGGGCTCTGAGGCTGGCAGGTCGGAGGAATGCAGGGGTTACCAAGTTTACCCTGAGTCCCGGCATCCTGCGGCGGTGCCGGGAGGGACCGTGACTCGCCCAGGGTCAGCCTGACCCCACACCATCCTGATTCATGCTCCCAGGGAGAGAAACCCTCTCCCGCCGTGGCAGTCCCTCGGTAGAGTGGCAGTCGAGGACAGATCAGTGCCTCCAAAATTGTTCCCATCCTTTCGTCCCCGAGCGTTCGGTTCTCCACCTGTTGAAGCCTTTTCTGATTTAGGGCCCTAGTTTAACACGCAGCCGGAAGGGACCGTTTCCAGCTTGGTGGTCAGGAGCGTGGTGTAGACTCGCTCTCCAGCGACTCCTTTCTCTTCCCCCAGCTCTTCCTTCCAGGGACACTGCCCTTCTCCAGGAGAAGAGGCAGAAGCAGGAGGCAGCAGGGACAAGAGCAGAACTGAGAGCCATGTCTCAGGTGAGTTGGCATTTCCACTCTCCTCTCTGAAGTGCAGTCTTGTTTTTCAGGACTTAATAATGTTTATTTTCTTTTAAAAGTTTTCAGTTTAAGAGACCTGTCCTGGGAGCTGGTTCCCATTTCCTCACATTCTGGTGAGTGATGGGCTACAGGGGTAGCCCAGGGCCTCCCTCCCTGCTTCCTCTTCATCCCATTCGGTGTTCATTCTTCATTGCTGAAGTGATTCAGCCCCTCGCTGTGCCACTTTTCTCAGAGGGACTCTGGTGGGGCCGAAAGGTACTCTTGGGGCAAGCATGACAGCTGCTTGTGCCGTACCGTGGGTTTGCTATCTATTTGTGCCAGTCCCTGGAGACACGGACGCTAAGCCCCAGTCCCTGCTCTCAAGGAGCTCACAGCCTGTTGGTGGAGAGTCGTGGAAGCAAACAAGGTTCTCGAGTGCAGGTGAGAGCTGACTAGAGGAGCTCTTGGCTTCTAGCTGCCTGTGAGGGAAGGGCAGGGGCTCTTTCCCAAGGCGGTGATGTTGCAGCCGTGGTTTGAAGGGAGAAGGGGATGTTTGGCAGACAGGAGAGGGAAGAGCGGCGCTGGTGCGGTGTGAGAAGCTGTCTGTATCTCACTTGATCGGGTGGCTTCTTAAAATGCTAGCAGATAGTTTTGTCTGTTTCTGTCCTCTGTGTCTCATAAATCCGAGAGCCAGCTCATAAATGAACCAGGTTCCACTTGGCCCACCCAGGCTACTTTAAGCAAGTTACCAGTGATCGCCACCTTACCAGATGCTCTGTCCAGTCCTCAGTCTTTTTTGGCTCTTACTGGCATTTGAGGTAGCTCAGGGGTTGGCCGACTTTCACCGTAAAGGGCTAGGAAGTGACTGTTTGAGGCTTTGCAGGCCATAAGGTCTCTGCTGCGGCTGTTGCACTCTGCCGTCTAGAGCAGAAGCAGCCGCAGACAATATGTGAATGCATGGTAGGGCTGTGTTCCAATAAAACTTTATTTACAAAGACAGGTGACTGCCCACCCTTGAAATAGCTCATCCCTTGCTCTCCAGTGGGACCCTTTTTCCCCTTGACTTATAGAGCACAGCAGGCATCTAGCCTTCCTCCCACCTTCTTGGCGTCTCAGTTTTCACGGCTGGTTCCTCATCTCCCGGACCTACAACTGTCAGCGTGCCTCAGGCTGGTGTTCTTGGCTCTCCGTTCTCGTCTCTCTGCCCACGTTCCCCTGAGGAGGTCCGCCCGTTCTCATCGATAAAAACTCAGCCACAGGCCTCTGAGCTCCAGGCCAGTGCATCCAACTTGACTCCTCTTGAATGTCGAGCAGGTAGTTCCGACCTAACACATTCATATCTGCCATCAGCAGTTGTCCCCGCCCGGCCGCTCCCGCAGACGTGTCTAGCTCTGGCCGTGGCAGCGTCGTGCTGTCAGTTGCTCCAGCAGAAACTCTGCGTCGTTCTTGTCTTCTCTTTTTCCCTGCCGCCCATGTTTGCCTCATCGCAGACCCTGTCAGCGCTGTTCTCGTCCTGTATTCCCAGCCTGACAGTTATCATCGTGCCCACTCCTCTGTCGCTGCCTGGTCCTTATTATCCTACAGTTGGCCCTCGACTCTCCCGTGACTGCCTGCTTCTACATAATTTCCCGCAGTCGTGTCCCAGGGCTGCAGCCAGGCGGGCTCTGTTCTAACTACTGCGTTGCTCTCTGCTTAGAACCCTCCGGTGGCTTCCCTGAATGAAGGCCACATCCTTCATGTGCTGACAGGGCCCCACCGGACCTGGTCCTCTGGACCTCTCACATTTTCCATCCTCCTCCCTCACTCACTTTGCTTCCTTGAAAATTGCCTTCTCATTTTCCTGAACCTTCTATCTGTAGCTTCAAAGACTCCCACCCAAATTCCTCACATCTTCTTCTCTGCATTACTCCTTTTTTAAACTCTGCACATTTCAACATACTGTACGTGTACTTAATACATCTGCTTTTCTGCTCCAGGTACACTTGAAACAGGCAGGGATTTTGGACAGTTTCACCTGTGAGTCCTGATTCAAAAAATATTTGGTGGAGGAATGTGTGAGCGTCTCTTGTAGCCAGTGTTTTGCTATTTAATATAGTGTTACGGTAATCACTTTTATACCTGGAAGTGTGCTTTATCCTTGATCATTTCCTATGAATACATTCCTACAAGTTTTTACTTTGCGGATTAAAGTTTATTAAACTGACATGAAATCAGAATACTTTAAAAGTTTTATTTAGATGGAACAGGAGTAGAGCCTCAGAAGCTAGAATTTATGGTGTAAAAAGAGTAGACTTCACCAAAAAGAAAAAATTACCTGTTCATTCAGGTTCCTTAAAATTAATTGACTTGAACCAAAGAAAAACCTCTTTAGTGCGTTTTTTTCTTATAAAAGGCTTTCATTCATTTGTTTCCTATGGAGTATTAACATAAAGTATTCTTGTGTAAGGATAGAATTGCCTTTGTTTTCTATTTGCCTTTAATCTCCTTGTCTCTGTCTTTATTAAGATTAAGAGTAAGATCACCAGCTTCAATTCTTACACTGGGTTTACCATTATGTTTTCTCTCTGGTGTAGTGTGACGTTGTGAAACTCTTTGGGAAGTCTGCGCATGTCCATGCTGACAATGGGAATAAGAGTAGGATGTGCTCCATCGAGGGTGGTTCGTGTACCGTTGGATGAAGCGGGTTGATCGGGACATGAGTTGCCGAAAATTTGTTCTATCTGAAAGCCATGTTGCCCAGTGGGTCTTGTTTCGTCATCAGGGTGAATGAATGGCAAGCATGATGGCTGTTGGCAGAGTAGAACCTTTTAATAGGGGCCTGCTGGTGTCCCGGTCACAGGCGTGGCAAAGGAGCCAGGCTGCCTGGGCTCCGATGCTAGGGTTCGCATTTAATCGCTGTGTAACCTCAGGGCAACGTAAATGACCACACTTTTCTTCACTTGTAAAAATGGGGATGATAATGGTACTGGCTTAATGTGGTTCTTTGAAGGATTGAGTGAATGCACGTAAAGTGCCAAGAGAAACGTAAAGGTGCGCGGCCCCCGGTAGACCTCAGCAGGTGTTGGCTGCCAGTGTCCTCGTCTCGTCTCGTCATGTAGAAGTTTACGGGCCAGTCCCTCAGGTGACGCCCAGTAATGCAGCGATCCGTGGTGCTGGAAGGAGCTGGCCAAGTGGCCCGCTCTGGCCTGCCGCCTCTTTTTCCATAGCCCGTGAGCGACAAATGACAGTCACATTTCTCGGCGACTGAAAAAAATGAAAATACGGTGTCATCTGTGAAATTACGTAAGTGTAAGTGCATGTCTTGGTGCCCGCGGATGAAGTCTCCTTGGAGCGTGGCACACACGTGGTTTAGCCGTGGTCTGTGGCAGCTCTCATGCGACAAGGGCAGGGTTCAGTCGCTATGGCAGAGGCCGTCTGGCCTCCGAGGCATAAAATATTTGTCCTCTGGCCTTGTACGGGGAGATGTCTCTGGCCCCTGATGTAGAGGTTACGGGCGTGGACTGCGGAGCCAGACCACTGGGTTCAGAGTCTTGACCCTGCAGTTGGTTGGGTGATCGTGGGCAAGTTACCGCTCTCGGTTTCCTCATCTCTGAAGCGGGAGCAGTGCTGGGACCAACCGTCAGGGTTGGGGGGTCGAGTCAGCTTGTGTGTAAGCGTATGGAATTGTGTCTGGAATGTTCCAAGTGCTGTGAGCGGTAATCGCTCCTGTTCCCAGTAAAAGGCATTTGCTGGCTCTCCTGGTCTGTCCCAGCTGCCGTCACAGACCAGCATGGACTGTGCGGCTGATGCGCCACAGACCTTTATTTCCCACAGTCCTGGAGGCTGGAGACAAGCAGGATGGTGGGGTTGGCCGAAGGTGAGTGCTGGCCGATGCCGACCGCTTCCTGTTTCTCGGCTGGCGCCCTCTCTCCGTGTCCTCCTATGGAGGAAGGAGCTAAGGAACCGGGGGGGGGGGGGGTGTGGTGGTGTCTCTTTTATAAGGCCACTAAGACCGTTAAAGAGGATTCACCCTCATGACCAGAGGGCCTCCCAAAAGGCCCCACCTCCAAATGCCGTCACGCTAGGCAGTAGGGCTCCAAAGTATGGATTTTGGGGGGACGCAGACATTCAGACCATAGCATGAACAGAAGTCATTGGTTCTTTTTTTTTTTAAGTAGTTGCATTTTTTTTTTCTTTTTTCCAAAAGATTTTATTTGTTTATTTGAGAGAGAGTGCACATGAGTGAGAGGGTGCGGGCACCCCCAGGAGGAGCAGAGGGAGAAACAGACTCCCCCCTCAGCAGGGACCCCAGTGGGGGTTCGATCCCAGGACTCTGGGGTCATGACCTGAGCCAAAGATGGACAGTTAACCGACTGAGCCACCCAGGTGCCCCCAGAAGTCACTGATTCTCTACCTAAAGGGCAAGTCTGTTTAAAGTGAGAAACTGCCTTACTTGGAAGGTTACACATACTCGGTTCATGCTAGGTCCCTCTGGAACACAGAAGGAGAGAGGTAGAGAAGGGGACATTTCTTGTTAAGAAAAAAAAAAAAAAAAAACCAGACTCTCAAAAAACTTAGTTGCCAAGTATGAGAAGATTTTGGAACTTTTACTCTTCTGTGTAGTAGGGGCTCCAAATTCCAGTTTTCTTACCAATGACAAAATAGTAACAAATGCAAGAAAATTGGGCACCATTTTTTCTTGTACCAACAGACTATTTATAAAGTTACTGTAAAGATGTTGTGAAGATGCTATAGATTTTAGAAAGGCATTTTGTGTATAATCTATGTACTGTATTTTATATAATGTTTCATTTGGTAGAGAACATCTGAAAAGATTTTGAATATCGAAATAAGTAAGTACAAGACTTGGCCAGGCAAGGAGCATGCCGATAGCACTGTAAGGCTGGAATCTGTGAGAAACCAGCTTGTAGAATTGGGTCAGGATAAAACATAGAAGTGGCATGTGTCTGAGCACCTATGCCTTTGAACCAGTTGAAAATATTTGCACTGAAATGGGTTTTTGGGGGGGCATCTGGCTCAGTCAGAAGAGCATACGACTCTTGATCTCAGGGTCGTGAGTTCAAGCCCCACATTGGGGATACAGACTACTTAAATAAAAGAATATTAAAAAAAGAAATGGCTGTGGTTTTTTGTTTGTTTAAAGATTTTGTTTATTTATTTGACACAGAGAGATCACAAGCAGGCAGAGAGGCAGGCAGAGAGAGAGGAGGAAGCAGGCTCCCCAGTGAGCAGGGAGCCTGATGCGGGGCTCGATCCCAGGACCCTGAGATCATGACCTGAGTCGAAGGCAGAGGCTTAACCCACTGAGCCCCCCAGGCACTCCTGTTTGTTTTTAAGCCACTCGATTGAGGTACGATTGACACGTAGGAAGCGGCATGTGTTCATGTGTGCCACTCCGTGAGCTGGAGGGTGAGTATATGCTGGTGAGGCTGTCACCGCCATCAAAGCCAGACACTTACTCATCACCTTCCAAAGTTTCCTCCTCCTCCCATTATTATTATTATTATTATTATCATTGACAGCAAGAACGCTTGACATAAGACCTACCCTCTTAGCAACTGTAAGGCTGTAACCCCGTACCGGTCTCTGTAGGCCGGAGCCTGTACGCCACATCCTGCAGAACGGAACTGTCCCCTCTGACTGTCACCTCCACATCTGCTCGCCCTGCCCGGCAGCCGCCACGCCACGCTCTGCTTCTGGAGGCGCCACGAGTCCAGCTCCGCGTGTGGGTGCGGGCGCGAGTTGTTTGCTCTGCGTCCGGCCCCTTCCGCCCCGCGTCTGCCCCAAATCCCGGAGCTTTCGTGTGCTCGGAGGTGCCGCCCAGGCGCGCGCGGTCGTCGGAGCCGGAGGCAGGGATCCGCCGGCGCAGCTGGGCTCGGCCGCTGGGCCAGAGGCCTCGCGCTGCTCGCTCTGCCCGCGCGTCGCGTCGTCGTGTCGCGTCGTCGTCGTCGGCTGTGTGGGCCGCGCGGTGGCCGCCCGCTCGCTCGCTCCGGTCGGCTCGGGCTGCGGCGGTCTTGGCTGCTTCCTGCACGCGTCAGCAGGTGTCTCCGGGCGTGGGGACCGGGGACTTGTGTCAGGAGCGTCCTGTCTTCACGCCAGTCCGGACGCGTTTGCAGGCCGTTTGGACTCGTCCTTACGCGGTTCGGCTCAAAGGAACCTCAAAGGGACTTTGGTTCCCGGAGAGCTCGGGCGGGTGCGCCGCCTGGCGGCTGACGTGCGTCCGCACTACGTGGCGCCTTGCGCGTCCCGAGGGCGGCGGGTGCGGCGTGCGCGTTCGGCCACGGGCCGGAGGTTTTGCTGATTTTTGCACTTCGCAGTTGGGAGCCAGGACGGAGCTGAAGCAGCGGAGACGGCAGGGCCGGCGGCGGGGCTTGCCCGGGCTGCAGCCTCAGGGCGGCCGGACTTTCCCGCTCCCGTCTCCGTGCGGCCTTTCAGAACCCGCGGGCAGCTGGTCGTCTCCACCCACAGGGCAGCCACCGGAGGGATTCCTGGGGTCAGAATTTGAATGTATCAGAATTTTAAGATTTTACTTATTTATTTATTTATTTTTAAAAGATTTTATTCGTTTGACAGACCCGGAGAGAGGGGACACAAGCAGGGGGACTGGGAGAGGGAGAAGCAGCTTCCCGCTGAGCAGGGAGCCCGATGCGGGGCTGATCCCAGGACCCTGGGATGACGACCTGAGCTGAAGGCACACATTTAACAACTGAGCCACCCAGGCGCCCGTGTAGTATTTTTCATTCTTATTAAACACTCATCTTTATTTTGGGAAGAAGAAAAGAGAATTTTGTTGGTTTAGTTTAGTGTTTGGGTTTTGTTTGAATTGACGCGCGTGCTCCGCATCCGGTGAACACGAAGTGAAACAGAACTCCCTAGAACCCGCCTCGAGGTTGAATTCTTCTGTGATCGAGGCTCATCCTCAGATTGATCTTCCGACTCTTGTACCGACCAGGCCATGCACGTGTCCCCCTGCTAAGTGCTCCGGTCGCTCTCGTGTGTGGGGCAGTGGAGCCTCCGTTATTCGTTGCTCTGAATTGACGTCAGTAGCTCTCCCGTGCGTACAGCTGCGCAAAACTGCCAGTCCTCCAAGCACGGGCTACCTCGGTGTCTTTCTCTTTTCTCTGGCTCTCGATCCTTGTGTGCTAGTCTGTCCCCCAAAGCGAGGAGGGGGCAGCCCTCGGGCCCCGTGTGCATCAGCGCAGCGCACCAGGCGCTTGCAGACGGCCGCTGCCCCAGTCTGCAGTGGGGCTGGACGTCGCAGATCTTGGTGCTGGCGGGGGTGGTTTCCCTGGAGGCTTCTCTCTGGCTTGCAGATGGCGGCCCTGTCACTGTGTCCCCACACGCCCTTCCCTCCTTGCACTCGCATCCCTGGTGTCTCCTCCTCTTCTTGTAAGGACACCCGTCAGATTGGATCAGGGCCCAGCCGCATGACCTCATTTAACTTTTAATCACCTCTTCCAAGGTCCTGTCGCCAAAATGAATCACATTCTGAGGGACTGAGTGTTAGACTTCAACATATGAATTTGGGGGACACAGTTCGGTCCATAACAACCCCCCCCGGTCTAGGGGGGCTTGGGCACCGACTGAGCAAGGATGCGGTTTTGTCCTTTCAGAGCTTGGTGACATTTGGGGATGTGGCTGTAGACTTCTCCCGGGAGGAGTGGGAGTGGCTGAGCTCTGCTCAGAGGACTCTGTACCGGACCGTGATGCTGGAGAACTACAGGAACCTGGTGTCGCTGGGTAAGGGCACCCCTGCCCCCTCCCCGCCCTTCCCTGGCTGCTGCCATAGCTCAGAGCCCTTTACTCCTTTGGCACCAGGCCCTGCTGCTCCTTCATCAAGCCCGGAGGCCCGAGTCTGCACAGACCCGCGGCCTGACCCCCTTCTACCTCTCCTTGTGTACTTAGGACTTTGCATTTCTAAGCCCGATATGATCTCCTCGTTGGAACAGAGGAAAGAGCCCTGGATGGCGAAGAGAAAGTTGACAAGAGGCCGGTGTCCAGGTGAGCGGGGGAGACCGCGGTAGGGGGAGGCCCTGCGGGTCACAGCTCGGGACCTCAGCCGTGTTCGATCATCAGTGGACTCTTCCCAAGCATCCAGGCCCGGAGGGGAAATTGAGGCCTCTTGAGCACGGGCTCCCCAGGTGTTCATCCTGCCTCACCTCCTGCCCAGCTTGGCTGCCCCCGCCCCCCGAACGGGACTTCTTTCCCCTCCTCTGGGTCCCGTTTTTCCAGCTCCTTCTCAGACCGCTTGTCATTCAGGCTGGCGTCATCCTCTCTCTTCTTTAAACCATCCTTGGCCGACGCGGGTGTCTTTTTTATATTCTTTCTCTTTGATCAAGTGACCGTTTCATGTATAGACTCTCTTGCTCACTTTTGTTGTCAGTTTTGAGTAAGGCCGCCAGGTGCAGGTTGGTGGGTGAGCGCGAGCTCCTGAAGCATTAGCCGTGTCCCCGGGGGACTGGGCGGACCCGTGCCACTTCGGGTGGAGCAGAGACTGCCGTCCGGTGCACGGAGAGCAGGATCGGGGACCAAGGAGGAGGAAAAAGCACTCCCACTTGCAAGCCAGAGAAGCAAGAAGGAGAGTAGAGCCTTCCGCAGAAGGATTAGAACTCAAGAAGGAGACCGGCAGGCCCAGAGCCGGGTCTGGGTGGGGCCGTCATCGGTTTGGGGCAGGTGGGCCTCCCGGCGCAGAGCGGAGCGGACCGTGGCGTGACCGGCTCTCAGTAGGAGAGAATGCGGGTTCGGATTTGACAGATCTTGAGGATGTTGTGATGAAATTTCTATCATTCGGGAAAACAGTTACTTCAGCTACAGCATTGTTTCTGGAACAAATCAGTCAAGATCAGGGTCAGAATTACAGACTATTCTTGGAGGTTACCACAAGAGGAGATGGTGCGATTTCTGAAGAATTGAGACTCTCGTAAAACGTCTTCGTTGAAGTCATGCTTCAAAGCAGTGAAGCAGGACAGGCCGCTCACAGGACTTCCGATTCTCATGGCTTGTCCTAGGGTACATAGAACCGTGAAACTTTCCCATGTGACATTTAAGTCACATTTTCTGAATGAGTTTTTTTTTTTTTTAAGATTTTATTTATTTATTTATTTGGCAGAGAGAGACGCAGTGAGAGAAGGAACACAAGCACGGGGAGTAGGAGAGGGAGATGCAGGCTTCCCGCCAGCAGGGAGCCCGATGCGGGCCTTGATCCCAGGACCCAGGCATCATGACCTGAGCCAAAGGCAGACGCTTGACGACTGAGCCACCCAGGCGCCCCCGAATGAGATTTATAAAACTAAACAGCTTTTTCCTTCTGTCAGTCTTTCATTCCTTGCCAAGATTCTATTTGATTATAAGACTTGCACTTGTAAGACCGGGATTTGAACTTTCGTTAGTTAGCATTGTAATAAAAGAAGCATTGTTTAAAAAAGAGGGAGAAAAGAATTTTTTCCTGGAAAAATGGGAAAAGAGTCCAAGTGAGTTTTACTTAATAATGTTGAAATAAGGCTCATATACCAATTTTCTTCTTCAGCCTCCCCTCCCTCTTTGTTTATTTTACCTGTATTTCATCATAGATTTAGGTGAGAAAGCTCATAAATGTACCCTTAGGACGAAAGCTACACAAATATGGGAATGTAGGGTTCGCTAGTCATATAAAAAAGCTTTTGACATGATACAGTTTTTTGAGAATTTTAATTCCTCTGATTACATTCTGGAAGTTTTCTTCATATTAATGCATAACGGAGAGAACTTCTTTTCTTAATATCTTTCAGATTTGAAGATTGTCCCGGAGATCAAGGAGTTGCCTGCAAAGAAGGACATCACTAAAGAGAAGTTACCCCAGGCAGTGATAATGGGGAGACTCACAAACTACAGTCTGGAATGTTCCATTTTAGGGGAAAACTGGGATTATGGTGCCCTGTTTGAGAGGCAGCCGGTAAGTGAGGTAAATTCTAGTCAAGGCACAGTAGCCTTCCCAAAGAGACCCTTTTTGAGGGGAGAGACCATGAGCAAAGGGAGTTTGGGAGAAGTTTCCGTCTGAGTATGGTGCTTCCTGTAGGCAGAGTATCCCGCCAGGAGGAAGAGCGCGCAGTCTTGCTGCACAGTACAAGAGGGGGGACGACTCAGTTGTAACGACTCACAAACGAGTCTCTTGATCAGAGACATTCGATGTGCCACGGCATGAGAAGACTTTGAGCAGGATCTCAACCCACCTCTATCATCAGAGATTACGTCAGAGAGGGAGACCCTGCAGGCGTGTGGAAGGTGGGGAAGGCTTCGGTCAGCGTTAGGAAGTTCCAGCTGTTTGTAATTTCATTTTCTCCTGCAAAATTACAGATTCTCCGTGGCAGAGACAGATTCTCCTATCTTTTCTCTTTTTTTGTTTCCCAAACATAGACAATATGACGAGGCCCAGTCATTAGATGACCTGGATCACTCAGAACCTCAGAATTCGTTGCCCATGTTGCCCCCTCATACCTCCCCAGATCCTTTGCATGCTCGTGGCCATGTTTGAGCAAGCAGTGTGTTTGTACCATTTCAGGGCCTGGTGGCCATCGCGAATGTGGCTGTAGACTTCTCCCCGCAGCTGGACCCAGCTCAGAAGAGCGTCTGTAAGAATGTGAGATGGGAGAGCCATGGTGACCTGGGGTCAGTAGGTAAGGGTGTCCCTCGCCCAACTCTGAACCTGTCTTCAGGCACTGCTACTTTCATTCCTCAGGTTTTGTTTTGTCCTGTTTTGTCTTAAGATTGTTTATTTATTTTTTAGAGAGAGAATGAGAGAGACCATGAGCAGGGGGAGAGGCAGAGGGAGAGGGAGAAGCAGACTCCCCACTGAGCAAGGACCCTGATCTGGGACTCGATCCCAGGACCCCGGGGTCGTGACCTGAGCCAAAGGCAGACACTTAACAGACTGAGCCACCCTGGGGCCCCGTTGGTCAGTTTTGGACTGCAGAGGTTGGGGAGGGAGGAGGCTGCTGAAGTGTTGGGCAAAATTTCTGTCATGATTCCTGAGATGAGAATCTGACGTTTGTAGAGCTGAAAGTTGGCGTCTTCATTATGGTGAGGCAGCGTCTTCGGTGTCTTTCAGATGCTGCTCACTTTTCTTTCTGCTTCTTCCTGTAATAAAACACTTTCCTGTCAGAACCAAGACACTGGTTCTCGACTTAAGAATGTCAAGTGTGCGACAGAACCCCGTTATCTGCCCCTCTGCAGGACCCTGTGTTCCTAAGCCCGATTTGGTCTCTCTGCTGGAGCAGGGGAGGGAGCCGTGGATGGTGCGAACAGAGCTGACCAGGGGCCTGTGCTCAGGTGAGTGCGGCAGGGCTGGGGGCGGTGCGGGCAGGCGAGAGCCGAGCTCTCAGCAGAGCCGAGTCCTCTCTCAGGGACAGGAAGGATGCGCAGCACTTTACCAAGCCCTCCAGGTCTAGAGAGGAAATGGAGGTCTGGGGTTTCCACATGATTCTCTTTCCTCCTCCTCTGCTGCCTTCTCTCAAGTGATTGCTCATTCCCTGTAATGTTTTCCCTGTTCTTAGCCACTCCTGTCGGCTCCGTTCCCCACATGCCCTGTCCTGACCCCAGTGTACTTTTGCGCTGTTCTCCGTGACCCCCAGCCCACCTATTTCATGATGCGTCCAGTCCTGTATGAACCCCAACCGGAAAGTCATTTGAGGGAGCCCTTGTGCTTGGCCTTGGCAGGTACTTGGAGGAGGAGAGCATTTACACGTATGTTGTACTTGTAAGTGGTCCGTCCGGTGGAGAGGATGACACATGGTTATGGATGAAGTAGAGTTTGCAGACTTTTCAGTGGGGCCTTGCAGAGGCGCAGGAGAGGACTGAGCTCCAGTAGCTTCCTTTCAGGCAGGGTGGGCAGAGCCGGAGAGCAAGAGATGTAAGTTCAGGGTCTCTGCCTCTTTTCTCATGGGGGGATTGATATACGTAGATACCTAAGGGAAAGAAGAAATTTCTTTAGAAAATGATGGTTTACAGGAAATGTAATCCGATCACCTGTTTGGGAGCAGAACGTAAAGCCATGACCCGTAGTCACAGTCCGTTAACCGAGCGAGCGTAGACTTCACGTTGTGAAAAACACGCACTTTTCACATGGTTGGAATTGCAGCGCGTGTTCCGTCGCGCAGAGAGCTGTTTGTCGCGTGCATCCGTGTCCTCTCTCCCGCTGCTCCCTGAGGTCGCTTCACATTTTTGGTGTTACAAGTGAACTGGCGACAGGAATCTTTATGGAAGCGCAAACTATACCTTGGGGGTTGCTGCATCCCTGGAAGCGAACGTCTGTTAGGCTCTGAATGATTTGTTTGCTCTCCGCAGCCGGCCGTGATTCTGTAACTTGCTGTGTGGGAGCAATTGCATCCTCCCAGCTCTGGGTGTTTTGATGAAAATGTTTGCTTATTATTTGTTGGAAGGTTATATCCTAAAGTTACTTTTTTTTTTTTTTAAGATTTTTTATTTATTTGACAGAGATCACAAGTAGGCAGAGAGGCAGGCAGAGAGAGAGGAGGAAGCAGGCTCCCCGCTGAGCAGAGAGCCCGATGCGGGGCTCGATCCCAGGACCCTGGGATCATGACCTGAGCCGAAAGCAGAGGCTTTAACCCACTGAGCCACCCAGGCACCCCCCTAAAGTTACTTTTTTAATTGTGAAAGAGATTGAATGCCGTTTCTACATTTATTCTCTTTATCCTTTTCTTAAGTAAACCTCATTTATATTCACTCTCTATCCATGTCTTAAAAGCTTTATTTACAGTGCCAGTGGTCTTTTTACATCAACATACTAATTCTTTGATCTATCGTTTCATACTTTTCCACATATGGAATAAGAGTTTCTGTTTGATTAGACCTTTTTAAATTGTGATATGTAAATATTTTAACATTTTTATGTAGTCTAATTACTTGTTTTGTGAATTCTCCTTCCTTTTTTTATTTTTAAATGTTTATTTATTTATTTATTTATTTGACAGACAGAGATCACAAGTAGGCAGAGAGGCAGGCGGGGGCGGGGGAGCAGGCTCCCCGCTGAGCAGAGAGCCTGATGCGGGGCTCAATCCCTGGACCCTGGGATCATGACCCGAGCCGAAGGCAGAGGCTTGAACCCACTGAGCCACCCAGGCGCCCCTCTCCTTCCATTTTTGTTCTCAGAAACTTGATATATGTGGTTTTACTTCATTGTTTTAATGGCTGTTTAGTATTACAATAAGCGAATACAAATGTACTTCACTGATTTACAAAGGACATTTGAGCATTTAGGTTTTCCCCAGTTTTTACCTGTAATGAATTGCAGCCCAGTTTGTACTTCTTTCTTTGTATGATCAAAGTATACATTTTTTTAAAAAAGTTTCATGGATATAAGTGCTATATCACGAATAATATATGAGAATACCTGTTTCTAGACATTTTCACCAATAGTGAGTATTTTATATTTTTAAAATTTTTTGCCAAGCTCTTGGGTGAAAATGGATGTTTTATTTAATTTGCATTTCTCGGAATACTCGTAATGTTGATAAATATGTACTTTGAATCCATTTAGAGTTCATATTCTGTTAATGGTATCTTTGAAGGCTCTGCCTTCGGCTCGGGTCATGTCCCAGGGTCCTGGGATCGAGCCCTCATCGGGCTCTCTGCTCTGCGGGGAGCCTGCTTCCTCCTCTCTCCTTCTGCCTGCCTCTCTGCCTACTTGTGATCTCTCTCTCTGTCAAATAAATAAATAAAATCTTAAAAAAAAAATAGGACACATTTTGTTCCCATTTCTGAGTTGCCTGTGAGTTTGCAGATGCTGTTTCTTCTGACTACACAGTAGTTTGTTGGGCGGTATCTTTATAGAAGCATTTACTTTGTTGACCTGTGGTTTCATAGTTTTTTGTTTTTATTTATCATTCCCATTTGTACCACATCACAAACTTGGTCTTGTTTCTGTTACTTATTTAATTCTTTCTTCCTCTCTTCCTATCTGTGAATGAACACAGGGTGTCTTTCCATTTATTTATATCTTCTTAATTTCCTTCAGCAACGTTTTGCGGTTTTCAGCATACAATCTTGTACCTCCTTGGATAAATTTATTCGTAAGTAACTTATTCTTTTAATGCTCTCCTTCATGTAATTGTTTCCATAATTTCCTTTTCAGATTGTTCCTTCTTAGTGTATAGAACTACAGCTGATTTTTGTGTGTTGTGATCTTGTGTCTTGTAGTTTTGATGAATTGATTTTTAGGTCTAATACTCTTCTGGTGGATTCCTTAGGGTTTTCTATATAAGGGAGCATGACATCTTCAAGTAACAGTTTTCCTTCTTCCTTTCTAACTAGGATGGCTTTTATTTCTATTTCTGATTGCTTTGGCTGGAACATCTAATACAGTGTTGAATAGAGGTTGCAAAAGCAGGCGTCCTTGTATTATTAGTGATCTAAGAAGGAAAACGTCAAGTGTTTAGATTTCATTAAAAATGACTATTTTCCCTTTTTTAAGATCATCTTTTTCCAAACATTTGATTCTCTGCATCATCTCCCCAATACTACTTATATCTGTATGTATTTACTGAGATGTAAGTATACGTGCGTTATTTTTTGGTGCACGCTAAGTGGTTTAGCAAAAGGACTTCAGGTGTCTACGCTCCTCCCTGTAAGCGTCAGAGTCTGACATAAGACGACACATGCTTGTTTAGTTGTGTGATGTCATTAAACACAATGGCAACACTCATCATTTTCATACAAACGGTTGTTTTGAACTAAGAAATTAAACTGCAAGGTCCTATTCATTAATATACGGCCAGAGAAGTGCGGGGTTAATAAACAGCCCGACAAGTGTCAGGTGAGCGCAAGTGCGCACACACGCACGTAGAAATGATTTTGTGTGTGCTGAGCTTCAGCGCCCGGCTGGCGACGTAGGTTTTGTTGAAAATAGTCAGATAAGCTGTGGTTAGCAGAAACCTCACTTCCTGGTTGTAGGGGAATGACCAGCTTTCAGATAATCCTGAGAAATGCTAACGAGTACTTTGTCCTTCTTTATGCTTTGGTGCGCTTCTTGGAACAGCTTTCAGGATGCGACGACCGCTCTGGCACCGAAGCGAGGCAGGGCAGGAGAGAGGCTAAAGGCAGGGAATGTCAGAACTTTCAGGTGGTGTGATTGCAAAACATTTGCCCAGTTCCTTTCTCCTAGAACGTAACTGATTGTACATAGATTCTTTTCCGCTCACCTCTTGTAGCCTCCAGTATAAATTCACGCTGGGCTTGCTTTACTTACATGGTCGACCGCCAGTTCACGTGTTTTAGAGCCACATAGTTTATGTGGTTTAATTAGGGTTTATTTCACCAATTAGTGAATTCATTCACAATTTTCTTTTTAGCAAATTCTTTTTTCTAGCGCACAGTAAGGGAAATAACTTGTTTTCTTGATGTCTTTCAGGCCAACAATCTATATGTGAGACCCAGGAATTATTTCCAAAGCAAGATTCATTTGCTGAAGTAACCGACAGAACTTCAAATCCAAACGTGGAATGTTCCACTTTTAGAGGAAATTGGGATTCCAAGGGTGTGTTTGAAAGGAAGCTGGTAGGTCAGGAGACACAATTCAGGCAAGAGGCAATCACTAATAACAAAACCCTCTCTAAGGAAAGAGAACGTACTCTTAGTAAATCTGGGAGATGGTTTCATTTGGACATTTCAGAAGAGAGAGTTTATAATCGTGACTCAGTTAAGAAAAATTTGCCCAAAAATTCAGTGGTAATAAAACATACAGGAATCTATGCAGGAAAAAAACTTTTCAAATGTAATGAATGTAAGAAAACTTTTACCCAGAGCTCATCCCTTACTGTTCATCAGAGAATTCATACTGGGGAGAAACCCTATAAATGTAACGAATGTGGGAAGGCCTTCAGTGATGGCTCATCCTTTGCTAGACATCAAAGATGTCACACTGGCAAGAAGCCTTATGAATGTATTGAATGTGGGAAAGCTTTCATACAGAACACATCCCTTATCCGTCACTGGAGATATTACCACACTGGGGAGAAACCCTTTGATTGCATCGATTGTGGGAAAGCCTTCAGTGATCACATAGGACTCAATCAGCACAGGAGGATTCATACTGGAGAGAAACCCTACAAATGTGACGTATGTGACAAATCCTTTAGATATGGCTCCTCCCTTACTGTGCATCAAAGGATTCATACTGGAGAAAAACCATATGAGTGTGATGTTTGCAGAAAAGCCTTCAGCCATCACGCGTCACTCACTCAACATCAGAGAGTGCATTCTGGAGAAAAACCTTTCAAATGTAAAGAATGCGGGAAAGCTTTCAGGCAGAACATTCACCTTGCTAGTCATCTGAGGATCCATACCGGAGAGAAACCCTTCGAATGTGGGGAGTGCGGTAAATCCTTCAGCATCAGCTCTCAGCTGGCCACTCACCAGAGAATTCATACTGGAGAGAAGCCCTATGAATGTAAGGTTTGTAGTAAAGCCTTCACCCAGAAGGCTCACCTTGCACAGCACCAGAAAACTCACACAGGCGAGAAGCCGTACGAGTGTAAGGAATGTGGGAAAGCCTTCAGCCAAACCACACACCTTATTCAACACCAGAGGGTGCACACTGGAGAGAAACCCTATAAGTGCAGCGAGTGTGGGAAGGCCTTTGGTGATAACTCATCCTGTTCTCAGCATCAGAGGCTTCATACTGGCCAAAGACCTTACGAATGTATCGAATGTGGGAAGGCGTTCAAGACAAAGTCCTCGCTCATTTGTCATCGCAGAAGTCATACTGGAGAGAAACCTTATGAATGTAGTGCCTGTGGCAAAGCCTTCAGCCATCGTCAGTCCCTTAGTGTCCATCAGAGAATTCATTCTGGAAAGAAACCTTATGAATGCAAAGAATGTAGGAAAACCTTCATCCAGATCGGACACCTTAATCAACATAAGAGAGTCCACACTGGGGAGAGATCCTATAACTATAAGAAAAGCAGGAAAGTCTTCAGGCAGACCGCACACCTTGCTCATCAGAGAATTCATAGTGGGGAGCCTTCTGCACGCCCCTCTTTACCTTCCACATCAAATCCTGTGGATCTGCTTCCCAGATTTCTCTGGGGTCCATCCTCGCTCCCATCACCATAGCCTCCATTAGTTGAAAAACTGGTCCCTCTGGTCGGTCTTGTCCTTTATGAGTGTGTTCGTCACACTGCAGTTGGATTGATTTTCGATAAGTGTTAATACAGTTCATTCACTCCTTATGTAACAACTTGTGCTGAGATCCTTTACACTGGTTAATACGTAAGACGTGCCTAGCACAGTGCCTGGTCCAGACCAAGTGTTGAGTAAAACATTACTTTGGGACATTGAAGAGTTACCACAGTCAGCTCTGGATAGAAAAGATGCATAGGAGGAGGCCAGGAGAAACCAGTTTAGATCAGGAGCAAGAGTTTCAAGGGAGTCAGTGAGGTTCTGCCCATGGTGGTTTAAAACTTGTTTCCGTAATGTTGAGTTACAGCTGTCTTTCCATCTCATCCGCATACAGGTAAGGTGATGTGACTATTGGTGAGAGAATTCAGCTTTACGTCTGACAAGTTTTAGGAAGTATGTAGAGAACATGAACCAGTAGGCCTCTTGGAACAAAAGCACTGAAACAATCAGAAAAAAAATGCAAGATATATATTTACAGAGTTAAAACTGCTGACGTATTACTCAAGAATTAGTTTGGAAAGATTTGATCTATTTAAGATCACCTGGGCATATGAATGCACTCTCGTCAACTTTTAAGGAACTGTCAACCTTGAGATAAACTGGTCCAAAGCAGGTGTCAGTAAACTGACTCAGGGACCAAAGTCTCACTGGTTTTATATGGCCCATGATCTAAATATAAAAAAAAAAAATTTTTTAAATGGTTGAACTAGCAAAGAGTATTTTGTGACAACATGAAAGTTACATTAAATTTAAAGTTACATTAAATTAAATATCAGCATCTGTAAATAAAGTTTTCTTGGCATACAGCCACAGCCGTTGACATTTTCCTGTGGCTGCTGTCACTCCACAATGGCAGAGGCGAGTAGCTGGAACAGAGCCGATATGGCCCGCAAAGCCTCAAGTTTTACTCTACCCTTTTACAGAAGAAGTTGGCCAAACCCTGCTGTGGCGCAGAAAAGAATGTATTAAAGGTTCTAATTATTTCTGTGTGTGTAATACAACTCTCACTTCAAAAACAAACTATAAGGCAACTTATGAATAGAGGTGAAAGGGAATTATTAGACTATTGAGGTATGAAAATATGTCACTGGAGGAGAAATACATTTTTCTAGATGAAATACCCAATACCGTTAAAGTGTTGGTAAATTGTCCTTCACGACAGAGTCCCGTAGGATATGTTTACTTTGACAGTTTTAGTTGAAACTACACAAGGAAAGATAATTCGGCAAGCATAGCAGGACATCTTTGAAATAGGTTTCTTTGCATTTCAGATTTTGGTATAATAAGACTGGTTTTTGTTAGAGGGGAAATGATGTTTTGACAGTGGTTGTCCACCCTCTTAAAAAAAAAAAGCACACATACATTACAGAAAAATGTCATGCAGTTGTATCTAACCTTTCTAATTACGAAATGATATGTAAGAAGCAAACCTAGAAAGGAGGAAAGCTTTACTGAGTAGGACATGGGGTCCTAGAAGACATGAGGCGGAGAGTAGGTTGGCCTATACAAAGATTTAAGACTTCCACATGGTGGAAGGCACCAAAAAGATGTAAAAGACAGTTGACAAGATAATAGAAGTTATAGGAAGTAGCATGTCATTTGGGAACAAAGTGCCATTACACATACAAGGCAGTGGAAAAATTGTCAGTGCGTGCCAATGGGCATGTTGGTTGAAGAATTCAAAGGAATAGAGAAAATCTGTAAATTTCTTAACCTTACTAACCAGAAAATCACAAATGAAAACAAGTTTCCTTGGCCTTCAGATGGATTAAAATCTAAAATTTGGATAATATCCAGTCCTGGCATCAGTGTGGGAAGACAGGCACTTGATCATTAGCTGTGTAAATCTGTCTCCTTTTTGGATGGCAACATAGTATGACCTAGCAACATTATAAAGATGCGTTCCTTTTGAAACAATAATCCTAGATCTAGGGATTTTGTCCTATTGGAATAAATAGATGTAAATAATGTCTATTGCAAAATTGTTGTAATTATGATAAGTATGATTCCCGTGTCCTGCCAAGCAGGTTCGTTAAATTGTGGTTATTCAATACTGTATTGTCTGGTTAGCAGAAGGAGGTTCGATTCTATGTGTGCTGCTTTGGAGAGCTGTACATCCACAATGTATTAAATGAGATGTGTGACTTGGAAAACCTAGTGTGTAAAATCTTGTAGTCATAGCATCAAAATTAATATTGAATCTATATATGTGTGTGTGTGTATATATCTACATGGTTTCTTTGGTATATGTGTTGAAATCTGTTTTTGTCTTAAACACACACACTTTTCCCAGCTCTCTGTTGCTGTGGTCACTTTCTTCATTCTGTGGCGTTCTGCAGTTACACGTGGCTCCAGTTAAGCCAATCAGATGTTTCATTCTTTATATTTTATTTATTTATTTATTTAATTTATTTATTTCTTATATATTTGATTGATATTTAGACACAGGGACAGGACCGGGGCCAATACGCAGCCTTCTGTATGGCACAATGGATGTTTTCCTGGAGGGTTCGTTGAGTTGTGCAGAACGTGAGACGTCCCTCGGGGCTGCCGTCCGTGGTTGGAGTCAGGTCAGCCTCCAGCAGCAGCGTGAAGGTTTCTGCATTGCTGCCCACCCCTGGCTCCCCTGGAACCTTCCCTGCTTTCTCACACCCTGGCTCAGTTCTTTAAATCTCTGAGGGACTTGATATTCTTCAGTATTTAACTTCTGATTGTAGGTTAGTCTGCTTTAGTTCTCAACCAAAGAAAGCTGGCCCCTATGGCAACCGACGCTAGAGAGTGATTAGTAAAGGATAGAGGAGTGGCGTAATAAGGATTGATTATGGAATGAGATAGATCAAAAGACAGACATTTTTAATTCCATTTGTATTAGGAAAGGCTATTCTTTTTTTTTGAATTTTATTTTTTTAAATTTTATTTTAATTCCAATTGTACTTAACATACATGTGATACTAGTTTCGGGTGTACGGTACAGCGAGTCAGCTCTTCCCTCTGTCACCCGGTTCTCGTCACGGCAAGCACGCTCCCATCCGCAGCCTTGGCCGCCTCTGCTCTGGTAACCATCACTTTGTTCTCAGTAATTAAGAGTGTTTCTTGACTTCTCTCTCTCTCTCTCTCTCTGTCTTTCCCCTCCGCTCATTTGTTTTTATTCTTGAATTCACATGAGTGAAGTCCTAGGTCTTTGTCTTCCTCGGACTTACTTCACCGAGCACAGTACTCTCTAGCTCTGTCCGTGTCATTGCAAGTGGCAAGATTTCATTCTTTTTATGGCTGAATATTCCATCGTGTGTGTGTGTGTGTGTGTGTGTGTGTGTGTGTACATACCATATTTTTATCCATTCATCTATCGATGGACACTTAGGCTGCTTCCATAATTTGGCTATTGTAAATAATGCTGCTATATATAGAGAGAGGTGCATATATCCCTGCAAAAGGCTATTCTTTTTTAAATATTTGAGAGCGGGGGGAGGGCCAGAGAGTGAAGCAGACTCCCCACTGAGCAGGGAGGCTGATGTGGGGCTCGATCACAGGACCCTGGGATCATGACCTGAGCCAAAGGCAGACACTTAAACAACTGAGCCACCCAGGCGCCCTGATAAAAAGCTCTTCCTGATAACGGCAGGATTATAAGGCCCACAGCACGTTAGGACTAGATAGCTCTTACCAACAACGAAAGGCGATGAGGAATCCTAGTTCCAAAAGCATGTGCGATGCTTATTTGTAATGAAGTTAGAGAACTAAAAGGCCACTTGAAATTCCGTTCGTAAGCAAAAATGGAAGTGAAGGTCTTTGTGATGGTGTCGAGAATCAATCTCACTCTTTCTAACCATGGGGCGGCAGATGCTGAAAGCCAAATGCAACAGTGGATCAGTTGCTGAGCTGTGATTTTTACTGAATTCCCGACCTTGCCGCTTCTTGTAAATGAAATTTAAGTTGGAGGAAAGATCTGAATGTATGTTATTGAAACTCGACTACCATGAAGGTTTCAATCATCTTAGAAAACTTTACTCTCTCAAACCCTACGAAACCTCCCTGCTGACTCTTGTCACACCACCCACGTGATGGAAGACTCTTAAAATTGAGCCTGTTCTAGTCCCACCATTATGGGTTGGTTGGTAAACAAAATCTGCATTTAATATGACCTGTACTTTGAAATAAAGATAAGAAGGAGATTAACCTCACCCCGAAATATTTAATATCCTTTACTAATTATACCATTAAAAATCTAGGCAATATTTTTGGAAATGTATTTTGAGGGTCAGAAGTTACTTGCATAATACATAAGGACACAAAGGAATTCAAAAGTTTATAACGCCTGCTTGGAACATTTATGTCCATGCCCCTGACTTGTCTTTTGTGAGGTCCTGTCAGGGTCCCGTAGCCTTTGCATGTTCTTTTGACAGGAAGCACTAGCATCTTAAAATTTTCCTCAGGTCTCCTCCTTTAGGTACCGGGACTTCTCATGAGAGATTGCATTTGAAAGGGCTACCGAGGGGGCGCCTGGGTGGCACAGTCGGGAAAGCGTCTGACTCCCTTTTGGATCAGGTCCTCATCTTGGGGACTTGCGGTTGAGCCCTGCGTCGGGCTCCACGCTCAGCCCGGCGTCTACTTGAGACTGCCTCTCCCTCTGCCCCTCCCCCCTGCACACGCTCTCTCAAACAAACAGATCAATTTTTTAAAAAAGTGTTATTGAACTATGGCATGTGTTGTAGCTGAATTACAGGGTAATGGTTACCCCCAGGAAGAAAGGGAAATGGTCATAATAAACCACAGAATTCCAAGGATGTTCTAGTACCTAGTGTGTCCACTATACTTAATAATAGGTCCCCAGGGTTCACACTGCATTAGGGTGTTTTTTTTTTTTAAAGATTTTATTTATTTATTTGACAGAGATCACAAGTAGGCAGAGAAGCAGGCAGAAAGAGAGGAGGAAGCAGGCTCCCTGCTGAGCACAGAGCCCGATATGGGGCTCGATCCCAGGACCCTGGGATCATGACCTGAGCCAAAGGTAGAGGTTTTAACCCACTGAGCCACCCAGGTGCCCCTGCATTAGGGTTTTGTTTTAATTCAATACATTTCATGGCATGGCTGGTGAGTCACATTGATTTGTGTCAATAGAAAAGGGACTGAGCCCTCCTGAATGACTGTAATGAAAATCACTGTGAACAATTCCACTGGAATTTCTAAAAGACCTGCATTTATGCAAGTGAGGGCTCACAGGGGAATTACTTTCTAGTTTGGCATATAGCAGGTCGAGTTACCAAAAACCCATAAGATTATTTTCCAAGGTCATGGGTGTTTGTTAATATCTGTGTTAGGACTAGATGACCACCCAAAGTTTGTGCCTCTTTTTCTGTTGTCTGGACTTGATTCTGGAATGTGAATATCCAGGTACATCCTACATTACTCAGCCACTATTGCTTCTAGTTATGGTTATTAGACTAGTTATTAGACTAACTTTCTTCAGCATGGTTTGAATAGCAGTGTGTCAGTTGGGGCTTTGTTAATAAGAGGACGTCCTGTCCACCTGGAAGAAGAATCTTGATAATACGGAATGGCAAAACCCAAGAGGGAAGGATTCTGGGCCCCTAAACCACTACATCAGAGGAAAGCCATCAGCCCCCCAGGGGCACCAGCAATGGATTATTATGCGAGTGAGAAATAAACTTATATGTGTTAAGGTAATAACACTTGGGTTTTGATCATAGTAGCTCCTATAATTCTAATCCGTAGGGCATCTTTGAGTACGGATAGGATCCCTGTCTTAACTCACTGTGTCACAGAGGAAGAGTTGTCAAGGTGGTAAGATGGTCAGCCATTGTGTAACCAATGACCCTAAAGCATAGTGGCTTAAAACCCACGTTGATTCTCTCACAGTTTCCTTGAAAAAGGAAGCCAGGCATGACTTCCGCTGGATGCCTCAGCTCCCGCAAGGCTGCCAGCAAGCGGCCGGCCAGAGCTGCAGTGATCTGAAGGCTTTACAGGAGGAGAGTCATCTTCCAAACGCACTTATTTAAGCTGTCGTCTGGGTTGGGATCCTTGTGGGCCTGTGGCTGGACACATCAATTCTTTCCACATGGGCGGCTCCCAGCACAGTACCTGGCTTCCTTGAAAGTGAGCAGGCAAGAGAGGGTACCTAAAATGGAAGCCAAACTCCTTTTGAACCCCGTATTATTGGTGATGTCCCTTCTTTTTGTATTTGGTTACTTAGAAGTGGTCATGAGGTCCAGCTCATATCCAAAGGCAGAGGATTACAAATGGGTATGAATAACGGGAGGCAAGGTCATGGGGAGCCATGTTAATGGCTGCCTACCACAGTCAGCTCTGGCTGACTCCTTGCTGGTTCATGTCATTTTACTTTTATTTTTTAAAAAGATTTTATTCATTTATTTGACAGAGAGAGATCACAAGTGAGCAGAGAGGCAGGCTCCTGCCGAGCAGAGAGCCCAATGAGGGCTCGATCCCAGGACCCTGAGATCATGACCTGAGCTGAAGGCAGAGGCTTAACCCATGGAGCCACCCAGGCACCCCAGTTCCTGTCTTTTTACTTGGAAAACACACTCATCCCCTTCCAAGGCCCTCCCCATGTCTCATCTCATTATAGCACCAGCTCAAGGTTACGAATCCTGTCCTCTGAATTAGGTTTGGGTGCTGACGAGGCTCATAAGGTGCTGTCCCTTAAGGACAGTTCCTCTTGATCTACAGATCTCTGGACGTAGCACCTTATCTGCTGCCCCCTCCTCCTTGTCTCCTGCAGGCAACAGTGAAATCACGGGTACATAGCAGTTTGGAAATCTGGCCAGAAAAATGTTTGGAAATTCCTTGATTAGGTCTCAAGGACTGGGAATAATTCACATTCTGAGATCTCAGTTCTGCCACGTGTTTGCAGCTCAGTAGTTTTCTAACCTTGCTCGCTGGCATTTGAATTTTGTGAATCCAGTCGTCTCTAGCTTGTATTTTCTGCCCCTGTTCACTCCCAGCTGGCAGTATATCTACTGAGCTAATTCTCTTGAACACTTTGTGGACTTGGTGTGAATTCCATTGGGCGTCACCCTATTGCACAAAAGCCACAACCATGTATCATTAAATAGTACACTGAGATACCAGTTTTGATCTTTCTGAGGTTCCAGCAGATTCTACAGTCATACTTTTTTCCTTCTAGACCAGTTCCCGAGCAGTACCCTGGGTTTTGTCTCTGCTCGGACGCCCTTTCTTGATTTTAGCACCATCTGCCATCTAAGGAGGCTAGAGACACTCAAAACCATCAAGTCCTGGCTCCTTGCGAATAGTCTTTCCCTCAATTTCTCTCTCTCCTTTACATGTTTCTATAAGCAGCAAGAAAAAAAAAAAAGCAGGAAACATTTTCAACATGTTGGTTAAAGTCTCCTCAGATCACCCAGGTCTACTCTCCACATTAATTGCAAATAGTAGGGTTGCTGAACTCTCTGTTCCTACATAACAAAACCCCTCTTTCTTCCAGTTTCTAACAAGGTTTGTCCTCACTTTTTTTTTAAAGCCTTCACCAGCACTTAAAGTTCAAAATTTCTGACTGATCTTTTATTTATGCAACTATTGGGCAAATTCCAGGCATCCCAGCTAAGGAGGAATTAAGGCTTCTTGGGGCGCCTGGGTGGCTCAGTCATTAGACATCTGCCTTCGGCTCAGGTCATGATCCCAGCCTCCTGGGATTGAGCATGGAGCTCCCTGCTTTGCGGGAAGCCTGCTTCTCCCTCTCCCACTCCCCCTGCTTCTGTTCCTTCTCTCTCTGTGTGTCTCTCTCTGTCAAATAAATAAATAAATAAAATCTTAAAAAAAATTAAGGGGGCGCCTGGGTGGCTCAGTGGGTTAAGCCGCTGCCTTCGGCTCAGGTCATGATCTCAGGGTCCTGGGATCGAGCCCCGCATTGGGCTCTCTGCTCGGCAGGGAGCCTGCTTCCTCCTCTCTCTCTGCCTGCCTCTCTGCCTGCTTGTGATCTCTCTCTGTCAAATAAATAAGTAAAATCTTTAAAAAAAAAAAAATTAAGGCTTCAGCCGCTACTATCTCCAGGGAGGCAGAGTTTGGAGATGAAGTTCAGCCAAGCGAGCCACCTACCAAAATGCACTCAAGAGCAAGTGGACATATGCAATGAGAGACAAGAAGAGAGAAACCAGTAAGGTCAGAAGACAGAAGATTAACAGAACCAGAAGCCTTGTCTTTGAAAAGATGCAGAAAGTATCCAATCCTCTGATGAAAGAAAGGTTTTTTTTAAGTCAACTGAACAACACCCACAACAATAACAAAACGGTAAGAAAAGAATGCAGAATAGAAAAGGGCAGTGACTTTAGACATGATGGAGAACTGAACACCCAATTATACAGTTATTAAGTATGAAACCTAAAGAAGGGATAAACTGTCTGAGAAACATGATTGCATGAAGACATACAGGAAATATTACTTTTTAAAGATTCATTTATTTTAGAGAGTGAGAGCATTTCCATGAGAGAGAGGACTGGGCATGAACTAAGACAGGACACACGCGCGCGCACGCACACACACACACGCACACACGTCACAAGTCGCAGAAGTGCACAAAACATCTGGCAAAACCAAGTCCTCCCTCACCTCCTATTTCTAAGGCTCCGCCCCTGGACCCTAAGCCCCGCCCGCTTCCCGCGCGCCTGCGCGCCGCACGCCTCCTGCGATCCTATAGGCGCGGGGGCGGGGGAAACCCGGGGGCGGGGGAAACCCGGGCATCTGCGGTGTGCGACTCACGGCGGCGCCTGCGCACTCGAAGCCTGGAGGGGGCTCCCATAATCCTCAGGGCTCGGCTCCCTTCTGGGAGGCGGCGTGTACTTGGGGCACCCAGAGCCAGGGCTGAGAGGCTCCCGGCGGCACTGTCGCGCGCCAGCAGGCATCTACAGGGGCTGAGGGTAGCAGTCCCCACCCCTCGGTGGGCTGGAACGAAGCTCGGCAGCGCGTCGTCCAGTCTGGACTACCGTCCCCAGGGGCCCCTGCGGCGCAGGACACGCCCACTTCCGGCGGTGACAGGGCGTGCGGGCGAGAGCGGGCCGGCGGGCGGCTGCTGAGGGGAAAGTCTAGCGCGGGAGCCGGCAGCGGACGGCGTGACTGAGAGGAGCGGCCGCGCGCGTCCGGCAGCCCGTGGGCGAAGGGGCGTGCGGGAACGGATGACGGCGCGAGGCCGTGCTCCGGACAGCCTCCCGAGGGAGGCCAGCCCTGCGCACTCCCGCCGCCGCGAGCCCGGCGCCAGCCCCGTTGGGGCGGTGAGGCTGGAGGGGCGGACCGGGACTGAGTGCACAGGTGAGGGTGACAGGTGGCTGGGGCGCGGCGGCGGCGCGAGTGCCGGAGGAGGGCGTCCCCGGCTGCGGGGGCCGGCGGACCCAGGAGTCCAGGGTCGGGGGTCCCTGACCTGTCCACGGGGTCGAGGAGGGGTCCCCGGGCCCGGAGCGTGCGGCTGACCTGTTCGGAGAGTCCGGGGTGGGAACTTCCAGGGCCCGGAGCGTGCGGCCGACCAGAGAGCGTGGGGTAGGCGGGTCCCCGGGCCCGGAGCGCGCGGCTGACCTGCACAGGGGCCGGTGACCGGGTCTGAGTCTTGGCCCCCGGGTCATTGTGCGGTGGGGCTTGTGGGTGACAGGATGTTCACAGCCTCCTCTGAAACGGAAAGGGGTCCCCAGCTTTCCAGGGCGAGGTCGCGGAACGCCTCCGGTTCTTGCCCCGCCGTCCTCTGCCGCCCCCACGTCCCTGCCGCCGGCGTGAGGACAGACGGCGGGAGGAAGCGCTCTGTGTCGCGCTGTGGTCGCAGCCGCGCTCCCCTTCGCTGGTTGCGCTGAGGGACACCCGACGTCCCGGGAGCACACCACGGAGCGTGAGCTGCGTCGTTCCCACAGAGAGGACCTGAAGGGTGCGGAGGGCAGGTGACCGCCGGCGAGTGGGGGAGCCAGGATCCGGATGCGGCACCGGCTGACGACTCTCACGTAGTCCCCGCTACCTCTGCTTGAGGTCAGTGTCCGGAACCATTCGCGCAGTTGAAAACGGGACCCTCAGAGGGCAAACGACCTCAAGGGTCGAGACCCCAACTCCCCCCGCCAGCAGGTTTCTGTTTCCCGGACTCCGACGGAAGAAACTTGGCTCAGAGTGGGCAGGGGCTCCTTGAAAACTAGTTTGTCACAAAGCAAAGTGGGTCCCTTGATGGTTACTTTTGGTCCAGCGTCTGTAAGCCATGGGGACCCCTCGTTGTAACAGGCAATGCTTCCCTTCCGGGCGAGGCTGCTTTTCCCAGGTTGACAGTGGACGGCGGCTTTGAGAGAGGAGGTGCGCACGGCCTGCAAACCCGGAGCCGAGCCGCCCCGCCGAGCCGCCCCGCCGTAGGGTGTGGGTGTCCCAGGGCGTGCCCGGACTGCGGGGATAGCGGGTGGGGGTGGGGAGGTGAGAACCGGGGGAGCTGAAGGGAGGCGTTTCTAGGCAGGAATATTACAGCTACTCAGCTTCTCAGAACTCCTTTCTCCTGTCCTCCCTCTGCCCTCTCAGGGTAAAGCCCTTTGCCTAATGAGGAGCCGGCAAGAGGAGGAGGTGATGGGAGTTGAACTTCTTAAAGCCACGCCCCTGGTGAGTGAGTATTCCCTCCTTCCTTCGGAAAGTCCGGTCTTGCTTTCCAGGGCTTGGTAATGCTTGTTTCCTTCTGAAGAGTGTCTGCTGAAGACTTCCATCCTGGGCCTGTTTCCTGTTTCTTCCCTTTCTGATGAGTGATGGGACCACAGAGACAGACTCAGATAACCCAGCGCCCTCTCTGAGCTCCTCTTCTCCTTACAGCTGTTCAGTCTTCATTCAAGAAATGACCCACTCTGAGCTTGTCCGTCTGTGTTTTCTCATAAGTATATGACAACACGGAAATACAGTCCTGAGAGAAAATTTGAGAGCCATCATCTGCCCACTTCCTAAGTAGCCATCCTGGCTGGCTGGTGGCTGGCTTGCTTTCTTTTTTTAAGATTTTATCCATTTATTTGACAGAGAGAGAGACAGCAAGAGAGGGAACACAGCAGGGGGACTGGGAGAAGGAGAAGCACGCCTCCTGCAGACCAGGGAGCCCCACGTGGGGCTTGATCCCAGGACCCCAGGATCATGACCCAAGCTGAAGGCAGACACTTCATGACTGAGCCACCCGGGCACCCCACCATCCTGGCTTTCATAGAGCTTATAATCTGTTGGAGAAATGAAAAGGCAGGAAACATTTATTTATACAGTGTGATCAGTGCTGTAGCTATAGAACTAGACCTGCTGTGGAGTAATGGGGAGGGACCATTCACAGGCCATCTGAGTACCTTTGGGTAAGTTAGGAAAAGGTGTTCCTTCTGAAGTGCTGAAGCTCTGTGACACACCACAATCTAGCAAGAGAAAAATCTACTTTATTTTTAGCTCCGTTTTGCCTCCTTGGTGAGAGATCTTGAATGGCATGTAGCCTACATAATCATACTCACTGTTGAAGGGAGGAGGGGTTGGGAGCTGTGATTCCTGAGTTGTATCTTGAAGGAAGAGGAAGAGATCTGCAGGCATAGGTGGGATGTCTGGCATTTGGGCCAGAATATGCAAAGGTTTCCCCTCCCCACTTGGCTTGGAACCATGAGCATCTTAAAATGCCAAGGAATGTTCTGTATATCCTTTTTCTTTCCAGGATGAATACCATAATCTATTTAATCAGCCTCTTGTTCCAAAACTAAATTATTGCCAGTGTTTTATTATTTAACAGATTATTGCAGTGATCATCTTTGTTGTTGAATTTTTGCCCTCATCACTGATAATTTTCTTGGACTGAAGTCCTAAATTTTCATTTCTTGTGGATTAACAGTTTCTCACACTTTACTTCAGAACATTTTTAATTTAATTTAATTTAATTTTTTAAAAAAGATTTTATTTATTTATTTGATGGAGAGAGACACAGCGAGAGACAGAACACAAGCAGGGGAAATGGGAGTGGGAGAAGCAGGCTTCCTGCTGAGCAGGGAGCCTGATGCGGGACTCAATCCCAGGACCCTGGAATCATGACCTGAGCCGAAGGCAGGTGCTTAACGACTGAGCCACTCAGGCGCCCTGAACATTTTTTTTTTTTTAAAGATTTTATTTATTTATTTGAGAGAGAGGCAGTGAGAGAGAGCATGAGCGAGAAGAAGGTCAGAGGGAGAAGCAGACTCCCCATGGAGCTGGGAGCCCAATGCGGGACTCGATCCCGGGACCCCGGGATCATGACCTGAGTCGAAAGCAGTTGTCCAACCAACTGAGCCACCCAGGCGTCCCGCCCTGAACATTTTTAATTTTAATATTTTTATGACCAGTAAGTTAAGAACTATAATTCATGTTCTAATTAAAGTGAACTGCTAAATGAGTGTCATCAGCAAATTTTATTATAAAAAATTATAAAATTTGATGAATAAACTTACCAAATAAAAAATAACAGGATAATAAAATTTTCTTTATTTTATTTAGAAGACACATTGAGCAACTTATAGCAAAACACCTTTTCTGATCAGGTATAATACTATAAAACATGCAGTACCAATGGAACTTGTTTCCTAAGCATTTAAACATTTTAGATGTAAGCAGTGTTGTAATTTGTGAGGAAAATATTTTAAGAGTGGCAAAGTATGGCATAAAGATTAATAGCATGACTGTGGCACCAGAGTGCTTGGGTACAAATTCTAACTCCAGTATATACTAGATAATAATCACCTTAATTTCCGTTTCCTTAACCATAAAAATGGGAATAATACCAGTACCTAATTTATAGTATTGTTGTGGGCATTAATGAGTTGATGTATTTTAAGTATTTAGAAAAGTACCTGGCACATAATAAGCACTATATAAACATTAGATTTATATGCTACTGTTTGCCTATGTGGCATGTAGTTGTTCATACAGTATATAAAATACACACAGTATATACACACTGTAACATATATGTGAAAAATCTACAATATGTTTGATGCACAAGAAGCCCTAAACATCAGGAGGCTTTTTATATCCAATGGGATTTTAATTTTAAAACTAATAATAATTTACACTGGATTGGGGAGAGTCCTTGTTCTGGGTAAGATGGACTAAGCCCAGTTTACCCTGTCTTTTCCACTGAAAGCTGCTATAGAACCAGAACAGCATGCATGGAGCGCGATTTGAGGCTTTAGAAAGTAAATAGTATGGGCGCCTGGTGTTGCTCAGTCGTTAAGTGTCTGCCTTCATCTCAGGTTGTGATTCTCGGGTCCTGGGATTGAGTCCCACTTCGGGCTCTCTGCTCTGCAGGAAGCCTGCTTCTCCCTCTCCCACTGCCCCTGCTTTTATTCCCTCTCTTGCTGTCTCTCTCTCTGTCAAATAAATAAAATCTTAAAAAAAAAAAAAAGTAAATAGTAGCAGGCTGATTGGGGAAGAAACCCAAAATGCAATGTGATTACCTTTTTTCCCCCTCCCAGTACCTCCTAGCATGGATTCAACAAAGCATAAAACCCAGAAGGGGGTTTTGGCATGGGTAAAAAGAATTGCAGGAGAAAACCTGGTTCAGTCTCAAGAAGTAGGAAGGGGATCCAATGCTCAGAGAGGGTGGATGGAAATCTACCATACAAGAAAAGTTCTCTGTTTTCTCGTGCCCTGAGACTAGCAGTGGGTCTGCAGAAGTCTAAATTTCTGAAGGATGAGAAATTTTCTCTGTGACTGAAGAAGCTCTTACTGCCTTTTTTTTTTCCTTTTTTTTTCTTTTTCTTTTTCCCTGCTTATGTTCTTTCCTTTCTCGGTCCCATGGGTGGATATAGTCAGGGTAGCTGCCCAGTAGAGTGGAATAAATAAGCCCCAGTCATCTGGCCAGAAGACTGAAAAGGGGAACCCCTAGGAAGTAGAAAACACTGGACAGACCACAGAGAAGGAGGAGCTTTGGAAATCAACCATGTAAAGTTGTTTATGAACTCCTGAGCTCACTCTAAGTTGCTCATGCACGTATCTGGCCCTGAAAAGCATGCCATAGTCTGTGAGAAGTGAACTCCAGATTAGATGGCTGGCCACCTAGTACTACACCAGTAAGACAGACGTGCACATCACTTCATAGGCTTTGGAAATGGAGTGTGAACAAAGTTATCAATATTCTTTACATAAATATAATTTAAACAAGACATAGAGTCTCATAACATCCAAAATGTCAAGGATACTACCTAAAACTACTCAGCTGATGAAAATCTAGGGAAATTTCAATTCACAGGGGAAAAGATAATCACCAGATACTAACATTGATGTGACACCAGTGGTGGAATTATCTGATAAAGATGTTAAAGCAGTTATTATAAAAATGCTCCAACAAGTAAAAACTCTTAAAGCGAATAGATTGTGTCAGCAAAGAAACAGAAAATATCAATAGGAAATGAGAAATAGAATTACCAAAATAAGCTCACTGGATGGGCTTAGTGGCATTATGGAGATGACAGTGGACTTAGTGAACTTGAAACTAAATAGAAACTATCTAATCTGAAAATAGATAAAAGACTGAAGAGAGTCTCAGGGCCCTGTGGGACAACACCAGAATGTTTAACATTTGTATCATTGAAGTCCCAAAAAGAAGTTAAGTGTAGAAAAAATATTTGAAGAAATAATGGCTGAAAAATTGCCAACTTTAGTGAAAGACATAATTTGTAGATTCATGAAGCCCAGTAAACTCCAGCATGATAGACAAACAAACCAACCAAGTCCTTGCTTGGGAGCTTCATAGTCAGACTGCTGAAAACTGCAGACAAGGGAAAACCTGGAGAGCAGCCAGAGAAAAGTGCTGCATAATATATAGGGTAGCAGCGATTTCAGTTCTGTGGATTTCCCGTCAGAAATCAGGGCGGTCAGAGGAAGTAGAACAGCTTCAAAAGTACTCAAGAGTAGGGGCGCCTGGGTTGCTCAGTGGGTTAAGCATCTGCCTTTGTCTTAGGTCATGATCCCAGGGTCCTGGGATCGAGCTCCTCATCGGGCTCCCTGCTCAGCGGGAGGCTGCTTCTCTCTCTCTCTCCCCCTCTTGTGTTCCCTCTCTCACTGTCTGTCTCCTTGTCAAATAAATAAAATCTTAAAAAAAAAAGTACTCAGAGGAAAGAACTGTCAACCCAGCATTATCTTTCCAGCAAAAATAGCCTTCAGAATTGGAGGTGAAATAGTTTCTTATATGAAGGAAAAGTAAGAAAATTCATTGACAGATTTCTCAAAGAATTGCAAAAGGAGGTTCTTCAGATCGAAATTATAAGAAGTGAACTGGAACATCAGGAATGAGAAAGTACAACAGAAATGGTAAATATATGGGGCGCCTGGGTGGCTCAGTGGGTTAAAGCCTCTGCCTTCGGCTCAGGTCATGATCCCAGGGTCCTGGGATCGAGCCCTGAATCGGGCTCTCTGCTTGGCAGGGAGCCTGCTTCCTCCTCTCTCTCTCTGCCTGCCTCTCTGCCTCCTTGTGATCTCTGTCTGTCAAATAAATAAATAAAAATCTAAAAAAAAAAAAAATGGTAAATATATATATGTAAATACAATACACTATTTTTCTGAGTTATTTAAAATATCTTCAAATATTAAAAGCAGAACTAATATCTTCACCTTACTGAACAGAACAGGATTTGAATACAGTCTGGCTTCAGAGACCATGTTCTTAACTAACACAGTATATTGAAATTAGATAAAACACAAGTAAAACTTGTTGAAATATTAAACCAAATGTTTTCCCTGTTCTTGGCCACCTCCTCCTTCTATTCCTTTCCTATCCCTCCTTCATTATTATCTTAGGTAACAATTTTTGAGCACTTAGCCAGGTACTGTGACTGTTACCCCATTAAATTCTCACAATGCAGCTGTGAGGTAGCTACCAAAATAATTCCCATTTTTCATGTGGGAAAACGGAGGCACGTGCAGTTAATTAACTTTACAAGATCGTCTAGCTAGTCTGTGCCAGAGCCTGAATTCTTTGAAATAATCTGACCTTTTTGTCTGGTTTTATTCACAATTGGTATATATTCAGAATTCTTTCTTAAATGTTGATGTAAGTGAAATCACAAAGTAAGAAATGGAAAATCTGTCAGGAACCACAAAATGGGTGACCAGCATCACTTGCTGGTTGGTTAGGAAATTCAACCCATGTAGCAGAACAGGTTGTGCTCATCTCATATGATCTCTTTGGATACTTCTCATCAGTGTGTTTTCCTAATGCAAACATACTTTTACGTCAAAAGGAAAAAAATATTGCTAGGCATTTTTTTCTTTCATTTTTTAGACATACCTCTTAACATCTCAGAACACTAAGATTTCTTAGACTGTATTGTGGAGGTTGAAATCATGTTCATCAGGTCAGCATCCTTCCTTGAAGCTTTACCCCCCAGTCCCAGAGCTCTTTAATTTCTCCATGTAGAAAAGTGATCTCGCTTCTAACATAGATAAATACAGTTGATCTTTGAACAACATAGGGGTTGACTTTGATCTCTGCATAGAAAATCCACATATAACTTTGCTCCCCCCAGATGTGACTCCTAAGAGCCTACTGTTAACTGGAAGCCTTACTGATAATATAAACAGTTGATCAGTACATGTGTATTACATGTTACATTCTTACAAAAATGAGCTAGAGAAAATAAATTGTTAAAGTCATGTGGAAGAGAAAATAACGCAGTACTGTACTTACTGATTGAAAAAAACTCACATGTCAGTGAACTTGTGAAGTTCAAACCTGTGCTGTTCAAGGGTCAACTGCAATTTAGTACTTGATGTTCTGTCTTAAATGCAGTCAACATTTATCCATATGACAGTCTCTTCTCACCACCATAAAATCGTGAATGTTTGGAGAGCTAATATAACTAGGCGGAAAAGTTGTCCAGTAGCTAACTGGTTTGGACCTGGGTGTAATTATATATGCAGAATGTTTGGGTTTTCGTTTCCCCCATAGCATGAACAGCATTGCCTTGACCCCTAGAGCTAGCTAAGTAATGGCATGAACACTAAGCAAGGTTATTTTTGTGTCATTTCAGGATTCAGTGACTTTCACGGATGTGGCCATAGACTTCTCCCAAGATGAATGGGAATGGCTGAATCTTGCCCAAAGGGCTTTATACAAGAAAGTGATGCTAGAGAACTACAGGAACCTGCTTTCATTGGGTAAGAGTGTCCTCCTCCTCCGCATTGGAGTCTTTCCACTTCAGTAGTCTTTTATGCCTTTATCAGCATTTCCCTGTAATAGCCCTTTTCTCTCAGTACCTTTTGGACTGGTCATAACTCTGCAGTCTCCACAACATAGCCAATTTTCTTATCTTTCCTTCTGTGCAGGTCTTTGCCTTTCTAAACCAGACGTAATCTCCTTACTGGAGCAAGGTAGAGAGCCATGGATGATGGAAGGGGAGATGACAAGAGGCCTCTGCTCAGGTAAGGCAGATAATTAGAGTTGGGGAACTATTCTCAAGAGGTTTCTTCTGTTTTAAAAAAAAAAAAAAAATTTCTTCTCTGATATTTGTTGGAAAACACCTCTTAAAAATCCCTCTCAAATTGAAACTTTTTGTTCTAACACTATTTTAAGTGGATCTTCTCCACTGGTGTGACATGCCACTTTTACCTTTACTGATTTCCTGCAGACACCACAGTCTGTTTGTGAGCTCTGTTATGTTCTGTGATGTTTACCTAGTTCTCAAGTACCATATTGTTGTAATCATCTCTGATGTTCAACATTTCTGAATCCCTTTTTTTTTTTAAAGGTATTTATTTATTTATTTATTTGACAAAGAGAGAGAGAGAGAGAGAGAGAGAGAGATCGAGAGATCACAAGTAGGCAGAGTCAGGCAGAGGGAGAGGGAGAAGCGGGCTCTCCGCTAAGCAGGGAGCTTGATGTAGGGCTCGATCCCAGATCATGATCCTTGGGATCATGATCTGAGCCAAAGGCCGCTGCTTAACTGACTGAACCACCCAGGCACCCCTACATTTCTGAATTCTTTAGACAAATTTGTGTTTAGTTTTTTAAAGTTTTTTTTTTTTTTAAGATTTTATTTATTTATTTGTCAGAGAGAGAGGAGCGAGAGTGAGCACAGGCAGACAGAGTGGCAGCAGAGGCAGAGGGAGAAGCAGGCTCCCTGCCAAGCAAGGAGCCTGATGTGGGACTCAATCCCAGGATACTGGGATCATGACCCGAGCTGAAGGCAGCTGCTTAACCAACTGAGCCACCCAGGCATCCCTGTGTTTAGTTTTTTAAACTGGTTTAAGTGTTTTCTTTAAAATGTGAGCTTATCAGGTTAATGACTATTATAGCTATGCTCTTCCCTTTGCCTTTAATTATTTTTGTCTTTGGTGTTTCTGTTATTTATTTTTGCTTTGTTGATTATGTCTGGGTTTTTTTTTCCCCTTTACACCATCCTACTCCTTGAAATGAAAAGGTTTTTAGTCCTAGAACTTGTTACTTTTATGTCTTTATATATTTGTAAATCTGTATTTTAAAATTGATCCATTTGAGATTTAAAACATCATCATTTGATACTCACAAAGGATGAATAAATTAGGTAGCTAACTTCATGAATAAATTAGGTAGCTAACTCCTTTCTCTATGTTCATCATCTTTCCACTTTTGTTGTACTCATTGGGATTTTTGGCCCAGTTAATTTTTAAAAATTTATTTATTTTTTCCCTGCCTTGCTTGATAGGTGTTTTTCTGGTAGGAAAGCTAGATAAGAGTTTATAGATTATATGTTACAGTGAAAGAAGCCTCAGGTGAGATGGTTACAGTTTATTCTGTACTTTGTAGTATGGCTTTTTCCTGCTTCCAGTTCTCAGAGGTTCAAGAAGATTTGGGTAGGTCATTTGTAGCCCTAATGGTGTCTATTCATAAATAAGAAATAAAAAAAAATAAATAAGCATCCAACTCAGGATATTAGAAAGAACAAAATGAGTCTAAGGTAAACTAAAGTGATGTATAGTGACTTACACTGCTGGAGGTAAAAGTAGGAGTAAATGAATTAGTTAATAGTAGATATAATGAAAATCAAATTGGTGCTTCTTTAGAAAACCAATAAAATATATAAATTGTCAAATATGTAAACAAATGAGAGAAAACAAAAGAAATGATATTAAGTAACCATTGACACATAAATACTTAAGAGAATCATATAAAAAAAAGAATCATATGAATCTGTTTTCCTCAATTTTCTATAAGGAATTTGAAAACCTGGATGAGATGGGTAGTGTTTTAGGAGAATATAAATTACCGTAACCTACACCAGAAGAGAGAGAAATTTTAACCAGACTGGTTACCACAGAAGAAATGTAGAAAGTTATCTCAGAACTGCTTTCCCCAAGAACAGAAGCAACAACTCCCAATAGTTTCACAAATAAATTCTGTAAAACCTGTAAGGAAAAATATCAACATTATTTAAAATGTTCCATGACAGAGAATTTAAAAAAGAATTTTAAGGAATTACGTTTATGAAGACAACATAACATTTGATGCCAGAATATTACCAAAATAGCATCAAAAAAGGAAAATACAGGGGCGCCTGGGTGGCTCAGTGGGTTAAGCCGCTGCCTTCGGCTCAGGTCATGATCTCAGAGTCATGGGATCGAGCCCCGCATCGGGCTCTCTGCTCTCTAGGGGAGCCTGCTTCCTCCTCTCTCTCTGCCTGCCTCTCTGCCTGCTTGTGATCTCTCTGTCAAATAAATAAATAAAATCTTAAAAAAAAAAAAAAATGTTTAAAAAAAGGAAAATACAAATTTCAATTATGAATATTGGTACATAATTTTGAATAAAAGATCATCTTGAAATAATACGTCAGAGCCCAGGAAGGTTTATTCCAGAAATGCAAGCATGGTTGCATTGCCTAACTTTCTGTAAGAATTGTCAAAGACCTCTGTGGTCTTCAGTAATTGATTCACACGGTTTCATTTTGGAAGTTTCCATTCTTCTAGCGTTAAGTAAAGGAGACATTTGTTTCTCAATATCTTTCAGACTTGGAGTATGTTTGGATGACCAAGGAATTATCACCAAACCAGGGCATTTATGAAGAAAAATTATCCCAGGCAATGATAATGGAAAGACTTCCAAGCTATGACCTTAAATGTCCCACATTAGGGGTAAACTGGAAATGTGAAGACCTATTTAAGAGGGAGCTGGTAAGTCAGAAGACACACTTCAGTCAGGAGACAGTCATTCATACAGATGCCCTTATTGAGAGAAGAGACCACTTTAACAAATCTGGGACAGTTTTTCATCTGAAGAGATCATCTTATCTAAAGCAGGTATTTCCCATCCAAGAGAGAATATATAATTTTGAGACCGATAATAAAAGTTTAAAAACACATTCGTTTGTGAAAAAACACAAGCAAGTCTACAGAGAAAAGAAACCTCTGAAATGTAATGACTGTGAGAAAACTTTCAGCAAAATCTCAACCCTCACTCTTCATCAAAGAATTCATACCGGAGAGAAACCCTATGAATGTACTGAATGTGGGAAAGCCTTCAGCCAGAGTGCTCACCTCGCCCAACATCAGAGAATACATACAGGAGAAAAACCCTTTGAATGTACTGAATGTGGGAAAGCCTTCAGTCAGAACGCTCATCTTATTCAACATCAGAGAGTTCATACTGGAGAGAAACCATATCAGTGTAAGCAGTGTAATAAGGCCTTCAGCCAGCTTGCGCACCTTGCTCAACATCAGAGAGTTCACACTGGGGAGAGACCCTATGAATGTATTGAATGTGGGAAGGCCTTTAGTGATTGTTCATCCCTATCTCATCATCGAAGGATTCACACTGGAAAAAGACCATATGAATGTGTTGACTGTGGGAAGGCTTTCAGGCAGAATGCTTCTCTTATACGTCATCGGCGGTATTACCATACTGGAGAGAAACCGTTCGATTGCATTGATTGTGGGAAGGCTTTCACTGATCACATAGGCCTTATTCAGCATAAGAGAATTCATACTGGAGAGAGACCTTACAAATGTCATGTGTGTGGGAAGGCTTTTAGCCATGGCTCGTCCCTGACTGTACATCAGAGAATTCATACCGGAGAGAAACCTTATGAGTGTAATATCTGTGAGAAGGCCTTTAGCCATCGTGGCTCACTTACTCTTCATCAGAGAGTTCATACTGGGGAGAAACCCTACGAATGTAAAGAATGTGGGAAGGCTTTTCGGCAGAGTACACACCTTGCTCATCATCAGAGAATTCATACTGGAGAGAAACCTTATGCATGTAAGGAATGCAGCAAAACTTTCAGCCAGAATGCGCACCTTGCACAACATCAGAAAATACACACTGGAGAGAAACCTTATGAATGTAAGGAATGTGGTAAGGCTTTCAGTCAGATTGCACACCTTGTTCAACACCAGAGAGTTCACACTGGTGAGAAGCCTTATGAATGTATTGAATGTGGGAAGGCCTTTAGTGATGGCTCCTATCTTGTTCAACATCAGAGACTCCACACTGGGAAAAGACCATATGTATGTCTTGATTGTGGAAAGGCATTCCGACAGAGGGCGTCCCTGATTTGTCACCAGAGGTGTCATACAGGCGAGAAACCTTATGACTGTAATGTTTGTGGGAAAGCCTTTAGCCATCGTAAATCTCTTACTCTACATCAAAGAATTCATACAGGAGAAAAACCTTATGAATGTAAGGAATGTAGCAAATCCTTCAGCCAGATTGCCCATCTTACACTTCATAAGAGAATTCATACTGGAGAAAGGCCCTATGAATGTAAAGAATGTGGGAAAGCCTTCAGGCAGAGTGTACATCTTGTGCATCATCAGCGAATTCATACTGGAGAGTCGTCCTCAATTATTCCCTCCTCCTCACCCCCATACCACCAAGTCCTCTAGATTGCCTCTAGGGTCTGTCCACTTTTTTCCAGTCTATGTCCTATCATCATAGTCCAAGATGAAACCATCTCATTTTTTTTTTTTTGAAGATTTTATTTATTTATTTGACAGAGAGAGATCACAAGTAGATGGAGAGGCAGGCAGAGAGAGAGAGAGAGAGGGAAGCAGGCTCCCCGCCGAGCAAAGAGCCCGACGCGGGACTCGATCCCAGGACCCCGAGACCATGACCCGAGCCGAAGGCAGCGGCCCAACCCACTGAGCCACCCAGGCGCCCCGAAACCATCTCATTTTTATTTTTACCATAGTGTTACAGCCATTTTCCCTCTTGCTCCCCTCAAGTGCATTTTTAACACTATAGCCAGCTTAATCTTTTAAAAATAAAAATCTATGTTACTTTCCCATTTAAAACATTTGTCTTTAAGAATAAGTTGGTCCACCTAAAGGGCTTAGCGCACAACCGTTGACGTATAATTAGTGCCATTAAGGTAAAGGTTTCCTTGCTGTCATGTTCAGCTGCGTGTAAAATCTAGTAGTTCAAGGCTAAGTAGCCTATACATTTTAGAGAAGACAAAGGATTGTCTGCATTCCTAGGAGGTAGGAAAATGAACACATTCAGAGTTGAAAGAGGGACGCTCACTTTCCCCGGTGCTTAGCAGTTAGACTAGGCCCATTAGAACAAAGGCATTTGGTAGCATGTAGGACTAGCTAGGTATTAAAAACAAACTAAAGTCAGCAAGCAAGAAAACTTGAACAGATTAATAGCCATGAAATAAACAGAAAAAAGTAGTTTAACACTTTCACCTGTAGAAAAGCACAGACAGTTCCTGTGATGTTTGAATTGTTCTAGAGCATAACATAAATACAGCAAAGCTTCCCGTCTTACTCTCTGAGACTGACAAGAGTGGTACCAGAAGAAAAGCACATATGCTGCATTTAGCTTGTGAATGTAGATGTTAAAACTTAAGCTTACTTTTTAAATATTAAAAGGTCGAGTAAGTGGAAAGCTAGACCTTCTTTGTAAAATAGAAAGACTTTGCCAAAGATATTTCTCCTTGTGTTAAATCCGTAAATTAATCAATAGTCCAGTAAAAATCCCAATATATTTTTAAGTTGACAAGCTGATTCTGACCATCTATGGAATATAGGATTGTGGTATAATAGTGAGTATAATAGTGAGTGAGTGAGTACTACATGCCTTACTATACTCACTTAACATTAACTGAGCATTTACTAATATGTTCCAGGCCCTGTGTTGGGTGCTGTGGATAGAACAGAGTGCAAAATATGCAAGTTTTTGCCCTCACAGACCTAGTAGGAGAAGACAGACAAAGTTGAAAGTCATACTATGTGAAAAGTGTGCAGTATGACCATGACGAGAAATTACTGAGAGAGGGAGCTAGGGAGTGATGGCAAGGAGTGCCTTACTGTTCCCAGAACATACGGGCATTAGAAGCAGTTAGAAGAAACTGTTCGATACAATGGGTATAAGTTAGTCCTATGGCAGATAATTATGCTTTTGGTGTTGCAGGAAGACAGAACTGATGGTTTTAGAAGGATCATGAACATTCTCTTCACTTCACACTATCAATAGTGATTTTCGGGTCTAGTGGAGGGTTGTTTGCTTGTTTCTGGTTTTTGTAACCTTATTGAGATACAATTCACGTACCATACAGTTCACCCATTTAAAGTGCACGATTCAGTGACTTAGTATGTTCAGATTTGTACAACCGTTACCACATTTCATTACCCAGAAAAGCCTACCCGCACCCCTGGAGGAGTACTCTTACTTGGTGCTTTTGGGTTCTCTCTTCCGGCTTGCCTGTGGCAGTACAGAAGGCCATGTTGCGGGGGCGGGGGGGGGCTCTTATCCAGAGGGCATGAGTGCTAGAAAATGGAGCTTTGGGATTCTCTTGACTTGGGGATAGAGGCTAGGGGTTGGGTGGTCCTATTAGATTCCCCTTATGTATGGTAAAAAGGATTTTTCATTGCTGTGGGAGGAAGATGGATTAATCAGATGGTGTTGGGACACTTAGCTCTATGGAAAGAACATACCTTGTACACTAATGAAGCTCTGAAAGATCTAAGTACAATATTAGAGAACAAGAAAAACATTATTTCTATAATTTCGAGGTGGGCCTTCTTAAGTATCACACATAATCCAGGAGCTGACATTAAGATAACATTTATATGTGGAAAATATCAGAGTCAAAGTCAAATATACAAATACGAGATTGAAAGAAAATATTTGCAAACCAACATAACGAAGGATAATAATCCCTGATATTCAGAGCATTACTACAAATAAATAATAGTAACACCAGCAATTCAGTAGAAAAAATGGACAAAGCTAATGGCCCGTTCAAAGAAGATGAAAAATAGCTAATGGAAATGACCCACTATCACTATTAATCAAGGAAATGCAGAATAAAATGATGTTATATCTACTTTTTCCCCCAAAAGATTGATTTTAAATCATAGAAAAGTGATTATATCTAGTGACTGTGTCAAAAACAGTTCCATTGTCGGTTATATAAATTTCTGTGTGTATATACCATTTTAATCATTATTACTCAGAAACCAAAGTGCACAAATGTAGGTAAATGTATAATGGCAAAAATAATTTTTGATGGTGAACTCAGCAGAAACCATTCGGGTGCTGGGTAAATGGATAAGTTAATTATGGTGTATTCATTCAGTAGAATTACATGCAGCTGTTGAAAAAAGAGCTATAAATGTGTATATAGCCATAGAAGGATGGTTGTATTATGCTAAATGAAAAACATTTCCAGATCTGTATTCTAGTATAAACTCATAATACCAAAAATAAAACTTAAAATATGTATTTTTCTGTTTTTCTCTGCCCTGTTTTTTTTTTTTTTTTTAAGATTTTATTTATTTATTTGACAGAGAGAGATCACAAGTAGACGGAGAGGCAGGCAGAGAGAGAGAGAGAGAGAGAGAGGGAAGCAGGCACCCTGCCGAGCAGAGAGCCCGATGCGGGACTCGATCCCAGGACCCTGAGATCATGACCTGAGCCGAAGGCAGCGGCTTAATCCACTGAGCCACCCAGGTGCCCCATCCATTCCTTCTTTCAAGGACACCATCTCTTCTTTTCCTTCGAGCAACTGACCATACTGTACCATATGGCGTTGATGGTCTTGGCTAATCAGATTCTCTCTGGAGTTTGCAAGGCGGTTGGGTCTGTGTCATCTAACGGCAGCTCCCTAAAGGGATGACGCTGGTGTTCTCATGGCTGAGATCTTTGGGGTCACTCTAGCTTTTGGGCTTTCTAAGGCTGTAATTCTGCAAACTACCCACTATTCTTCAATTCTTCATTTTTTACCTATATCGCGCATTTGCTTGTAATTAAAGCAACTTAACCAGTACAGTTTGGTATGAAGATTGGGTGATAGGCTGTAGAATCTTTGGAAAATTTGAGGTATTAGGGATTGGTTTTAAGTGAGATGGCGCAAGTAACAGTCCTGTTTCTTTTCTAGCATAAGAAAGTGAGTGCTCATGGTGTGCACGGGGCAAACATCCAAGTAAATTATTATTTGTAGTCACCTGAGGTGAGTGGAGGTCAGGGATCCTGGATTATGGCAGTTGAAAGAGGAAGAGGACTGCTAAGTCCAAAGAGTGTATATGATGCTGGTATCTAATTGCTTTGGGTAATTTAAAACTCAGATCTTGAACTTCCACCATCAAGGCAAAAAATTTCAACTAAGGATATTTGTATGATATTGTTGAAAATGTCTTATGCTAGTTGAAGTCATAGGGTTAAGAGGGCATAGGGCACAGAATCCTCATGAATGGGATGTCAGGCCAACCCATAGAGTGGAGGGGCCACACTCCATCCCTTGTGTCCTCAAAACCAGCTTCACACCTGGCACGTGCACTGAGAGCCTGTGATATTGGTAATGCTGTCTGACAATAGGTCCTCTCTCTCTACCTGAAAGTAGGACGTCCCTTATCTGGCATCTGTGATGCTCAGGGCATCCCCCAACAGACAAAATTGGCTCTGATCTGCTCCTGCATTTTTTGGGCTGGGTAATTTGTGGATTATTCAAACAAAAATGAACCCCATCATGGAACCAGTACTCGTGAACTAGGAGTGCATACGACATCCTAAGGAATGGGCAGAGGTGCATGGCACCTTGACCCACAGACCTGCCTGCGGTATCACCAAACTCCTGCCTGTTGGCCGGTGTCATGGATCCTGATCCAGGAACTCTGGAAGGAACAGGCTCAGCCAGCAGCCCCCACAGTTCCTCCCAGACTGCCCCCCCCCAGGTCCATTTACCCTTCCCACACACAGAAGGGCAGCAGCAGCAGTAGTATCTCTGCATTGAAGGAACCAGGTACCTGCCTTGGTACCATCCGGTTCCCAGAGTTTTTCCTTCAGGGAAGGGGAAAGGCAGAGAGTGTTAGCCTCCAGCCCTTAGCCTCTGGGGGAGGTGGGGATGGTGACTGGGCCCAGAAGAGGAACTTCAGACCCCCAGAGCCTTAGGGCTTGGCCAGCTCTGGAAGAGCCTCTAGTCCCACCTCCCTTGGTGCCTTAGTTTGTGAGGGTGTCATAATGAAATACCGCTTAACCACAGAAATGTGTGTCCTCACAGTTCTGTAGAGGACAGATTGAGGTGTGGGCAGGTAGGTTTCTTCCGAGCCCTCTCTCCTTGGATTGTAGGTAGCCACCTTCTCTCTGTGTCTTTATGTGGTCATCCCTCTGTGCTGTTTGTGCCCTAACCTCTCTTTCCTCATAAATTGCTGGTAGGAACGTAAAATGGTACAGCTATTCTTCGAAACAGCGTGGCAGTTTGTTTAAACAAGGAAAAATTAAAAATGCAAATACCATATGACCTAGAAATTGGACCCCTGGGCATTTATCACAGAGAAATAAAGATTTATGTTTACACAAAACCTGTCACAAGGAAACAACAGTGAGAGGGTAATCTATGGAATGGGAGAATATTTGCAAACCAAGTATCTGGTAAGGGTTAATATCCAAAATATACATGATTTTACCACAATGAAAGAAAGGGGAAAAAAAAAACAAACCCCACCTGGAATATCCCCAAACTGAAAATATCCCAGATGTGATACCCAAATTGTGGTGTCAGTACCATGGGGTGGAATCTGGCAACAAAGTAATAAACTGATATGTGTAACAGTTTGGATAAATCTCAAGAATTATGCTTAATGGGAAAAAAAAAGCCTATTGTAAAACATTTTTTAAAACAAAATTATGGATATAGAGAACAAGTTAGCGATGGGGTTAAGAAAGGATGGGGTCTGGAAGGAAAGTGGGTGTGGTTATGAAAGAGCCACATGGGGGAACCTAGTGGTGATGGAAATACTCTGTATCTTAACAATATCCACATCAGTATCCTAATTTTGATACTGCAGGATGTCACCTTTGGGGGCAACCAGATGAAGGATACAGGGGATCTTTCTGTATGGTTTCCATTTTATTTTTTGCAACTGCGTGTGATTCTACTTTTATCTCAAAATACCCGATTAAGAAATCATGAGTCACCACCTGAGGTTAGCTGATTTTTATTCTTCCGTGGTCATTCATTTAGTAAATGCTTTTGTACCTAGATTCCAGGTTTATGGTATAAGAGGGACCCGTTCAGGAGGCCTGGTTCCTCCCCCAACAAACCCTTTGCTCTTGTGAGACCTCTCTTGTCTGCACCACTTTCCTTACCTAGAAAGTAGCTTGGTAGGCTCCTGGGTGGCTCAGTTGGTTAAGCGACTGCCTCCCGTTCAGGTCGTGATGCTGGAATCACGGGATCAAGTCTCATGGGCTCCCAGCTCCATGGGGAGTCTGCTTCTCCCTCTGACCTTCTCCTCTCTCATGCTCTCTCTCTCAAATAAAGAAAATCTTAAAAAAAAAAAAAAAAAGTAGCTTGGTTGTAAGGATTAAGTGACTTCATAAATCAGAAAATGCCAAGTACATTAGATAGCACCTAGGAAATCTAGTAAGAAGGGTCAATTTTTTTTTTTCTTATTATGATCAATTGCTTCTTTGCATCGGGGAGAATCAGCGTGATCAGGTTCTAGAAAGCTGTCCGGTATTGTCCTTCAGTGCGGTCTTTAGGCCGGGCTGCAGGATGGCACAGAAAAAGGGGTTTTCTCTGCCCCTCCCTACGATCCCTCCTTTTCTGGAATTTTCCCTTCCCACTTCTCCCCTGCTCCTTCTCCTCCTCCCCCATCTTTCCTCCTCAACCCTTCTTTGTTCTCTCCTTCTGTCCTGGTCGTGTTCCTTCTTCTCCCCTCACCTCTCCTCCCCTTCTCAGATCTTCCTCCCTCCTCCAGGTCCCTCCTCCTCCCATCTCTTCCCTTCTCCCTCCTCCCTTCCCCTGCGCGTCCCTTCCCCCTCCCCCTCCTTCCTAGTCCTCCCCCCTCTCCCCTTCCCCTCCCTGGCCCTTCTCCATCCTCTCCCGCCCTCCTCCCTCTCCCCTCCTCTCCTCCCTCTCTTCCTCCTCCCTTTCCCTCCTTGCTCTCGCCCCGCCCTCTCCCTCCCCTTCCCTCCACCACCCGGCCCTGTCGGTAGCGGTGCGGCTGGGAGCTCCAGGAAATGAGAGGGCGCGATCGGGTCTCGGCTGCGCTCGGCTCCGCCCGGCCGGAGGCCCGAACGGAGGCGGCGGCGCGCGGGCCTCTGGGTAGTGTAGTCCGTCCGACGGCGCAGGCGCAGTGCGGCCGGGCGGGCCCCGTGGGCGCGGGTCATTGTCCTGGCAGAGCCGCGCGGGTGAGTCCGGCAGCGGACGGGGCGGGGCCGGGCGGGGCGGGGCGGAAGGAGGGGGGCGGGTCACCCGGGTGCCCCCGCGCGGACCGACCCTCACCCGGCGGCGGGGGCGTGCGGGCCCAGGTGAGGGCGTGCGGACTTCGGCCGCGGAGGGGCGGAGGAGGGTTTGCGGGCTGTGGAGACGCGGCTCGGGTCGGAAAGGAGGCGCCTCTGTGTGCCCGACCGCGTGTGCGCGGGCCGTGCGGTCGGGCCCGTGTGGAGTCAGTGTGGGGCGGGGCGGCGTCCTGCGCGCCCGCCGTCTTGGCGTCTCGCGGTGCGCCCCTGAGCCCGGGGCCGGCCTGCCCACGTCCGTGCGAGCGTCTGCTTAGTAGCGTGGCCGAGTGTGTGTGAGGGCGCCGCCCCGGGGCGCAGCTGTGCCGGTCCCGGCCTCTGGCCCCTGTGTCTGGGTGTGGGGTGTGTCCCTCCGAGGCCCACCTGTCCCCCTGTGTCCGTCTGTGCCTGTCGCTGGGTGTGAGTGCGTCCGGGTGTGCCCTCGCCGTCGCGCGTGTGGAGGGCCGGCTGTGGCTGCACACGTGGGCCCAGCCTGGGGCCCCCGCAGACTTGTGGGGCCCATAGAAGGCTCTGGAGGGGCCGGGAGCCCGCGGGTCGGGGAGTGTGGGAGGCGGCAAGTGGGGCCGAGGGGGCGTGCTCCTTCCTGTCCCGCCTCCGCTCACAGGGCCTTCTCGAGGGGAGTCGTGCCCCGTACCCCATGCTGACCAGGGGTGTATTTGTTCAGAGAATGTGTACTGGGCACTGAGAGTGCTGCTCTGGGCACTTTCCGGGACTAGGTCTTTGAGATGCCTTCCAGGGGCTCTGAGGTTGCAGCCCTAAGCACCCCCATTTTACAGATGGGGAAATTGAGCTCAGAGACCAAGTCACCCAGCTTAGAGACTAAGAAGACCCAGGCATCTGGAGTCCAGAGCCCCCATGCTTAGCCACCAGGCAAATATGAAATTCTTTATTCCTTTCAACTCTTTGAAAACAAAGTTCCAGGATTTTCCCCCATGGGATTCTCCCCTAGAAACAATGGAAGGAAGGAAATAGCAGAAACCTCAGAGGAAGAGGAGGAAGGAGGGAGCCACTGGCTTTGCAACAGCACAGCTCTCAGACCACACTCTGTCCAACAGTCACTAGCCCTGTGCACGTGTCACCTTACAGGGCCACTCTGAATTCATGGGCTCCTTTCTCAAAATAAATTTGTTCTTAAAATTACAGTTTGCGATTCCACTGCTGTAAGGACTTACATAGTCTGGGTTCGATTACATTCATCTTTTTTGATATTAGGGGCGCTCGGCTCACTGTACCTCATGGATAAGTTGGCTCTGGTTCTGTTTGTGTCCAGCCGAAGAGCCGGAGTTGTTGACCTCACAGTGCAGGGATAGGAGGCAGAGTCTGCCAGTCGGAAAGAATACCTTTTGAAAAGTTAGATATTTTTTTCAAACATTACAACAGTGATACGAAATTACTGCATCCAGCGAAACAAAGAATATGAAGGAAAACAATGAGTAACAACTCCTTCTCATTCCTACTTTGTCCCCTCAAGGCACCAGCTGGAGTCCATCATTCCATGGTCTTCCCCAGGCTCAGAAATGCTGCACAGAAGCAGCCCCTGCCCTCCACGTGCTGGTTTGTCTTTATGCAGAGAACTTAAAGTCAGGTGTAAAACTCATCTAACTTGTGTTTCTCACTTAGTGACGTTATGGATGTGAGTAGGTGCAGAACTACTCCTCCTTTGTAGAGAAGACCTGATCCTTCCCAATATGGCCTCTCCCTTACTGATGGGTACTTTTTATTTTATTTCTGGACTTTTTGTGGGTTGGTTGGCCTTTTGCCTCTAGGAATAGTTCTACAGTAAACATGGCTTTTTTGCTCTGTAACCTTTTACACAGAGCTTTTATTGCTGTGGGCAGAGTCTCAGACAGGGCTGCTGGGTTATGGGTTCGTATGTTGCCAGCTGGCTTTCTGGAAAGGTGAGAGACTCCCATTCCTTCCACTGTGTGGAGAAGGCCCATTTCTTGGTGTCTTTGCCAGCTCTAGAAGTTTGCTCACCTGTTCTTTCCCTCTGTGTTCGGGTGTCTCTTGTGTGCCACACATTGTCCTGGGTGCCATGATCATCTCTGCTTCCTGACGAGTTGCCTTCTGGTGGAGGGAGGACAGACAAGGAACTTGAGAACAACTCTTTATTTTATTTTTTAAAAGATTTTATTTATGCGACAGAGAGAGAGAGATCACAAGTAGGCAGAGAGGCAGGCAGACCAGTGTGACGGGGGTGGAGGGGGGCGGGCCTCAATCCCAGGACCCTGAGATCATGACCTGAGCCGAAGGCAGAGGCTTAACCCACTGAGCCACCCAGGTGCCCCGAGAACGACTCTTTAAAAAGACAGTTGCTGATATTCATGTGTACTATAGGAAGATGGTGGAAGGGGTGGGGGTGTTGCCGCTTGAGCTCAGGGGCCTGGGGGTGGGGGACTTACTTCTCCAAGGAGGTGACGCTTAAGCTGACCGTGAGAAGGTGCTAGCCATGGGAAGAGCATCCCTGAAGAGGGAGCAGCAGATGTGAAGGCCTGTGTGCCTGGGCCAAGTGTTGGAGAGGAGAGCAGACTGGGAGGGTGATGGCCAGCAGGCGCAGACCATGAGGGCCGCGTGGGCAGCTGGGAAGCCTGGGTGATTTCTAATGCCGCGGGAGGCCACAGGAGGGTTTTTAAGCTGCAGGACGTTTTTACTGAGGGCTTGCTGCAGGCCAGACACGGTTCTGTGGAGTCTGTGGATGGGAAGTGGTAAGAGACCTGAGCCCACGCGTTTGCAGTGGATACTGGGGCTCCTTGGCCTCGCTCTATTGGCAGTCTTCGCTGTGGGGCCGCCTTGTGTCTTGCTGTGGACTCGGCGTACTTGGCGGTACGGAGCAGCATCGCTTGGTCTCCACCCACCAGATGCCCAGAGCAGCTCCTGCAAGTTGTGGCACCTGCAGAATGTCTCCAGACATTGCCAAATGTCTCCCGGGGCCAAAATCACCCTCGGGCCGAGAACTAGTGTTTAAAGACTTCTGCCAACCCGTCCTTATGTGCGACTTAAAATCGCAACTTTCTGCTTGTAAAAGTGGGGGGCCCTTTGGGCTCAAAAAGACCCTTCTTTGTCTTCATGGTTCTTACACTTTAAGAAACCCATTTGGAAATCAATAATTCTTGGCCCCCATCCTAGCGGGTTTGGTGCACCAGGTCTAGGCAGGGACCTAGGGATGTGTATTCTGAGATTTTTTTTTTTTTTTTGACAGACAGAGATCACAAGTAGGTAGAGCAGCAGGCAGAGAGAGAGAGAGAGGAGGAAGCAGGCTCCCTGCTGAGCAGAGAGCCGGATGTGGGGCTCGATCCCAGGACCCTGAGATCATGACCTGAGCCGAAGGCAGAGGCTTTAACCCACTGAGCCACCCAGGCGCCCTGGGATGTGTATTCTGAATAATAATAAGCATTCCTGGTGATTTCTGGCATTTTGAGAACTGGCACAGTAGCTGGAGGGCTTTTGTGTAGGAGAGGACTGCATTTTTACAAGTGATCCTGAGGGAGGTTTAGGGAGGCATATTTTGGCTTAATAGCAGAAAGAAAATTTGTTTCCAGTCAGAGGTATTGGTAACTCAGGTAGTGAGCTCCTCATCATGGGAGGCATGCAAGTCCTGGCAGGTCACTGTGGAGCCAGGACTGAACTAGCATGTCCTAAACTAAGAATTTGTGCTAATCTATGCCACCTGTCTAGTATTTTACTTTGCTTTTAAATTGGCTCACTGGTTTTTAAATTTATTATATCAACTTAGTTTATTTTTTTTAAAGATTTAATTTATTTTAGGGAGAGCACACAAGCACAAGTGGAAGGGAAAGAGGGAGAGGGTGAGAATGTCTTAAGCCAACTCCATGCTGAGTGTGGAGCCCTACAGGGGCCTGATCCCAGGACCCTGGAGATCACGACCTGAGCCAAACCAAGAGTTGGACGCTCTGTCGCCTTCGCCACTTAGGTGCCGCTAAATCAACTTAGTTTAAAAGGGTATTCTTTGTGACTGCTGCACATGGGAGCAGGGCTTTGCCATAAGAAAGGAGACTTCAGAACAAAGCTGACTGCATTCCACTCTTTGGAACATACTCGACCAACAACAGTAGTAATAGCTGTTATGTGTTGAGTTTGTGCTCCAGGTTCCTTCTGTGTATGTTAGCCGAACCCCACAGATACCCCAGGAGACGTGGGGAATCGCCTGCAGCGGGGGGGAGTGGCGTCTCAGACCAGCACTCCGACCTGGGGAGGGGGCCTGAGCAGGGTGGCTGGGAGAAGGCAGAGGGTCCTGTTGCTCCCAGCAGCTGTGGGACTGGGTGTGGGGGTGTGAGGGTGTCTGGGGGTGCTTTTGAGAGGCAGCAAGCACCTAGAGCTGGACATACTCGGCCCATCTCCATTCCCAGCTGTGTCATCTTGGGCCAGTGGCTTATCCCTTGGGCCTCAGTTTTCTCATCTGTGAAATGGGATGGGTAGAAGTAGGACTTACTCTGTGGGGCATTAAGAGGATTAAAAGAGAGATGTCTGTCCATGGCCTTGCACAGAGCTTAGAGTTTATTATTAACGTGTGTGTGTGTGTGTGTGTGTGTGTGTGTGTGTGTGTGTGACTCCTTGCCTGTCTCCTGGTGGGTATGTGTCTGTCCGTCCTGTCTGCCAGGCCTGGTTTCTCACTGTGTCTTCTCTCTCTCTGCTAACCACAGTCCGCCCATTCCTGTCACCCTGGGCACTGGAGGGATGGCCACCCAGCTGCTGACTGACGAGGCCCTGGTAAGTCCTGTCACCCTCTCACACTCCATTCCAGAGGCTCAAGCTCAAAGGGCGGGACTCCTGCCTGGGATGACCCTGTGGCCCCCAACTCCCCTCTGGGGCTCACGTGCTCAGCACAGTCTGCAGGGGCCTGTGTCTGCCCTGTGGGGGGTGGGTCGCGTGCAGGGGTGCTGCCCTCCTCTGCTCTGCCCTTTCCGGGCCCAGCAGCCCCTTGCCTGCCCCGACACTGGCTTCGGTCAGCCGAGAGGGACAGGGCAGCTTGGGAGGGACTGGCTCTGTCCTCGGGGCTTTCAGGAGACAAATGGGCCCCTGGGAAGTGGCGGTTAAACAGACCACATCAAGTGTGAAAAAGGACCCTGCAGAGGGATCTGGGCCGCACACTGACCAGACTCGTGAATGTCGCTTACGGACACCCACACACGGGCTGGAACGGGCCCGCACACTTAGGACAGCGGTTACCTCTGGAGACAGAGGACGCCGCCCTGGGTAGGGCAGCGGGGCATCTGTGGCTCTCGCTGGTAGGCTTCTGCTTTAGTGGGTGGCACATGTATGGTTGCTTGTTGTATTTTTCTCTAAATTTCCTTTTGTGCCAGAAATATTTCATAATAAAAAAATAACATGGATATTCCTAGAAAACTGGGAAAACCGTTAAACTGTAAGTAAGACAATATAATTCACTAATAGTCCCTTTCCCCATAGATAAGCCATATGGATATTTGGGTATTCGTTTATTTTCTTCTTTCTCCGATTATTATTATTATTTTTTTAAGATTTTATTTATTTATTTGACAGACAGAGATCACAGGCAGGCAGAGAGGCAGGCAGAGAGAGGAGGAAGCAGGCTCCCCGCGAGCAGAGAGCCTGATGCGGGGCTCGATCCCAGGACCCTGGGATCATGACCTGAGCTGAAGGCAGAGGCTTAACCCACTAAGCCACCCAGGTGCCCCAGTTCTACCATTTTATTTTGTTTTATTTTTTAAGATTTTTTATTTAACAGAGAGAGAAAAACAGTGAAGGAGGGAACACAAGCAAGGGGAGTGGGAGAGGGAGAAGCAGGCTTCCCACTGAGCAGGGAGCTCGATGCGGGACTCAATCCCAGGACCCTGGGATCATGACCTGAGCCAAGGCAGATGCTTAACGACTGAGCCACCCAGGTACCCCTACCATTTTAATATTGAGATTTTTTCCCCCACTCAAGTTTAATTAATAAGGATTTCTCTTATTTTGAAACTTCATGAACTTTACAAACATCACTAGTTTGACTTTTTAAAAAAATAACTTATTTTTTATTTTTTAATTTTTGACGGAGAGAGAGATCACAAATAGGCAGAGAGGAAGGGAAACTGGCTCCCCAGTGAGCAGAGAGCCTGATGGGGGGGCTCAATCCCAGGACCCTGGGACCACGACCCGAGCTGAAGGCGGAGGCTTTAATCCATCGAGCCACCCACGCGCCCCTAAAAAATAATTTTTTCAATGCTATAGATAGCCTGTTGTTAAAGAAGATTCCTGGCAGGTAAGGAAATACACGATCATTATGAAGAACTTAGACAAATCCAGAAGAACATAGCAAAGAGAATCGGAGTGACCTGTGATCTTACCGCGGGAGATAAGCACTGTTCGGTGTTTGTGTGTCTCTCTTTCCCTGGATACGTGCTTTGCAAAAAGCAGAATCACCTTGGCTAAGCAGTTTTTATATCCTGTTTTTTTGTTGTTGTTGAATATGTCATCCTGAGCATTTCTCTGTGTGGTTAAAAGCTCCCCGTGACATCCATTTTAATGGCTACATAAAAATTTCACCTAAGGGCTGTAGCTGGTTTCCTTCGCGGCTCTTTCATGGGACACTTATTTGTTTCCTGTTACTCATGGTTATGAACAGTATCAGGAGGGACATGGCTGGTGCATAAGTCTTTCGTGCGTTTCATAGGATTTCTTAGGTGTGCTTCCCTGAGGAGGAATCCTGGGTTGGATGTTTCTGAAGCCTTCCATGAGGCACTGAGCACTTTCCCGACAGGTGGTGGCCGTGTGTGTTCCCGCCAGGCTGGAGGGAGGCTTGGGTGGACTGTTGTCAGAATTTCTTCTGCACTTGGCATATAAGTGACACACGGTGGTGACCTTGAGCGTGATGGGTGACCAACAGTGTCCTGCTATCTCTTTCTGAGTAGCGTTGTCTGTGGTACTGGTGAGGGTTTATTTTCAGCAAATGTTTGTTAGCCATTTCTGCAGGTGGGTAGATTATCTGTCTACAGGACTCTCAGTGTTTTGGAAATTTTAAGCGTGCTTGTGCATGCGCGCGTGTGTGTACACGTAAGTAGATGTAGCAGCTGTTCTTCCCAGGCTCGCTCTTTGTTTCTTCTTTCATTCTGTGTTTTTAAAATACAAAAGCATTTCAGATTTTTATTTAATTTATGTTTTTAAAGATTTTATTTATTTATTTGACAGAGAGAGATGTTGGGGTCCGTTATCAAAGGAACGAGACTGAGACAAAGTGAAAGTTTTGCAAAGTTTTATTCTATGCCAAGCATGAGAAGTCAGACTGACGGGCCAGGGCCGCCTCCGAAGAGGGCGACCCCGTCCCGATCTCACAGGCTGGTTTTATAGGGCATAACCGCAGACCCAGACCCAAGGTACGTGGCTTCTGTTGCTAAGGCGTTTACTCCCGGAATCAATACCAGGAACTACTGGGGTGTTTATTCCTGGAATGAAGTCCATGGATGTAAACAATAATATGGCTAACAATACGGCAATATGGAGTTGCTCTGGCTAAGCAGGCCCTAATGGTTAAACAGGTTTTAGCATTAAATCGGCCCTAACAAGAGACACAGCGAGAGAGGGAACACAGGCAGGGGCACTGGGAGAGGGAGAAGCAGGGACCCCGATGTGGGGCTCGATCCTAGGACGCTGGGATCATGACCTGAGCCGAAGGCAGAGGCTTACCCCACTGAGGCGCCCCAACATCCGTTGTCTTTAAAGGTCTCTCTGTTCACAGGTCACACATGACCTGTATTTTCTTCTCTTTTTCCATTTATCATTTAGGTGATAACCACGAATTTCTGAATCTTTTGTGTATCTACCTGAACTTTAATTTGCTGCATGAACGTGTCAATCCATTGTCTGTGAGTGTCGGTCTGTCATGTCGTTTATGTAGCTCCTTTATTGGGACACACCCCGCCTGCCGACCTGATCCGATCGCAGGGCTGTGCGGGGGCCACCCTGGGCAGTTGCAGAACGTCCTCACCTGCAGACCGGAAATGTGTGTCCAGTAGCACTTGCTGCCCTTTGTCCCATTAACCCCGATCTACTTCCTGTCTCTGCGAGTTTTCATATCAGAACGTTCAGGGCGTGGACCCGCCGGCCGCGTGCTCGTTTGTGTCCGCGTTCAGCGCGGTGGCAGTGAGGCCCCCTGTGCGGTCGCCCTGCGGGTGCTTCCGCGGCGGCGCGGGGGGAGTGCGCTTGCTCGCTCGCTCACTTTCTGGTCATTGTTGACAGCGCTGCCGTGGACAGGGCAGGTTTTTCGTGTGACCCGCGTCCTCGCTTCTCCCGGGCGCACAGGGAGAGGGGAGAGGGGTTGCTGGCTGCCACGAGGACTGCTTAACCGTCGAAGCAGCTGTGGGCCCCTTCCAGAGCAGCTGCCCCGAGCTGTCTCCACTTGTAACTTGTCGGTGCTGGTTGTGTCCGTTTGTTCTTTCCCTGCATTATTTAGGAGGACTTGGAGGCTCGGGTGCATTCGGGGTTAAGCGTCACGTCCACGGGAGTCTCCCCGGCCACCTGCTGCCTGCCCTCCCGGCATGCTCTGCGGTAAGGCGTGGGCTCCGAGACTTCCGAGACGGGCCACGTGGTTCTGGGGCACTTTTGTGCACCCCCAGCCCAGGCTTGATGTGTGGGACCTGCTCAGCAAATAGTTGACTCGTTGGGTGAGCTGAGATGCAACCTGTTTAGGGTAGACTTTCTGAAGGAATTAGTATATAAAAAAAATTAAAATAAATTTTAAAAGGGGGCAGGAGGAAGCTTGAAGTGATGCGTGAGTTTGTGGCCCTGATCGTGGCGGTGACCGCTTGAGTGTAAGCTTTCCAAACTTAGCAGATTGTACTAATTAATGTTCATGGCTTTTGTATGGCACCAGGCCTCAGTAAACTGGGTTTTTTTTAAAAGAAGGAATTATTAGCAGGACTGGTCAAAGGATGTATTAGGTCAGAGAATTAAGTAATATCCTATATCAATAATTGTTATTAATAGTAAAAAGTACATGTAAGATACATATGAAATAGCAAAATTGATCCACTGATGATAGCAAAAGCTGGCGTCCGGCAAGCGCTTACCGCAGCCGTGCCAGGCACGGGCCGGGAGCACACATCCTCACCTCCCTTAACACCCAGGACAACCATGGGGGGGTTGTTGTTAGGAAGCCCATTGAACAAATGAGGCTCAGAAAGGTTGAGAGAGTAGCCCAAGGAAACACAGCCTAAGAGGGACAGAGCCAGGATTGCACCGCAGCCTACCAGCCTCCCAAGTCCAGACCCTTAACCACTGCTGCACGCTGCTGCTCCTGTATCAGGAGATGGTGGCCCCTGAGACGGGGAGGCCAGCGTGAGCCCAGGGCACTGGGCAGGCGCTGGGGACAGTGAGAGAACTGGCCAGCAGATGAGGTCTCCTCCCAGGGAGGAAGGGTCGTGGTTCAGGGCCCGGGGCTGGAGTGGCGCTCCGTGCACTGGAGGGACCCAAGGACCTGTGGGAGGCAGTGACAGTAGCTGATGGTTGTCGAGCTCCTACTGTATGGATGTGCTGTTCGGAGCAGCAGACGGGGATTACCCTAATTCGCATGCCCTCCTTCTCACTGATCCGTTTACTCACTCAGGAGCTGTTTGCCGGGCGCCGGCCGGACGCCAGGCATTGTAGGAAGCCTGGGGATACCGTGGTGAGCAGGACAGAGGCACTGGCTTGCTAATGCTGCCATGACACAGCACCACAGGCTTGGGGGCTCACAGCGGAGATCTGTCTTCTCACAGTCCTGGAGGATGAAGTCCCCACGGTCAGGGTGTCGGCAGAGCCATGCTTCCTCTGAAGGCCTTAGAGAAGGAGCCGTTCCAGGCCTCCCTTTGGGCTTCTGGTAGTTCTGAGCTCGTGGCAGCATGACACCCGTTTTCCCGTGGCTTTCTCCCTGCCCACGTGTCTGTGTCTAAATCTCTCTTATAAACGCACCTCAGTCCTGTCGGATTGAGGGCTCACCCTAGTCCAGTATGAATTCATCTTGACTCATTACATCTGCAATGTCCCTGTTTCCAAGTAATGTCCATCCTGGGATGCTGGGGTTTCAGACTTCCACACAGGACTTGGGGGTGGACATAATTCAACCTACGACAAGCACTTTGGATAGGACCCAGCCCTTAGCAAGTGCGTAAGTGGTAGGTCTCGTCACGTGGTTGTTGACGTCACCACCATCATCATTACCTCCCGTGCTGCGGAATATTCATTTTACCCACAGGGTTTATGGCATCTGCTGGGAAGGCACCGAGGCTTCCACCCCAGGAACTCCCCACCGTTCCCCATGGCCTCATCTGCCTCTTAAGCCTCAGACCCCTGTGGCCTCCCCACACAGACCCAGCCACTCATTGTCCCTCAGATTGCGTTCGGTGTCAGCTTTCCGAAGTCTTCCTGGACGCGCCCCAGAGCTGCCATTGCTCGGGCGCCTGGAGGACTTCTCGGTGGTGGTGTTCAGACTGCTGGTCGATCATGTGTGTGTTCTTGTGCCTCGTTCATGAGGAGCTGGTTCTTGAACTTTCTCTGTGTCCGTTTCCCAGCCCCTATCTCAGTGACTGTAGCTCTGCAGGGCTCAGGATGGTGGGGTCGAACGACTGGATTCCATCTGCCCTTACTGGGCAACTAATGCACACGTCCATTCGCAGGGTCGTGGTCATCACCCCTTTGATTCCTGCTCTGTTTCTAAAGTGTGTGATGTTCTGCTCTAATCAGTCTCACGTTTGTTTTATTTCTATGTCAGAGGACCATCCCGATATAGGTAGGCACCAAGAACACTGAGTGGTCGGTCCCTTCAGGACTCCACACTGTGTTGAAATCACTCCAGAGACATCCCGAGCCTCCCCTAAATCCTCTTGGCTTTTCTGGCCATTTCTCTAGACCTCCATGAACAGGGCCCTGCGGTGAGTGGTTGTGGGTTTCCTCTTACAGGAATCAGTGACGTTCAGGGATGTGACAGTGGACTTCACCCAGGAGGAGTGGCAGCAGCTGGAGCCTGCCCAGAAGGACTTATACAGAGATGTGATGCTGGAGAACTACAGGAACCTGGTCTCTCTGGGTAAGGGGGCAGCTTCGCTGAATTACTCACCATCAGCCTGTCACTTGAGAACTACAAAGAAATAAGAAAAAGAATGGACAGATTTGACTCTGTAGAAAGTTTAAAGATAAAAATAAAGTTGACAGGTAATGAGGTGGGGAAATAATATTTACCACATATATAATAGTCAGAGGATTATATCAAGAGCTCCTAGTAATAAACAAGAGTGAAGTGAGAACCAGAATGACAGAAAGGTAGACCAAACATATGAGCTGGCAGTTCATAAGTCGAAATACACTAAATTACACTTTATAAAAGATTTTTAAACCTTGCCAGTAGTCAAAAGAAATGCAAATCAAGTCAAAGAAATACCGTTTTTGCCCACGAGGAATGATAATCATCGGCATCGTAAGGGTACGGGGAAAAGGACTTTCCTGTTTTCGGAGTATAAAGTTGGGATGGCAGTTTTGGAGGATCATTTGACGTTGTCAACCAAAATTTGAATGGTTGCATTTTTAGGGATCTGTCCTTTAGATATCTTCCTGTGAGTACGCAGACTTTTACATAGGAAGGAGAGGAGAAGTGACCTCAGTGCCCACCCGTGCAAGACTGACTAAACACATCAAATCGCATTCGTGTGACGGAGACCATTAAGTTCATCAAAGACAAACACTGTGTCTGGATGCTGACACGGGAAGATGTCCCTTAAACCACTGACTTCCAGAACGAGAATATGTTCCCATTTCTCTCACAGCTTTTGTGGAAGTATAATTTACCTACGATTCACTGCACATATTTTAAAGCAAACATTCTGATGCATTTTGATATCTGTATACGCTCGGGGGGAGTCCATCACCGTGATCCAGATAATGAATACATCCATTATCCCTTTGTAATATCGCCGTGTGCCTCCCACACCCACCCTCCGGTCCCCGGGCTGCCACTTTATGTTGAGTGCCCGATGGCACTGTGGTTTCTTTTGCATATCCTGAAATTTTGTATATACGCACTCATGCAGCGTGCTCTCTCTCTCTCTCTCTCTTTGGTCTGCTTTCTTTCGCTTGGCTTAATTATTTTGAGGTTCACCCATGTTGTCTGTATCAGTAGTTCACTTCTCTTCATTGCTGAGTAGTATTCTGCTTCACGGAGAGACCACAATTCGTTCATCCGTTCAGTTGTTGGTGGACATGCGGGTTGTCTCCAGTTCTGAGCCGCCGCAGATGGAGCCACTGTGAACCCGTGTGTACGGCGTTCACGGAGGACCTGTGCTTTCCTTTCTCTTGAGCAAACACTGGGGAGTAGAATGGTTCAATCACGTGGTGGGTGCATATTACCCCTTCAGGAAACTGCCAGACGTTTTTCCAAAGCAGCGGTGCCGTTTTCCATTTCCGCCCGCAGAGCCCGGGACTTCCAGGTGCTCCGTGTGCTGGTCGAAGGTTTGGGTGCGCAGTCTTGGTCATTTGAGCCATTCTCAGGGGTGTGTGGTGGTGGTGGTGGTGTTGGGCTTTTGGTGTCCTGTCTGAGAGACCATTGCCTGATCCGAGGGCACTAAGATTCACTCTGGTCTTTCCTCCTAAGACTTTTGTAATTTTGGCTCGTCATTTAGGTCTTCGGTCCATTTTGAGTTAATTTTCGTGAATTGTGCAGGAAAGGGGTCTAATGTCAGTCTTGCATGTGGGTATCCAAGGGCCCCAGGACTCATTGCTGAAGAGCAGAAGCTTCTAATTTCATGTAGCCCAATTTGTCAGTCATTTTTCTCTGGGATCATGCTTTTGATGTCCTCTCTAAGAAATCTTTGCTTATCTCAAGACCGCAAAGGTTTTCTTCTTTAAGTTGTACAGTTTTATGTTTTAGGTTTTATTCTGTGATCTTTTAATTTTGTAATGATGCAAAGTGCTAATTGAAGCTCTTTTTTTTTTTTTTTTTCCCCATCAAATGAATATCTAGTTGTCCCACCACCGTTTCTTGAAAAGGTTGTACTTTTCCACTGGAAATTCCACGGAATTGCTTTTGCACGTCTGTCAAAAATCAGTCATCCATGTGTGTGGGGGGGGGTCTAATTCTGGGCTCTGTTCTGTCTCCTCCGTCTATGCCTGTCACGACATCAACACCGTGTCATTTGATCTTCTCTCAGTTTCTGCCTTTATGACCTGTGCTCACTCTAGACAGCTTGCAGTCCTCACGACCCTCTGCGTGTCCTGGCCCATGCCCGTGAATTACATGGTAGCTGGCTGCTGTGAGAAGTCACTGTTCCCAGCCTTCATCGGCTCTGGGTACATTTTCAAATCCTTTTGGGTGTTTTTTCCCAAGCTTGGGTAGTTTCCATGTCCGCGTGTTCTGATCAGGAATCTGATGCTCGCAGATCTCCAGAACACTCTCTCTGCTCACGCGGCCTGTCAGGCTTTGCCTCAGTGTCCACCCTCCTCCCAGTAAGGCCCCACGCCACAGCCTGCAGCCTTTCTCCTGGCAAGCTGGGTGGTCGTAGGGCCTGCCTCTCTGATCCCACCTCTCAGGTCACGTTGCCCTTTCCTGGCTGATGTCCATTGTCTTACAACCTTCGTTTTACATATTTTGTCTTCCCCCTTCCCCATTGCTTTAGGCTGTAGGCTGAAGGGAAATCTTATCCCTGTTACTCAATCTGGGCCAGAAGCCCCATTTGAGGGGGGCGGGGAGTGGGCATTCGTGTGTGTGTCTGTGTCTGTGTACAGGTTTGTCGTCTGTACTTTTTAAAAAAGGTGTGCATGGGGAGAAAGTTCTTTTTTTAGGGGGTGGAGAAAGTTCTAAAAATACGACCCAAATGGTTAACACAAGTGAGATTGCAGGAGACTTCCGCGTTGTTATTTTTTGATGTTTGATGTTTAATAACAAGGGTGAATTACTTTGTGATCAGAAACAGTCTTAGAATTATCAAATATGGGAAAAGAAACTATGAAAGACAAGAGATCTAGTTCCACAAAAACGTCCCTACTTAGATGCAAAGGAGTGAAGAGCGTCGTGCACATTAGTGGCTTTTTGCCCAAGTGACCTCTGCAGACGCTGTCCTGTTAGCGGTTCCCTCAGCTGCGCCAAGAAAGCCCATGTCCACGCCCGCCACGGCCGCACGTTGGCGGGCCGCTGCTGTTTGCGGGCCTGTTGGTGAAGCGCCGTGGGGCCGGTTGGTTTAACTGGGCTGATGTCAGGCTGTCTCTTCACAGCTTTCCAGAGCTGAGAGCTAAGTGTTTGCTTTTCTGCAGATGACCTCTCGTGATGGGTTTAATCCACGAAAGGAGGCCGCCTGCTTCCCCTGCCCGCTTGGATTGCAGGGTGTGTGGCATCCTGCTTCTCAAGGCTGTTTGCTCCAAAGGACTCGCAGCAGTTTCCCAGCTGAGACTCTGCCTGCTTTGACCTCTGCACCCTGGCCTGTTGACACCCCGGCAGGTCTCAGACCCCACCGGCCCCGTCCGGATTCACCATCCCCTTCCTGTCCCCACCCCACAGCCTTCATGTCCCGTGCTGCCACCTGCCCTAACGGCTGAGCATCTGGCACACCCCAGGGGGACCAAGCCGCAATCATTCCCCTACCTTAAGTATTTCCCACATTTTTTCCTCTGGGATAGGAAAGCACCTCAAGGCAAAATCAGTGACTCCTCAGGGCGCATGGCTCTGGGATCAGACCGCTTGAATCCCAGCTCTGCCTCGAATGTGCTGTGACCTGCTTCCCAGACCCTCAGTTCCCTCGTCTGTAAAATGGGTACACTCAGGAGTACCTGGCTCGCATGTGGTTGTCAGGGCCGTGTGGGATGATCCATGCAGATGGCTTCGCGCCACGCCAGGCATGATGCCCAGGGAACGTTCATCTGACGGCCTCTGTGTGCCAGGCGGTGCTGTAGGAGCTGGGCCCCGACCGGTCCGTGCCCTCCTGGAGCTCAGTCCACAGGGAGGCCGGCAACAGATCCAGGCAAGAGCAAGTGGGAGGGACGACAGGGAAGGCCTCCCTGCAGCGGATGTTAGCTGGGGGCCGAAGGGTGTGCACTGTTGGGAGGGGGGGATGGGGTGGTGGCAGGTGCAAAGGCCCGGAGGCAGGAAGAACTTGGCAGGGACAGCTTTGCTGGGAATAAATAGGGAGCCACAGGGCAAGTGTGACTGACAGCAAGTGAGCTGGGATGGATGGCGGGAGACAGGAGAGGGGGGCCTGGCTCTGTCCTGAGGACCCTGTAGGCCGGGGGAAGGTGCTGCCTTTGATTCCGGACACTCAGCATGCCCAGGAGACACTGGAGGGTTTCACCTGACTCTTAAGAACATCCTCTAGCTGCTGTGGGAAATGGTTGTAGAGGGGCGAGGGCAGTGGAGGGTGGTGGATCTTGCTGCATTTCGGCCAGAAAATCCAGGTGGCTAACTTGGTCCGTGGCAGGGGTGAGAGGCGAGATTTGGTCTAGTCCGAGCTATTGTGCCCGTCCAGTGGCTCCTGCTCCCCATCTGGATGGCGGGAGGAAAGGGGTGAATCAAGGCTGACTGCTCCGTCTTTTTTTTTTTTTTTTTTAATTTTTTTAAGTGGTAAGACACACCAAAACTTCAGCATTTTAACCATTTTGGGTGTGCAGCTCCGTGGTGGTGAGTACGCGCACACTGCTCCGCCGCCGCCCCCATCCGTTCACAGAACTCTTTCTTCTTGCAAAACTGAAATTCTGTCCCCATTAACGTCCTCTCCGCACCCCGTGCCCCAGCCCCTGGCGCCACGGTCTGCTCTCTGCGTCCGTGAGTGTGATGACTCCAGGGACCTCCCAGGACTGGGGAGGAGCCTCCCGTGTCTGATTGACTGTGCTAAGGCTTTTGGGTGAGGCTCTTTTTCTTGTTGATTTTGGGGGGGCTGGGGTTCCCGAGCCACAGGTTCTGAAGGAGACGTGCTAGGCTTGCAGTAGCCAAGAGGGACACCACGTAGGCTTTCGCGCACTTGTCAGCAGAGCCCAGAGGAGGTCTGGGTGAGGTGCACCTCTGGGAGGCGTCAGCATACGGAAGATCCTGCAGTCCACACTCCCCCGGCCTGGCCCGGCCTGACTTAGGGGAGGGTCTGGGACGCCAGCACTTGCGGGCTGGGTTGGGGTTTTGATGGGGCAGCAGGAACGGCCGTTTCACCCCTGCTCTGGTTGCCTCGTACGAAGGAGGGCCCCGTGGCCTTATCCTCATTTTTTTTTTTTAAGATTTTATTTCTTTATTTGACAGACAGAGATCACAAGTAGGCAGAGAGGCAGGCTCCCTGCTGAGCAGAGAGCCCGATGCGGGGCTCAATCCCAGGACCCTGGGATCATGACCTGAGCCGAAGGCAGAGGCTTTAACCCACGGAGCCACCCGGGCACCCCTATCTTCATATTTTTCATGAGATTTTTGTGTAAGATCTCACGGTTTTTAAATGTTGTGAATGAAGCCGTTAGATCCACGATACAGAATCTGGAGCTGGGGAGAGTCCTCTAGACTGGAAACAGAGATTTAGGAATGAACAGGATACACGCGGGAGGGGATTGGAGCCGCAGCATGGCCGGGACTAGCAGGCAGGGACGGATGTGCAGTGGTAGGAGGGTCTGGAAACAGCACCAAGGGACACCCGCTGCTCCGGGAGTGGGCGGCGGTGGAGGGGTGAGGGGCACTGAGGGTACAGGCTTGGCTGCCGCGGGGGACATGGAGGATAACCAGCACGTGACACGCAGATGCCCGCTGGCATCTTACCGTTTCTAGTAGGAGTGCTTGGGGAAGCCTGAGTGGTGGGGACAGTCAGGACGGAGCCCGGAAGCAGGGAGCCTAGGGCACTGCCTCAGGGCTCGGGTCTGCAGGAGCCCGTGGTCTGCTCCATCCAAGCCAGCCTGCCTCCTGTTGCTTCTCCTTAGACGTCTCTCTTGGAGCGCCCGGCTGCTGGACGTCCTTGTCATTGCTCTCCCAAAGGGACCCTTCTTGTTCCCTCTGCTCCTGTCATGTCGCTTCTGCTTCTTTGAACCACCTTTGTCACCAGCTCATTGCCTCCCCTCCGATCAGCAGGGTGTCCTTTGCGTCTGCGTCGGAGCCCTGCTGTGTCTCTGACTTCCCATACTCGTCCATCCGGCTTTGGCTGGTCCCCTCCTCCCAGCATTGTTAACCCCCTGCGTTTCCTCTTCTCTTTCCCCTCCCCCAGACTTGGAGACTAGACCTGAAATGAAGGAGTCGGGGCCACAGGAGGACAGTGCGGAAGACAGACCGCCCGCTGGGGTGGTCGCGGAGGGACCCCCGAGACATGGTGCTCACGGTCTGGCCTCTGACGGAGCGTGGACGCAGGGCGAGCGGGTGGAGAGGCAGCTGGGAAGCACAGGGACCCATCCTCAGCGGCCGGAGCTTTCCCCGGGGCTGCCCCCCGCAGGCCGGGAGTTTCAGGTCTTCACCCTGCAGAGCTCCGGGCCAGTCCTGCCACGGTCGGAGGGCCCGAGGGAAGAGGGGACCCGGGCACTGGCCGCGCATGGGAAGACCTTCTCCAGGGACCCGGCCGTCAGCCCGCCGACCCGACCAGACGTGGACAGGAGGTCCTACGGCTGCAGCGCGTGTGGCAAGGCCTTTAGCCGGAGCTCGTCGCTGATGAAGCACCAGCGCATCCACACGGGCGAGAAGCCCTTCGAGTGTGACGCGTGTGGGAAGCACTTCATTGAGCGCTCGTCCCTCACCATCCACCAGCGCGTGCACACCGGGGAGAAGCCATTCGCGTGCGGCGACTGCGGCAAGGCCTTCAGCCAGCGCATGAACCTTGTCGTGCACCAGCGCACACACACGGGCGAGAAGCCCTACGTGTGCGCCGCGTGTGGGAAGGCCTTCCGCAAGACGTCCTCGCTGGCGCAACACGAGCGCGTGCACACCGGGGAGAAGCCGTATGCGTGCGGCGACTGCGGCAAGGCCTTCAGCCAGAACATGCACCTCCTCGTGCACCAGCGCACGCACACGGGCGAGAAGCCCTACGTGTGCGACGCGTGCGGCCGCGCCTTCAGCCAGAACATGCACCTGACCGAGCACCGGCGCACGCACACGGGCGAGCGGCCGTACGCGTGCAAGGAGTGCGGCAAGGCCTTCAACAAGAGCTCGTCCCTCACGCTGCACCGGCGCCGCCACACGGGCGAGCGGCCGTACGCGTGCGGCGAGTGCGGCAAGGCCTTCAGCCAGAGCTCCTACCTGATCCAGCACCAGCGCTTCCACATCGGCGTGAAGCCCTTCGAGTGCAGCGCGTGCGGCAAGGCCTTCAGCAAGAACTCGGCGCTCACGCAGCACCGGCGCGTGCACACCGGCGAGAAGCCCTACGCCTGCGCGGTCTGCAGCAAGCACTTCACGGGCCGCTCGTCGCTGCTCGTGCACCAGATGGGCCACACGGGCGAGAAGCCGTTCGCGTGCGGCGAGTGTGGCAAGGCCTTCAGCCAGAGCGCCTACCTCATCGAGCACCAGCGCATCCACACCGGCGAGAAGCCGTACCGGTGCGGCCAGTGCGGCAAGGCCTTCATCAAGAACTCCTCGCTCACGGTGCACCAGCGCATCCACACGGGCGAGAAGCCGTACCGGTGCGGCGAGTGCGGCAAGGCCTTCAGCCGCAACACCAACCTCACGCGCCACCTGAGGATTCACACCTAGGGGGCGGCCTGGGGGGACACCTTGTCCCAGGGCTTCCCTTCAGGGGCCTCCAAGTCCACTGCAGGGCGGGTAGGATCCATCAGACCCGCTGGCAGTGCGACAAGTCCGACAGGTCGCCCACCGCTGGCACCCTGGCTGAGAGGAGTCCCACCCTACCCGGGCCTTACGACTGGGGCCTCGTGGACGGCTCCCTCCCCGCTGGGCACCTGCATGCCCACAGCAGAAAGGGAGTCCCTCCGGGTCTGACGCACTGGGGGTCATGGTCAGGGCCGTTGCTATGGCTGGAAACTCCCAGGAGCTCCAGGAACCCGGCATCAGGGTTCCAGGCCGTGGGAATGACATATAAGGGCCGGGACGAGGCATTTGGTGTCTCTGGGCGACACTCAGTAGGAAAGCAGGATGGGCGGGGGGAGATGGACTCGATAACTGAACGTGGGGACATCTCTGGACCCTAGATCTGGTCCAGATGTCAGGTCGTCATCCTCCATGAAGTCCCTCCTGGGGTGGAAGCCAGAGGGCCCCTCCCTCCACCCGTCCCTGAGCCACCATGCTAGAGATGCTGGCAAGCTGTCTCTGGGCAGAAAAGGTGGTTTTCAGAGTCTGCGAATAACAGTAAGCACTTTGGATGCCGAAGTTTCTCAGTCTGTTAAATTTTTTTTAAATAAAACTTTTAATTAAGAGAGTCTGGTGTAATTTTAAACTGTCGTCAGGTGCAAAAGATATAGGCACCAGTGGTCCCGTCGAAATCTGCCTCAGTGCCTGTGGGAGACAGGGAGGGCGGGCAAACACTAGCAGGCTGGGTATTCAGGTTTAAAGACTTAGCTTAGAAAGTTTGCGTATCTGGGCACACACTCCGTTTTTATAGTGATTTTGCAGTTAAAGTTGAAGGTAGCTCCAAGGGAGTTTCCTAAGGCTCACCTGATGCTTTGTTTACAGAGATTCCACCCCCTCCCAGCCCCAGTCTCCCCTTTCTTGGGGCCTTTGATGCTGCCCTTTCTGTTTTAACATTCAATGCTACTTGTTGCAGATGTCTAGGTGTTTCTTGGGTCAATGTCCACAAAGAGTAAACAGTTCATTTTAAGAGACCTTTTACATGTGTAAGCACTTTGTGTTGCGAGCAGGAAAAGCAGCTGCTCAAGAGTGCATAAGGACGGTTTCTCGGATGGTTGTTTGGCAGCCAGGTGGGTATCAGGGTAGGCTTGTTCCAGGCGCCAGGAGTGTTGCTCTGGTTCTCTGGCTTTCCTGTCCTGTGCCGGCCTCATTGCAGGCTGGCTTCCCTCACGGTTTTGTGATGGTTTCCAGCACATTTTCTCAGTCACATCCTGGTGGCGAAAGACCTCATGTGGTGACACAAAGGCCCAAAGCTTCATTCTGTGGACTCAACCACCAACAATTGCCATGGCCAGTGAAGCACCCTGTGGGTATGGGTCTGTATCTCGGTCTGGGTCCTTCCTTCCTCCCTGAAAGAGGCAATGGCCCAGGGCCCGAGCTGCTGTGTGCCTGCCATGGCCGTGGGGTCATTCCATCCAGATCAGATTCCGGGGAAGAGGGAGAACATAGAGAAGGTAGCCCTGTGGTATCATGCCACAGGTGGGGGGTGAATGGGGCTTAGAATTGCGTGGCTGCTCTGGCTTTAATCATCAGAGTGAGGTCTTGCTGCACGTGGCACTTCCGTGGGAAATGCTGTCACTGCCGTGGTGACCAGGAGGGCCCTCAGTCCTGCCATCATCATCTGGGCAATGGCAGGGGCAGCTGGGGCCAGGCCAGGGGGTTGGCCAGCCCCCACCCCACCAGGAGCTGAGAGAGGCAGCCTCATGTCTGCTTGTCCCGATGTGGCTGGCATGGCCCTGTCCCCATACGTCCCTTCCTGTCATCTGAATGAAATGTTGCCAGGTCACCTCTGTGGCGGTGGCTGGGAAAGATGGGAGTCCTGACATTCGGGGTGACACCCACAGTAGCACGTGTGTAGGCCTTTGTGGTGAGACATGACAAGCGTGGAAGGTGGCCAGGGAGGATGGGGAGCCCGGCCACGTGATCCTGAGCCAGTTCTGTCCGACCGTGTGTCTGTGTGGTCAGGAAGGGGTACAGCGAAGCCTGTCACCTCTCCAGTCCTTCTGGTAGCCGGGAGGCCTGGTCTCTGGTAGCTTGTGCCAGCAGCCATCGTCTCCATGCCCGTGCTTCCTTCTGTCCCATCACCAGCAGTCCCGGGTCCTCCCTCTGGGGCATCCTTCCCCTGCTGGTGAGGGGAGGCTGAGCACCTCTCCCTGCTCCGCCTTCCCATGCCAGGCCAGTGCTCTCCCGGCCAGTGCTCTTCCGGAACCAGTGCAGGGCAGGGAGTGGAGGGGTGAGGCGAGAGGCACCTCCCATTTCACTCTTTGCCGCCTGGTGGGCTGGGATGGGGGAACCTGAGGCCTGGGACAGACGGGCCCCGGCGGCCCTCATTCTACAGCAGTTCCTGCAGACTGGGCGTGGCTCCCGAAGCCGAGGCCGGGGTGCAGCATGGAGCAGCATGAGCCTCCGCTGGAGCTTACGTCCTCGCGCCTCCGCAGCGGTGAGCGGGCGAGAGGCGCTGGGACACGGAGCCCGGCCGCGGAGGGGAGCCCGGTGGTGGCCGGGGGAGACGAGCCAGCCGAGGCACGAGGCTGGTTCAGGCTGGGTGATCAACGACACCTGACAGAGACCTGAAGACGCCAGGCGACCTTGAGCCAGACGGGTGAGATCCCCACCCAAGGGCCTGGGAGCGGGGATTGGAGGTTCGGCACCGATCCTCACGGGGCAGCGGGAGCACGTTGTCAGGACAGTTAGCCCGTGTGGAGCACTGGGCACGTGCGCAGGACGTGACACAAATGCTGTCCTTCTCACCACGTCATCCAGGGCGCAGTGGGGAGCCGAGGCCCAGGGGGGCTCCAGGCTGGAGTGAGATCGCACAGCCTGCACGCGAGGGCGCCCGGAGGAAGGGGGCCGGAAGCCACACTGCCGGGGTTCAAATCCAGGCTCTGCCCTTGCTCTGCGACTCTGGGCAAGTTTCTTAACCTCTCCGAACCTGTTTCCTCATTTGTAAAAGGGGGGTAATGGCAGTCCTCACCTGATGCATTGTCGTGGGGAATAAATGAGGTGATGTGTGTAGCCCACGGAACGTAGTGCTGTCGACTGAATGGTTTGTGTCCTCAGGGGGAGTGTTTTGTACATGTTTGGTCCTGGCATGGAGCTCCTAAATCTCTTGGAATTTCTTGGGTCATAGCGGTGTCTTTTGTTCTGATGAGGTGGGCCCCTGGAGGGCTGGTCACCAGAAACACCAAGCCCTGATTAGAAGCTTGGGATTTTCAGCCCTCCCACGCACCCCTTCCCTTCTCTAGTGAGGGGAGAGGGGCTGGAAATGGAGTTAATGACTGGCCATGCGTGGGGGCGGGGGAGGGGGCAGCTCCACGGGGACAGAAGCTCCTGCACTGGGAACCTCCCAGACCTTGCCCCATGCACCTCCTCCCCCAGCCGTGCATCTGCGTCCTGTCAGGTTCTTCATAAGAAACCAGGGACCTAGGGAGTAAGAGGTGTCTGAATTCTGTGAGCCCCTCTAACAAATTAGACCCAAGGATGAGGACTGAGAACCTATGAGACACAGCCACTCAGGACGGGTGACAGTCTGGTGTTGGGAATGGCCTCTGAAACTGCACGGGGGAGCCCCCACCCGTGGGATCGGACGCTACCTCCAGGCAGACAGTTGAGCTGACTTGTAGGACACCCAGCTGGTGTCAGAATTGCTCGGGGTAGGGGAGCCCCCACACATCTGGTGCCCAGGAGAAGTGGGGTGTTTTCCTACTCATACTTAATACATACATTTATACTTAAATACCAATACAACATCAAACATTATACATATAACATACATATATAATGTATACATTGTATTATACAATAATTACTATAATTGTTATATACATTATATATTTTATGTAATATATGTACAATATATGTAAAATAAGATAATTTTGGATATATATTTAAGATATATACAATGTTAGGGGTGCCTGGGTGGCTCAGTGGATTAAGCCTCTGCCTTTGGCTCGGGTCATGATCTCTGGGTCCTGGGATCGATCCACCTCAGGTTCCCTGTTCAGAGGGGAGCCTGCTTCCCTCTCTCTCTGCCTGCTTCTCCACCTACTTGTGATCTCTGTCTGTCAAATAAATAAATAAAATCTTTAAAGAAAAAAAAGATATATACAATGTTAAAAATAGAGCTACCCTAAGACCCAGCAATTGCGCTACCAGGGATTTACCCCAAAGATACAAATGCAGTGATTCGAAGGGGCACATGCACCCGAATGTTCATAGCAGTGATGTCCACAACAGCCAAACTGTGGAAGGAGCTGAGATGCCCTTCAACAGACGAATGGATAAAGGTGTGGTCCATATACACAATGGAATATTCCTCAGCCATCAGAAAGGATGGACACTCTCCATTTGCATCAGCATGGATGGGACTGGAGGGGATTATGCTGAGTGAAGTAAGTCAAGCAGAGAAGGTCAATGATCATATGGTTTCACTCATATGTGAAGCATAAGAAACAGGGCAGAGGATCATAGGGAAGGGAGGGGGAAAACCAAATGTGAAATCATCAGAGAGGGAGATGAACGATGAGAGACTCTAAACTGGGAAACAAACTAAGGGTTGCTGGAGGGGAGGGGGTTGGGGATGGGGAAACTGGGGGATGGGCCTTAAGGAGGCACGCGTTGTGATGAGCACTGGGTGTTAAATGCAACTGACGAATTATTGAACTCTACATCTGAAACTAATGATGTACTTACATGTTGGCTAATTGAATTTAAATTAAAAAACGAAAAAGACACAATGAGCTAATGATAGTATATGACATAAAATGCATGATATATGTAATAAAATATACACATATAATAAGATAAGACTTGCTTTTCTGGAGAACCCTGAATGACACAAGGGCCTGCCTTAAACATTGCCTTCCTGATTTCCCTGTTTGAAATTGTAGCTCCATCCCCTGCTTTGTGACCCTGACCCAGACTACAGCCTGCCTTAGTACTGATTTTACTTCTTCGTCATCTGTCTTCTTCACTGGAATGAGGGCAGAACTGTGGTCGGTTTTGCTCACTGTTGTTTCCCCAGGACTTGAAACAGGGCCTGGCAAACAGTAGGCACTCGCTAAATGCTGAATGAACAAGTCGAGGGTAGCATCAATAAATGCAGGCGAGTCTTCCCAAGCGCCAGTCCGTTCCGCTCCAGACGTAACGCAGTTCCTAGAAACCTGGATGCGGCCTGTGTCCCGTTGTCCCCCAGGAAGGAACAGGGGAGGCAGGGTGAGCGTGTCTGGATCATCTCAGTGGACTGCGGGGCCCGTGGGGGCGGCCACAGTTGTCTGGTACCTGCCCGGGCGCTGAGGGCAGGCCAACAGAGGCTGGCGCGTGAGTGAGAGCCTGTAGAGAAGGTTCTCGGGCATGAGCACTCTGGATAGGCTGGTCGGCTTTTGAAAAGCTACTTACAGACGAGTTGTTCCCTAGCTTGTTCCTAGAGCTCTGGGAGGGGCAGTCTCTCTGGCGCCAGCAAGGCCCCGAGAGGGCAAAGTGGCAGAAAATGAAAGGTGTGGTGGCTCCGTCATCGCCCTAGCCAGAGCCAGTCTCCCCCTCTCAGCCTCAGCAGGGGTGGCCGGACAAGGCTTCCCGCGGGCCTCTGGCCAAGTGCGGCCCTCCGATGTCCAGCCAGAGGGACGTAGCCCTTCTGCTCTACCTGCATAGACACTGCCCTACTGCTGGGGACCTCACCAGAACCTCAGGGACCCCACACGCCTGCCCTAGAATATGAGGAAGGGGTCTCCGGGGTCAGCCAGCTCCCCTCACAGCCCCAGTTCCTGGGCTGGGAGTGGTCAGACTGGGGGCCTCAGAGACTGGGGAGAAGGAGGCTGGTCCTGCCGAAGCCCAGAGCGGCGGTGGCGAGGAATCTCTTGGAATCTTTGGAATTACAGAACAATCCTTTGTCACGTCACAGACTAATCACTGCACCCACACAACCCCGCTGCGAAGCCCAACACGCTGGTGGAATTCCCGTGAACTTGTGAAGTGCTCTGAGTGAAGTAGGAGTGTTATCCGGTACAAACCTCACCCACAACCTGAATAGTTTCGTATTTTATTACTGATAATCACTGTGCTCTACTTTGTCCATAATAGTAGTATTAAGTATAAATAATACAAATAATATGATATAGTTATGCTCTATTATCAATAATAAAGTATTTATTAAGAAATAACTGGTATCTGGCATACTACTAATTATCCCACTTTTCCAGTGTGGCAACGGAGGCTTGGGGGACCAATACTGTGCTTGAGATCAGGGAGCAGAAAAGACAGACTTTTCATGTGCAGTGTCGCTGTTTTCTAAATGGTGCCCAGTTTCCATATTTATTTAAGAAATGCTCTTCGGGCCAGAGCTGGACAGGCCACACCAACTACGTGGCAGGGTAAGAACTGCCCTGGGCCTGTAGCCTGTGCGGTGTGGTTGGGAGCGTGATCAGGGCAGCTGCGGGGTCCGTGGACCCCGGGTTCTCTGCTGGTCCCCACACTTACTGGGTGCTGAGTGCTGAGCTCCCCTGGTGTCTCCTTGTCTGTCAGACAGGGCTGGCGCCTGATCTCCCATCTGGCCGGAGGTGATGGGTGAGGTCACGGACCTGGGTCAGCAGGCACTGAACACGGCAAGCAACCCCAAAGGCCCGGGACATTATTCCTTGCAGCCAGTTAGGAGGAGGAAGGACTCCATGGGGGCTCCCTCCACCATCTCGCACCTCCGCTCTTGGAGATACCCTGGGGGTGGGGATCCAGAGCACAGGTAGGGGAAGGGCAAGTGGCAACGGCTCAGCCATTTCTGAACACATCCCTGTCTCACTTTCTACAGGTGAGGGGTGGCCCATGTCCCCCACCCCGGGTGCCAGTGGGAAAGGCAGTCTCTGACTCCCCAGACCAACTCCACACGGTGATGCAAAGGTTGCTGGCCCTCCGTGCCACCCGCACAAAGCACAGGTGGGTTGTAGACATCCGCTACGGCTATAAAAGGTCAAGCCTCTAGCCATTTGAGGGTGTCATAGATTGAATATGTTCCCCCAGATTTATATGTTGAAATCGCAATGCCCAGTAACTTCAAAATGTGACTGTATTTGGAGATGGGGCTTTAAAGGGATCATTGTGGATAAATGAGGTCGCATGTGTGGGCCCCCGTCCTATGGCTGGTGTCCTTATGAGGAGAGAGACATGCCAGGGGCTCACACAGGGCTGCCATGTGCAAGCCTAGGGGAGAAGCCGCAGGAGAAACCAACCCTGCGACACCTCGAGCTTAGAATTCAGCCTCCGGGACCATGGGAAGACAGATTTCTGTGGTGCTTTGCCATGGTGGCGGGAGCAAACCAATGCAGTGAATTGGGGGGGGGGGCTACAAAAAGCTCCCCCTGGGCCAACGCCCCTCGCCTGAGACGCCCCAAGACACCCAGATCCTGCCGCAGCCACGCAGCCACCCAACAGGGAATCACGTTTGTTCTTTTCTGGATTAAGTGCCAGGTACGGAAAGCTGCTGGGATTCCGGACCAAGGGCAGTGGCTGGTCTGGCCCAGAGGGAGGCCTAGAGATGACAGAACGGAGCCATCCCATCTCAGAATCCCACCACCTGATGCGGAGCAGCCCACCCAGAGAGGACCAGGGAAGGAGACCCGGTGACCAAGCGGGGACCTTACCTTGCACAGTGAAACAGAGCCCAGAGTTCCCGCAGATAACTCTTGGTTGATGGCCAGGGGCTGGTGAACTTTCTGTGAAGGCCCAGATGGGAAATATTTTACCCTCTGTGGGTCATAGGAGCTCTCTCACACTCCTTTCATTGGATTTTACGACTCTTCCAAAGGTAAAACCCATTCTTGCTTTGCCGGCCCCGCAAGAGCATGTCTGGCTCTGTGGGTTGTGGTTTCTCAGCCCCTGGTCTGCTCTGCTCCCCGGGACTGGCAAATTTAAGACAGTGACAGCAGAGCATGACCCCGATGTGCACCCTGTGTGGGGGCTCAGGTTGAACACCCACGAAGCAGGCCCTGCTGTCATCTTTACTGGAGTCTCAGGAAGGTGGCACCAGCCTCACAGGCATCTCTTGAGGTCCCTGAGTCTTAAGTTTCCGCATTATGGCTAAAACTTGGGCCACTAGGCCGGTCACTGGAGGCTCCGTTGTTGATTTTCTGGGAGGAGGGCCTGCTCCCTGAGCTGGGCCGGCGTGGGGCCCCCTCCCGGCCACGCGGGGCTCCTGGTGGCAGGTGAGACTCCCCAAGTGCCTGAAGGCCTTCCGCGTGGCCGGCTCTCGCAGGGCTCTCCCCGGTGTGGAATCCCTGGTGCCCGGTCAGCGTGGGCCGGTGGCTGAAGGCCTTGCTGCACTGCGCGCACTGACAGGGCTTCTTGCCAGTGTGGACCCTGCCGTGCTGGACCGGGGTGGACTTGCCGCACACGCCGCACTGCGAGGGCCGCTCATCGCTGTGGATGGCCGGGTGCTGGAACAGGAACGACACCTTCCGGGAGCTGCACCCGCACTGGCCCAGCGGTGCGGCTTCTCGCCGGCGTGGCTCTGCAGGTGGTAGAGAGAGGCGCCTTCTGGCTGAAGGCCTTGCCCGGGAAGGACCGCTCCCCGATGTGTGTGCGCTGCTGGACGGCCAGGTAGGCCTCTGGCTGTAGGACCTGCCGCAGGCACTGCACTGGGCCGGCCTGTCGCCGGGGTGGCTGCGCGGATGCCCGGCGAGCTGCACGTTCTGGCTGAAGGCCTTGCCGCGTGGGCGCAGCGCGAGGGCCTGTCGCCGGGCTGGAGCCTCTTGTGCAGCATGAGCGCGGACGACCTGGTGAAGCGCGCCCCGCACCGCCGGCACGGGTTCGGCTTCTCGTCCCTGCACCTCTGCTGCTCCGCTAGCGTCGGGCTCTGCGCCAGCGCCTTGGCGCTCTCGGGGGCACCCACAGGCCGCTCACCCGTGTGCGTGCGGTGATGGCGGGCCAGGCCGGACTTCTCGCGGAAGGCCTTCCCGCGCACCCGGTATGTGTGGGGCCGGCGCCCGCGGGGGCCCGCGGGTGCCCGAGCAGGGACGAGCGTTTGCTGAAGCACGTGCCGCACACGTGGCACGCGAACGGCTTCTCCACGGTGTGGAGGCGCTGGTGGTCCACCAGCTTGGTGACGAGCGTGAAGGCCTTGCCACGGTCGCCGCACGGGTAGGGCCGCTCGCCCGTGTGCGTGCGCTGGTGCCCGACCAGCTGCATGTTCTGCACGAAGGCGCGGCGGTAGGGCGGCTCGCGGGTGTGTGCGCGCCGGTTCGCGGCCAGCGTGGTGTCTGGTGGAAGTGTCGCCCGCACTCGCTGCACACGAAGGGCTTGTTCAGGGGGTGCGCCAGCTGGGCCCACTGTGCAAAGGCCTCCCCGCACTCCCCGCACAGGCAGGGCTCCTGACCACCGTTGGGGGCTCCCCGGGCACCCTCGTGGTCGGGCTTCCGCGGCTTACAGCGGTGGGGGCCCCTGCCTTCTGGGACTCCTAGCTGGGCGTAGCTGGGCTGATGCTCTCCTGGGGCCCTTCCTGGAGGCCCCTCGGCCTCTCCCGGTGCCAGAGTGCCAGAGGCGGCTCCCTCCCAGCTCTTCCAGGGCCAGCCCAGAGGATGCTCTGGGGGAAATGGCTTCCTCTGGGCCGTCCCTGTCAGGCCTGGATTCCAAATCTGAAGGAGCCCCAACACACGCACGTCACCTGCGTGGCCTTCTCCCAGGGCTAGAAGAGCCAAGAGAAACCCCCTCAAGCACTTGCTGAGGGTTCTAGGATAAGGCCTGATGGCTGGCGCAGGGGACTGATGTTTGTGCCCCCCCATTCAGATGTTGAAATCCTAAACCCCAGGTGATAATGTTAGCAGGGGGGGCTTTGAGAAGGTGAGTAGGTTAGGAGGGCTGAGTGCCCTCCCAGAAGGGTCCCCAGAGAGTTCCCTCCCACCTGCCTCCCTGTGAGGACACAATGAGAAGTCATTGGTGGTGAACCAGAAAGAGGGACCTTTCCACAATGGTTGTTCTTACCTAGTGAGCGCAGGTTCTGGAAAATCTCTAGCATCACATCTCTGTACAGGTCCCTCTAAGCTGGCTCCAGCTGCTGCCACTCCTGGGTGAAGGTCACCAATTCCTGCAACCACAAAGTCATCTGGTCCACCCAGGCCTGTGGGGGAGGTGGGACAGGGAGCTGGCTTCAGTGGGTCATCCCTGGGAGGACCCCCTACACACCAGCACAGCGCAGGGGGAACATAGTAGGTACTCAAGAAACATCAGGTGAGATTATGATGCCCATTATTGTAACAGGGCTGGAGTTTGAGGCCAAGTCCCTGGGTTTGTTGATTCTTTATGAGGACACACAGGACTCCGAGTCATACTTGTGGCTGCCCTGCCCCAGGTGCTAGGGAGATGGGCTGTGGAGGGGACTCAGGCAGGCAGGGCCTCAGTCGACTCTGTCCCCCCGCGAGAAGGAGGGCGAGGGCACAACACGACTTACCAGGGCCTCGTTGGCCAGCAGCTGGGTGGCCATCCCTTCACTGCCCAAAGTGACGGGGGCCTGGTGGCTGAGTCTGGGGGCTGATGGGGTGAGGTGGAGGGAGAGAAAGAGAGGGAGGACAGTGAGGAACCAGGCCCAGCGCTGCTCTATACACACATGCACACACCCTGCCCCCCTTTTCTCATGGGGGGATGAGAAACATTTCTCAGGGGATGCTCAGAGAAACACACAGACACATGGCAAGCACAGCGCAGGGGCTCACACCCACCAGACCCCCGCAGTGTGGCGGAAGTGGGCAGTGGAGACATGCCTCCAGGCAGGCTCGGACCCAGGCCCGCTCTCCCTATGCACCCCCACCACCCCTGACCCGGCTCCTGGGGCACTTTCCTCCGGTGTTGGTGTCTAATGATACACAAGTACCGCAGTACAAAACATGGTATATCGTGGTACAAACTAGAGACTGTATCTACGTGTAAAACGTGTACTCGATACGCACAGCACTAGATACTAGACATGCAGGCCTATACACACCCACTGTCTCTCTCTCTACACCGCGTTTACTAGTATAGAAGGTACACACATGCTCTAAAGACCAGAGTAAATGCCACAGATACGCATACAAAACATATATATGAATGGGTACACATGGCCTGTATGTGAGGGGTGTAGAGAAGTACTGAATGTCACATGTACAGTACACGTGGTCAGTCACACACTAGACCACATCTACCTGTGTATGTGTGACCGTTTTCTCTGAGGCCTGTGATGGCATGGAATCCCACACACTGAACACTGTATACGCGCGGGTGAGATACGTGTAAACGATGACACGTGTCATTGTTCTGAATACCGTGCGCACCACATGCGTACGTGTGCGTGTGAGCAGTCGACACACAGTACCCCAGGAACAGGCACAGAAGGTGGACAAACACTACTGTACGTACTCACAAACAAGGTGTATATATGTGCATACACTGAATACCGTACATACGGTTATGTAAGGTGTATATGTACGCACACATGAAATACCGTAATTGCACTAATATACACGTGTATGCCTCTAGATTCTGTATTTCAATGACTCCAACGTACCATACACTGAAAGAAGGCATGCTTTTATCTAAGGGGGAAAAATCTGCCAATTAAACCGAATTGCTCTCCTTCTGCTCACACTGAAACGACTCAGAACACAGCTCTACAGCTGTCTGGCTTCCCCACTGCATGGCCTGGCACACCCCATGTTGGAGACCACGGTCCTGACACAGCTCAGCCCCCGGGGCCAGGCTGCCCTGCCTGCCGCTCCCTAGCGGTGTGCCTGGGCAGGTCACTTAGACTGTTTCCTCATCTGGAAGGTGAGGGACCTAAGACCCCTGCTTTGTAGGGTTGTTGTGAAGTGGTACCTGCACAGGGCTTAAGTGTGGTTATTGCATTAACTCCCCCACCCTTGTAGGGGCGAGGGGGCTTTTCATTTTGTGCCTCAGTTTCCACATGTGCAAATGGGGGGAAATCCTAGTGCGAAGGGCACAGGGCTCCTGTAGGGTTCAAGGAGATGACAGGGTGTCTCTCCGGTTTCCGCAGGCGTCCGCGGCAGCATTGCCGGGAGTTCCAGAAGCCCCCGGGGCCCGCCCCCGCGAGTTCGAGCCGGTCTTCCCGGGCGGGCCCCGGGGGGTCTGCACCTACGACAGCCCCGCGTGTCACAGGGCTGGAGTTTGAGGCCAGGTCCCTGGGTTTGTTGATTCTTTATGAGGACACACAGGACTCCGAGTCATACTTGTGGCTGCCCTGCCCCAGGTGCTAGGGAGACGGGCCCCGTGGAGGGGACTCAGGCGGGTAGGGGCTCAGTCGACCCTGTCCACCCGACGCGGGCGCCGTGGGAGAGCGGCCCACGGTCCGTGAGGCGCTGACTCAGGCACGCAGCTAGGGGATGCTCCGAAACTGCTGGTGGCAGCGCTGCCGCTACTATTACCTAAACAACAGCGACGAGAGCAGCTCCGACGGATGGAGCTCTGCGTGCCACCCCCGCACAGGTGCTGTCCACACCCGCTGTCCGGGCGGGGAAACCGAGGCACGGAGGGGCGGGGCTCACAGCCCCTTCCGGGCCCCTCCCGCGATCCCGGGTGCGTGATCTTCCCCACGACGACAACCTGGCGGGCGAGTGAATCCGGCGGGCGGCGCGGACCCACCCCGCCACGGGTCCGGGTGAGCACACGGTCTGCGCCTGCGCGCCTGGCCGCTCCCGCCCCGCCCCTGCGCCGCGCGGGACCCCGCCCCCCTCCGCGCTCCCGGACGCCTCCGCGTGGGAGGAGACCGAGGCGAGGAGGAGGGAGGAGATGGGGATGGGAGTGGGGGAGGAGCTTGGAGGGAGCGGAGGGGAGAAATGGAGGGAAGGCTTGGAGGAAGGAGGGTGGAAGGGAGGAGGATAAGGAGGGAAAAACGGGAGGGGCTTGGAGGAGGGAGGGGGAAGGCAAGAGGGAAGAGGACTGGGAGGGTAGGCGAGGAAGGGCTTGGATGCGGGAGTGGGGAGAAATGGGGGTGGGGAAGAGCTTGGAGGGAGGAGGAGAGGGGAGGGGCTCAGAGAGGGGAGGAGGGAGGAGGAAAGGCTGCGGAGGCAGGCAGGGGCTTGGGTGGAGAAGTGGGGAGTAGAGGGGAAGGGCTTGGGAGGAGGAGGGAGGGGTAAAGGGAGGGGCAAGCGGGAGGAAGTGGGAGGAGAGGACTGGGAGGGAAGAGGGGAAGAGGCGTGGAGGGGCCGTGGGAAAGGGGGCTGTGGAAGCTAGGGGAGAGGTGGGGGGCGGGGAAGCGGGGTGGGGGGAAGAGGGTAAGAGGAGGGTGGGGAAAGAAGAGGGGAAGGAAGGGGAGCAGCCTCCGCAGTACGGAAAAGAACGAGGGGGTGATGCGTTCGAACCGGGTGGGAGCAGCCTCTCTGGCCCCTGGTGCTCCTGCGCTCCGACCCCGACCTGTGTGGTTGCACCTCTGAGCCTCGGTTTTCTCACCTGCCGGGAGACTGCGAGGGAGACCTGCTGTAGGGTTGCTCTGTGGGTTGCACGCGTTCGTTCCCGCGGCGTTCCCGGAGGGCGCCCCGCAGAGGACCCCCTCCAGCGGCGCTGGCCGGCGGACCCTCGCGCGCCCGCGGAAAGGTTCTGCATCCGCCCCGCGGCCGCAGGTGGCTTTGAGCTCTTGAAATGTGGCCAGTGCGGCCGCGGCGCTGAATTTGCGGCTGTGCCGTGTTTTAATTAACTTACAGTGTCCTGGCTCTGCGTGGCTACCGGCTCCGCTTTCAACGGGCAGCCCTAAGGTCTAGGTCTCTTCACTGTATGGGCCGAGCTTCTCTTGCACTTGTACCAGTGGGGGGGCCTCCTTCACACCCCGCAGCGCAAGACGGACGACAGCAGTTCGCGCTCCCTGGAGCCCTTGGTGTGGACTAACCCACTGGTGCCTCACCACGTGTGTCTCGGGGTGCCTCTTGCGGTGTGTCCGGATGACTTTATTACTACTACCGCTTACTGAGAGCGTACTGTGTCCGGCCCCCGGAGAGACTCCGGACACCCCTGTAATGTTTAACTGCAGGAGGAGGAGGCTTAGGTGTAATGAATTTGGGAAAGGCCAGAGGGCAGGGTCAGCAAGAAGGGGATGGCATGCGGTTGTGTTTTTGTCTCTACTTGGATCTAAGCTAGAAAATCCTGGAACTCACGGAGAACGGATGGGCAGAGCGCAGGTCACCTGCCCCGGAGGCTCCGCCTACCGCCCAAGGGGCGCCTCCCACCCCACCCCACCCCACCGTCCCACACTACCTCTTCTTAGGAACTGGGGCTGGGTTTTTTTTCTTTTCTTTTGTTTTCCATTGCTCCTTTCTCTTTTCTGCCCCCCGCCTGCCTTTCCATTTTCCTTTAAATTTTTTCTCATTTTGGATATTAAAAACGGCACATCTTTTTTTTTTTTCTTTCTTTCTTTTTTTTTTTTTTTCAGCACCTGCTGTGAAGAGTCTGTTTTCCCCGTCCTTGAATCTGCGCTGTCTGGGTAGCTTGCTTTGATCAACAGAATGTGGGAGAAATGATGCCTTAGGATTTTGTAAGTTAGATCTTTTGATCATGTGTTCGCTCCCCCACACCACCAAGCAGGTCTCTGACACTGGCTGGGGGTTGGAGGCCCTGTCCACCTAGAGGAGGTGTCCATTTGAAATAGCTAACCGGCACCTTCCAAAGTGATTTCTCTGTTGGCTCTCCCACCGCTGATGTCTCAGAACGCCTCTCTTAATTACTGCCGCCCCCCCCCATCGTGGGCAGCAGCCGGCTGTGAGCTCCTGAATTTTGAGATCTTAACTAACATTGGAGAAGGTCAAAGTGTGTGTGTGTGGGGGGGGTGAAGACTGCTCATTGTCCCCCAGTATCTCGCCTCGACAGTGCTAGAACCCCTAAGTTTGAGCGGCATTTCCCAAGCTCCCTTGCAGCTAGGTGTGGCCTTGCAACTAGGTTCTGTCCCTGGAACGTCTGGTGGCCCTGGGTGAGGGCTGTCAGGCAGTGAGTGTACTGCTGCATTCAGACTCTTGCCTTGCCACTCCCTCATTAAGGAACTTTGGGAAAGTGACTTAAATTCTCTACAGCTTAGTTTTTTCATCTGTACGGTGGGGAGAAGGGATAGCATCTACCTTACACGGTTGTGGTGAAGGACAAACAGAGCCTAGCGGTGGAGCATTTAGAGCAGTTCTTGGCAAGTAGGCTCTCCTCCGTGTGGTCATTATCATTGTAAAACTTTTACTATCACCTCCTAAGGTTGATGTAAAGGTTTTTTTTTGTTAAGATTTTATTTATTTATTTGTCAGAGAGAGCAAGCACAGGCAGACAGAGTGGCAGGCAGAGGCAGAGGGAGAAGCAGGCTCTCTGCTGAGCAGGGAGCCCGATGTGGGACTCGATCCCAGGATGCTGGGATCATGACCTGAGCGGAAGGCAGCCGCTTAACCAACTGAGCCACCTAGGCATCCCGATTGATGTGAAGTTCAAGGGCAATCCTGCTCCATGCGTGTTAGCAGAACAAGTCTCCCTACTGTCTATTGGTCCCCCAAGACCAGGGAGAGATACTGGGAGTACCCTCACTCACCACCACCACCCCCCAGCATGGCCACTCCCAGGGTGAGAGTGGATTTTCCATTTCCTTCATCATGGATACTCATCCGCCCTGTAAATATTTCCCAAAGCTTCAACATTCATAGGAGGAATCTTTCTTTTGCCCAAGTTTCTTTAAAGCCTGCCTATGTGGATGTGGTGTTTATTATAGGTGATCACCTGCTTCCCAGAGAGGGTGAGAGGTGGGAGAGAAGTGGAGGGAAAGGAGAGGCAGGTGTGAAGCTGGCATTTTTCCACTGTCGAATTTAATGTCGCACAGGGAGGTTGGTGTGAGCAGAGGTGTATGGAAAGGGGGAGGAGATACTTGGGTCAAGAAGGAGCCTGAGTGGTTTTTTTCTTCTTTCCCCCTTAGCGGTGGGAGAGAGGCCATCTAAGAAATAAGGTGGATGCGTAATATTGGAAAATACTTTGATTTCTTGCATCTGCTGATAAGCAGGAACCTCAAGGGACAAGAGGCTTTGGGGTGAGCAGAGAGTCATTATTTCCAGAAATATCTGAGCCCCTCCTCTGTGCCAGACCCGTTCTAGGAGCAGGGAGTCCCGCAGTGAGCAAACCAAGGCCCTCCTCTTATGAGGCCACGAGTGCTAATTTCTGAGCATGGTCGGAGGTAATGAGGGGGAGCATGAAGGGAGGCTGCTTTGGCTTTGGGGTCAGGGAGGATCTCTCTGAGATGGTGACTTAGAGCAGAGCCCTGAGGAGCAAATATACACAGTTGACAGCACGATGTCTGTACAGGTTATTAGTCTATTGAGACGCTCCTGTGAAAGCCCGTGAGGAGTTGACGGGGCGCCTGACTCAGCTGCCTTGTCCCGTCCTGCAGGTCACCGAAAGGGTGCTGGCTGTCCACAACTAAAATACTGGCTCCTACTGCTGTGCGGGTTGCTGACTTACTGGAATTCTTCAGTGGGAGAGACAGAACAAAGGTACTTACCCCATCTTACCTGAAACTGGGATCCTCATGGTTCCGTTCAAAAAGTAACAGTGAAATTAAACGAGCCACAAGGATAGTCTAGAAAATAAGTCAGCGTGCCTCCCGTGCATTGACCACTCAGATTTCTTTTTTTTTTCTTTTTAATATGTAGGGACATGACTTTATTTTATTTTATTTTATCTTAAAAAGTGGTTTTTAGGGGGCGCCTGGGTGGCTCAGTGGGTTAAGCCTCTACCTTCGGCTCAGGTCATGATCTCAGGGTCCTGGGATCGAGCCCCGCATTGGGCTCTCTGCTCAGCAGGGAGCCTGCTTCCCCGCCTCCTTCTGCCTGCTGCTCTGCCTACTTGTGATCTCTATCTGTCAAATAAATAAATAAAATCTTAAAAAAGGGGGGTTTTAAAAAATAATATTTATTTTTAGAGAGAAAGTGAGTGAGCAGGGTGGAGCGGCAGAGAGAGAGGGAGAGAGAGTCCTAAGCAGACTCTGGGCTGAGTGCAGAGCCCGACTTAAAAAGTAGTTTTAAGCCACCATACCTCTCATGTCGACATTGTGTCCCATTCTTTTTTCATTTTATCCTAGTTCTTTAAGTTTACCTACTTTTGTGCTATTTCTCATTATTCACTGAAGAGCTTATTTGATACAAAACTCAAAGGGGACAAAAGAATATATGACAGAAAAGCAGGGTGCTCTCTCTCTCTCTTCTAACACCGGGTTCTTTTCTGGCAACCACCACTTGGGAGCCTCCAAGAGATGTTGTCCATGTACATATACACCCCCCCACATCTCATCGGATCCTAACAGGGCCAGCAAAGGAGGGACTCAAATGGTAGGACTGTCTTTCCCTTGGCTGTTGGTCCACATCCGAGGGAGGGTTTCCACGGCAATCAACCATCTCTCACCGTTGGAAAGGAGAGACGGGTTGGCTGCCCAAGAATGGATCCGGGATCCTCTGGGTGAAGAGGACTGCCGTAGAGACCCAGAACAAAGACCAAACAGAGGAGACACAGCCAGCCGTGCCTCAGCCCCACTCCCCTCGGGATTGGGCAGTCCTGGGGTGAACCTGGGGAGGGGAGGCGCCTCTCCTGGTGTTGAAGAACTTCCAGAGAGAGTCTGCCCCACGGAGCAGGACAGGGACAGGCTCTAGAGCCAGTCTCTCAGGTCTGCATCCCAAGCTGCGATTTACTGGCTGCGTGAGCCAGGTGACTCGGTTTAATAGTGATCAGAAGGTGTTGGGCGTCAGGGCCGAGCAAGACTATTCCCAGCCCGTCTCTGGGAGGGGCACTCACCTTCTCCAAATCCCTTTTTAAATAATATTATTTTATTTTATTTCTGGAAAGTTAATAAGTAAACGTATTTTCTTTGTCAAAGGTCAGAACATATTGATAAAGCAAGACTTCCGGGGGCTCTCACTTCGTCAGCGCAGCCCTCTGCTCTGGAGGTGAGTAGCTGGTGGATTTGGGGCACACTGGGAGGCACTTTTCTTCCTCATGTACAGATGTGTGTGAGTGCCCAGAGAAATAGATGTAGCTTTTGTGTGCATGTCTGGGAATCATTGATTCCGAGCTTCACCTTCCCTATCCGTAGAACAAGCCTGGCTAATATTAGCCATCCCATAATAACAATGCCAAATATATATGGGTCTTTTACTATGATATATGCACTATTATGGCTGAACAGTTGTAATAATTAAATCTATGTGTCATATTTGTTTGATGCTAAGGTGCCTCCCCCTTTTTTTTACATTCTAACATCTTTGACTTAGAAATATGCCTTCATATTGTCAGTATCTTTGGATTTTAGGATTTTAACTTTTTATCTTATAAGCAATACATGTGGAAGCAAAACTGTCACACTCATGGCGTACCGTATTCAGGAAGAAAAATTAGTTTGCTCCCTGAGATTAACCAAATCTAACAGGGCCTCCCTGTCTAGTCCTGATCCCCAGATAATAAAACACTTGTTGTAAATCTGTAATCCGTGGTAAAAACAAACAAACAAACAACAAAAAAACAAAAAAACAAACAAAAAAAAAACCCCAGTAACACCTGAGTTTTGCCTTGCTGAGACTTGATCTGTCTCCTGGCTTTGATCCTCATTTAACAAAACTATGGGTTTTTCATCATGAATGAATACGTGTAACCTCGAGAAACTTGCTAATCTTGTGAGCCTTTTCTCACAAGCATCGGTCGAGTTTTAAATTTGCTAAACCTTTTCGTATGCGTCTATGCATCCATAGAAGATACTGGACGTTGTATTGTCTGTAGTTAGGATTTCGTATGAGTGATGTCATACTGCATCTGTGGCTCTGCAGTTTGCTTTTTTCCATGAGATGATGTGTCTTCAAGATCTTTCCATATCGGTCCACAAAGATCTGTTTTGTTGTATGAAGTGAGGGTAAGGATATTACCCAACTGACAGCGTGGAGAGGACGCGTATTTCCTAAGCAGACTTGGCAACTCTGTCATTTTTCTCTTTCACCCCAGACACCCCCCCCGCAAAGTGACTAAATTCTTCAAGGTTTTAGGCAACTAGGTGCATTTTCTCACTTCAGTCATCGTCTTTTCCCCTGCAGAATAAACTGAAGGATTTTCAGTAGTAGCAAAATAAGAAGGTCTTAGGTGACATATTGCCCTGGGTTAAATTCTAGCTGTTTGCAAGTTGAATTTGGGCCTTTCCCAAGAGATCTGAGGCTCCCAAATGATCAGTCTCTGGATGCAACCTTAATGTCTGCTAGTTGGGGGAAAGACCATGCAGCAACATAGTGGGATTAATTTCCTGTAGTTTTTTTTTTACATTTTTTCAAGTTTTATTTATTTACTTGCCAGAGAGAGAGAGAGAGAGAGAGAGCGAGCACAAGCAGGGAAGGGCAGGCAGAGGGAGACACACCTGACATGGGTTCCATCCCAGGACCCTGGAATCATGACCTGAGCCAAGAGCAGATGCTTAATCGACTGAGCATTCAGGCACCCCTCCCTGTAGTTGTTTAAAAGAATAAACAGATTCTTCTCTTTGTGGAATGATCCTTGCTGACAGGATTCCTTGCTTGACATCACAGCCCTGTCCTCTGGGCCACAGCTGAGGGACCAGAGTGGGGAACAGGTCAGCTGCCCACGGAACAGTCTCATGGCAGAGTTCTGCTCAGTAAGGACTCCTTGATCTTAGATGACTCAACTGTGCAGACCACGAGCTGCATCCAGCCCACCCATGTGTCGGTTCAGTTCACTCATCTTTTTAATTTGATGAGTTGCCATTGTTAAGATATCGGGATATTTTATGTTTACAAACATCACTTATTGTTCACTCAGTCCTTGAAAAGAACATTCATAGACCATCAGGGTGTGTCAAACAATGTTCTACGTGCTAGGGGCTCAGGGATGAATTAGAAACCCACAGCCCCTACCATCATGGAGTCTACATTCTAGAAGGGAAGGAAGGCAATAAGCAAGAATATATATAATATAATGAGCTCCAGCTTCTTTAGCGAATTTGGAATATCACCCTCCAGGCCAACAGCTCCATGAGAAGATAGAAAAGTAGGTAAGAGTCAGACTTCAGTGACTGGAGCTGATCAAAGGGTTCATATCAGAGGCTCAAACCTTCCTGCTCTTGAAAAGGTGTAGAAATAGTCTTCTTAGGAGAAGGGGTTATGCCTCCGGTATCGTGGCTGTTCCCTGCAATGGCCAGCACATAGTGGGTGCTTTTTGAACGTCTGTCTCTTGAGTGATCAGAGTAGCTGCAGCTTCCCTCGTGACCAGATCTTTGGGAAAAACAAACATATTCATCCATCCATCCATCCATCCATCCGTCCCAGTGTGGGTGGATCTTATGCCAGGGACTCATTCTTGAAGACCTTGGATAACTCAGAACTCACATAACTCAAGAATAGTCCTAACAAAATGGTTGACATGTCTCTTCACTAGATAAAGTGATAATATAATAACAAGTATAGTTTACGATGTACACAATTCAAAAGTATGGATTTTATGGACTCTGAAAAACAATCTGAGGGTTTTGAAGGGGCGGGGGGTGGGAGGTTGGGGGAACCAGGTGGTGGGTATTAGAGAGGGCACAGATTGCATGGAGCACTGGGTGTGGTGCAAAAACAATGAATACTTTTATGCTGAAAAGAAATTTTAAAAAAAGAACAAAAAAAAGTATGGATTTTTTTTTAAGGAATTTTAAGTTGTAAGACTTCTTCTCACTTCAAAAAATACTCCCAATGCTCATGATTTCAAATGTTTATGATTTAGGTTAGCATAAAATATAGCCATGCTTGGGGCACGTGGGTGGCTCAGTGGCTTAAAGCCTCTGCCTTTGGCTCAAGTCATGATCTCAGGGTCCTGGGATTGAGCCCTGCATCGGGCTCTCTGCTCAGTGGGGAGTCTGCTTCCTCCTCTCTCTCTGCCTGCCTCCCTGCCTACTTATGATTTCTGTCAAGTAGAATCTTTAAAAAAATATATAGCCATGCTGTATTTATATAAATCTACAATAATATCTTTCTTGTGACCCCACCTCATAACATAAAAATAGGGTCTTGACAATAATTCACATATACTTATGTAACACTCCCATTTCCCCCCAGCCCAAGGTAACCATCAGCCTGAATCCTGGGCACTTTCCCCCTGATTTTCTTTTTGTACATTTCCCCCCTCAGAGATGCTCTGGAAACTCTGCGTTAATAATTCCATTCAGGTTATAGTCAGGCTCTGCTGTCCTAAGAGCCAAAGTTGCCTCTTAAAAATGACTCTGCAGTTTTCTCCCTCATCTGCTTTCATCCCGCACTCCTCAAAGCCCAGAGAGCTTTGTTTCCAGGCAACAGCAGGGCTTTCCCCAGGCAGGTGGGTTCTTTGAAAAAGGGAGAGAGGGTGAGGGTGGCAAGGGGGGAAAGGGGGGAGAGGGAGACAGAGACAGAGAGAGGGAGAGAAAGAGGGAAGGAGGGGGGAGGGAGAGAGGCGCAGAGAGAGAGAGAGGCAGAGAGAGAGAGGGAGGGAGGGAGAGAGGCAGAAAGAGGGACATACAGAAAGAGGCAGAGGCAGAGAAAGGGAGGGAGAGAGAAAGAAGGAAGGGAAGAGAGAGGCAGAGAGGGAGACACACATAGAGACGGAGGCAGAGAGAGAGAGGGAGACAGAGATAGAGGCAGACAGAGAGACACAGAGAGACAGAGTGAGGGAGAAAGAGAGAGGGAGGGAGAGGGAGAGAGACAGAGGGAGGGAGAGAGAGGCAGAGGGGAGCTAGAGCCCTCTCCAGCTAATCCACCCAGAGGTTCAGCACCACGGACAGCGCAGACCTGGCCGGTTCAGCACCGCGGACAGTGTCAGGAGCCCACTGGCTCTGCTGCATACACGTGCTCTTCTCTCCTCCTGTTCCCTCCTCTTCTTCCTTATTCTTTCTTATTTTTTAATTTTTTAAAAGATCTTATTTATTTATTTGACAGAGGGAGAGAGATCACAAGTAGGCAGAGAGAGAGGAAGGGAAGCAGGCTCCCTGCCTAGCAGAGAGCCTGTTGTGGGACTCGATCCCAGGACCCTGGGATCATGACCTGAGCTGAAGGCAGAGGCTTAACCCACGGAGCCACCCAGGAGCCCCTACATGTGCTCTTCTGAGCATTCCTGGGCCCACTCCACAACCCTCACCCCCAGAGTTTCTGAATGCTGATTTCTGGGTAACCCAGGTTCTCCTGGTCTTAGTCTCAAAAACACAGGCATCAGATACTTAACATGCCCCAAAGAGAGTGTTCTGGGTTTTCTCACAAAGAAAGTGGGTCCTCCTCACTGCATTCACTACAGGGCACTTGGTTGTTCAGGCTCAGAGTCCAAAAGTCGTCCTTCATTCTTTCTTTTCTCCTACCTCCCAAATACCGCCCATCAGGGAGTCCTCCCAGCTCCATCCCCAGAGTGTATCCTGAATCTGTCCACTGCTTTCCACTCCTACAGCCACATCACTTCAGTCCACCATCATGTTATGGTTAGTTTAGTCCAACAGCCTCTGAACTGATCTTTCCATTTTACCTCTTGCCCCTTCTGGAGTTTTTCCCACACAACAGTTCAGTCATGCTTGAAAATGTAAATTGATTATATCACACGCTTCCTCAATGTCCTTCCCTAGTTTCCCAGTGCACCTACAGTAACATTCAAAGATGTTGCTGTGGCTTTCGAGACCATGGATGGCTCTCCGATCCTGTCTCCCATTGCTCTCTCCCTTGCCCAACCACTCTGGTCACAGTGGCCTTCTTATTGTTCCTCAGGACCTTTGCACCTGCTGTTCTCTCTGCCAAGAATTCGTGCATCACTGGCTCCTTTTCACCATTCGGGTCTTATCTCAAAATGCCACCTTTTCAAAAAGATCTCTCCTGACCACTCCCATCTAGAGTGGCTTTGCAGTTACTATCCTGTTGATCTATTTCATGTAACTCAGAATTAACAAAACTATATTTTGCTCTATATTTATTGGTTCAGTTGTCTGCTTCATTTCACTAGAAGGTAAACTCCATTAAGCCACAGGCTTTGACTATCTTGGCACCTAGAACAGCAGCTACAACATAACAGATGCTTAATGAGTATTTGTTGAATTGTTGAATGAGTGAATGAATGAATGAACACCTAGCATTAATTTGCCTTTTCCAAGCTACTCCTGTAGCCCCAAAGAGATGTCAGCAGTACTTAGCTCCTGGTAGAAGGGCAGTCATAGGTACTGGTCCAGGGTTTGAGAGTGGTGTAACAAGTGCCCGAGACCACCCCCAGATTTGATGATCCACTAGCAGGACTCACAGAACTCATCATACAGGCATACTCCTGATGATGATTACAGCGAAAGGGTAGAAAGCACAGTCAGCAAAGGGGAAAAAGCTCATGGGCATAACACGTCTTCATCCTTCCATGGTCTCATGGTAATCTGAGTTTATTTCTTCACCCTTCAACTCGCCATGAAGAGTGAAGATGTGTCACAGCTAGGGTGATGGTGAATTGGGGCCGATAATTCAATCTGCCACATCAAGTGGCAGCTTCTAGCTATGATTTATTAATTTTTATTTTATTTCCATTTTTTGTTATGAAGCATGAAACCAGCTTTCCACTTACAAAGTGCTGCAAAGTTTTCTTTCAAGGGGCGCTTTTAAAAAAGAAAGTGCATTTATTTATTTGTTTGTTTGTTTTTAGAACATTTTATTTATTTATTTGACAGAGAGACAGAGATCACAAGTAGGCAGAGAGGGAGGCGGGGGGGGGGGGGACAGGCTCCCTGCTGAGCAGAGAGCCTGATGCGGGGCTTGATCCCAGGATCCTGAGACCATGACCTGAGCCGAAGACAGAGGCTTAACCCACTGAGCCACCCAGGTGCCCTGAAAGTGCATTTATTTAAAATAAAATTACTACTTACTAATGTATGGATGTTATGCAGAAATGGAAGCAGTTATAAATTGATTTCCATTTATGTGCAGACTTGGTCAAGATTGAGAAAGGGAAATGTAAGAGACTGAAGAAAGGTCAGAGGAAGACATAGAATAAGATTCCAGACATACTCTCTGCTCTGGGGTAGGAGTTATTTCCTAAGAAGCCCTTCAGTAGCCTCTCCCCCGACCTCACTCTGGGGAAACCCCTCAAACTTGAGTCTGTTGTTTTTTTAAAGATTTTATTTAATTTTTTGACAGAGATCACAAGTAGGCAGAGAGGGGGGGGGGAAGCAAGCTCCCTGCTGAGCAGAGAGCCTGATGCGGGGCTCGATCCCAGGACCCTGGGATCATGACCTGAGCCGAAGGTAGAAGCTTGACGACTGAGCAACTCAGGTGCCCCTCATTCCTCCTATATTCTTGCCACGTGTCTTCTGGACAAATCATGTAACCCCTTCATGCCTTAGTTCCCTTCTCTGCTAAATGGGGACGATAATACCCTACCACTTGGGTTCATTGATTGAAATGAAATAATGTTCATGTATGTGATGCCTTCGCTCATCGAATTGGTTGGATAAATGACAGTTATTTCCACTGTTTTTCTGGGAAACCAGGATTAGTCAATGGTCTGTCCATTTGGAAAAGAAAGACCCTTACTTCACATTATCCAAAAAATTTCCAGAAGGTGTAACAAGCTAAACATAAAAAAAGACTGTAAAGTACGAGGTTGGGGAGTCAGGTGTGTTGATCTTAGTGGAAAAAGTGGATGGCCTGGACTTTATAAAAATCCAGAACTTTAGGCCCTGTGTAAGCAAAGTGAAGAGATAAGTGAAGGCCAGGAGAAGATACCCGCTACAGGTGGAGGAGCAGACAAGGGATCAGTAGCCAGAATATAGAAAGAATGCTTATAAGTCAAGAAACAAAAGCCATACGAACAGAACGAGGCCAGGAGGGTAGAGACAAGGGTATAGACAAGGGTGTAGACAAGGGTATAGACAAGCCGCTGATGAGCAGAAAATAAACCTGGTCAACAACATGTAAGGTAATGAGATGCAGATAAGACCACGAAGAGAGAGACTTTCTTCCCACCTGACTTTATAAAAAATCTAAAACTTTGTTGTAGCTTCCACCAGAGCGATTTGGGAAGTAGTGATTGCATTCTAAACCTTGAACAAGTGATGATAGTAGCAACAATTAGGCGCTGTTTCAGGCACATTACAAGCCTGGCTTATTTTCTAACAGCAGTCTTGGGAGGTGGTAAGCAGAATGGGAAACGGAGGCACAGAGACGCTAAGTGACACACCCAAGTACACACTAGTAGCAAACGGCAGAGCTAGCCTCTGGGACATCTCTGCCCCAACTCCTTCCTCCTCCCTCCTACCCTGACCCGGGTTTGCAGACTAGAGAATCACCGAGGAGCCTGAGAAGGTTGTTGGCCTTGGCGCGCATCTGCAGCTGGGGAAGTTGGGCGTAACCTCCATACCCATCAGTGGGGGAAGGACAGCTCATCCCGCTGCGGCCGACCCATGGCGGGCCCAGCACCACTCCTCCAGCAACCTCACCGCAGCCATGTCGTCCCTGTGGCCCCTCCGCTCCTTTCCCTATGCGCTGCAGGTCCTGGCTCCCGAGAGGGGAGAGGGGAGGCGGCGAGAAGGCCGCCCACCCTCCCCAACTCCCTCACGTCCCCCACCCCCACCCTCGAAGCCTCCGCGTCTGCGCAGCCGCCGTCGCCGCAGCTCCAGCTCTGCAGTGGCGGGACTGGGTCTGGTTGGGGAGGGTGAGTCCTTCGAGGGACCCCCGAGGGCGGGAGGTGGGGCTGGGGGCACGGGCGCGACCCGGGAAGCGCGCCGGTGACTGTGTGCGAGCGCGAATGTGGTTGGGGGTAGGACCGGAGGCGTTGCGAGGATGCGTGTCCGGGGAGGGGGCTCCCACTCCGCCCGCTGGGGGAGGGCTGGGCTGGGTCTGGGTGGGGTCTGCTCCCCCGCCCCGCTCCGACTGCCCCTCCGCCCGTCACCACCGTTGGATTCCGGCCTCCGCGTGAGGAGGGGAATGGCCCTGCATTGCGCACCCTCCTGGGTCGCTGAGTGCACGTGCGCCCGGGTCTTGCGGGGGTCTCGTCTGTGTCCGACCGCCCGGTGCGTTTAGCAGGCGGAGTGTGTGTGCCCACCCGCGCGCGCACCTGCACACGTGTGTTGTGGGTCTGGGCGCGGGTACCGCCCTGCGGAGGCCGGGCGCACGGGCGCAGGGGTCCGGCGCGTTTGCGTCCCCGCCAGGCTCCAGCCTTGAGGACCTTCTCCGTCCGTGGAATGGGCGGAACAGTACCGGCGGCGGAGAAGAAGGGCGAGGACTGCAGCGGGAAAGGTCGCGGCGTGCGCCCCGAGGCCTGCCGCGCTGGCGCGTTCCCGGGACGGCGGCTGCCGGGGTTCCTGTCAGGGTTGCGGTGGCCGGTTGCTGCGCCGCACCTCCCTCCTTCCCCCTCCGGGACTAACACGGAGGCGGTGAGGGGTGAATTCCTCCGCAGAGTGCTGTCTGCCCCTTCCCTCCTCCCTTCTCCATCCAGCCGGATCCAGCCTCTTGTGAGCTGGACCCCCAGGCCCTTGTCTTCTCCGAGGTCACCTCTCCTCCCCGGCCTGCATTGCGCTCACGCTAAACACACGGTTATAGCTCATGTTAAAGGCAAAACACGCCCCTACTCACGCTCTCTCGATAACTTTCCCATCATGATCAATAGCTTTTTTTTCATGGAAAATGTTGTGGACGAGGCCTCTTCCCACCGTTCTGCACACTTTCCGGCGCACACCGTGCTCTGTGTGGCTCGCTGACATGGTGTCCCCCTTTTAAACGTCTGGAAGTGTTTTTAAATGAGGAAGATGTAATCTAAAACCATAGATTTCCAGTGTTCTCTCCAGAAATCAGAAGATAGGTGACCCTAGGTCCACGTTTTCACTGGGCGAGTATTAGCCAGGCTTCTTCACCGACCGATCTCTCCTTTGCTACAGTCCCCACCACTCCCTATCGCCTCTGCCCATCCCGGCCATCAGTTGGCATTTGCTCGAGTTTTCCTTACAATAGAGAAGTATTTCTCTGGACCCCTATTTCATTTTGAATTTCAAACAGTGAAGTAAAAGCGAGGGGCTCGGGGAGGGACATGTTTATCTTTTTAGGTCTATCTCAATTTTGTTATCGGCGGAGCTTCTGGAGGTTGAACCTTGCTGCTGGTGTTCCAGACACCAGGTCTGCTGCTCTGTTCCTTGTTCTCTGCTCGCTGTCCTCCTGCTGCGGGAGAACGTGAGCCACTGAAGGTATTGGGTTCACCCGCAAGGCCCCGTACTCAGCACAGGTCTGGCACAAAGTTCTGGCTGAGAAATGCTTTGGAGAAGTCATTTACAGTCAAGCCCTCACGGTGGCAAGTGTTAACGGGGTCCCGTGGGAAGTGATGTCTCCGTTCAGCCTTGAGGTACGGGCAGTTTCTAGAAGCCAACACAGAAGGGCAAGGACGGGCCAGGCCGAGGGAAAACCTGTGTGTTCCTCCACTCGTCAGGTACTCACTGTGTATGGAGTCTCCTTCCGTCTCAGCAGAAAGCTTACGACGACTTGGTGAGGTCTCCGCCGTGTTCACGCCTTGCCAGGCTGGCAGCCGTGAGCGTCATCTTCCCCCACCTTTGACAGTTCCGTGTATGGTCCCAGCAACACCCATGCTACCGTTCCCCAACGCTTTTTCCTTTCCATCCCTTCCCTTGTCTCTCTTCTAGCATTTTTATTTAATCCCTGTGGTAGGCAGGAAGATGGTTCCCCGGAGACGTCCACGTCCTCATCCCCGGAACCTGTGAATCTGTTGGTTTCAGGGTGAGGGCTGACTTGGAGATGGGGGTTGATCCTGGATTCTTTGTGTGGACCAAAGCGATCGCAAGGGCCTTAAAAGTGGAAAGTAGGGCGGGAGGGTCAGAATCACAGTGACGCAGCGGGAGAGAGACTCAAGTGGGCAATGTGGGCTGTAAGGGTGGCGGAAAGAGCCGCGGAACCAAGCAACGCAGGAGGCTTACGATCCTGGAGGAGGCAAGGAGACTGATTCTCTCCCAGAGCCTCCAGAAGGGACCCAGCCCTGAGACAGCTGGAGTTTCTCCCAGGGGAACCCGTTTCAGACCTCTGAGCTATAGAACTATAAGATAAGTCTGCATTGTCTTCAGCCACCCAGCTTGTGGTAGTTTGCTGCAGCAGATGGGAAACCAAGACCGTCTCAAACGCCGTCCTTTTCCTGTCAGAACTGGGTGAACATTGATGTCGAAGACGCTGCAGAACCGGGTTCGAGCAACATAGCCACATGCGTACAACGTGCAGATCTCCAAACCACTCATTTACTTATAGATCGAAACAGGCATGTGCAGCAAACCATGAAGTCCCACGACATTTAGCCAGTTCGTGTCTGGTTTTCATCTTCTGTCTTCGCGAGGTCTGGAGCACACAGAGCAGTGGGCACAGAGCGTGTGAAGGCAGAGCTCCGTGAATTTGCACAAATGTTTTCACCCATGGGACCACTACTCAGGTCAAGCTACAGAACATCTCCAGGACCCCAAGAAAGTACCTTGCCCTCCCCTGTCCCCAGCCCGAGCCAGTAACTGATACGAACGTCATTTCTTTGCGTGTACCATACTTGCTTCTTAATGAATAAAATCACGCGTGTGTTCTCTGTGTCCGGCTCTTCTCACGCAGTTTAGGACATGTATTTCCACACTCATCCGTGTCATTGCGCGTGTCCTTTTTGTTTGACCCTTGATTTCTGAGTAACACTCCATTGTGCGAATGCATGACGGCTTACTTGTCCATCCTCTTACCGAGAGCCAGCGGGGCCGTCCGTGTACGGGAGCTGCTGCACTTTACGGATCAGGCTGACAGCAGTGCCGCCCTGTGAGTGTCTGTGGCGCGAGTTGTCCTTTCTCTGGAGGGAGGCGGCGCCTTCAGCTTCAGCAGATGCTTGTCAAGTAGTTTCCCAAGTGGTTGCTCCACATACACTCTCACCAGACCCCTGAGTGGCCGCACCTTCACGGTCTTTCTCAGTGAATTGCCAAAGGGAAACTTTGTTACAAATGGAAAGCCACTACCCCCCCCCCCTTTTTTGGTGTGTGTGTGTGTGTGTTTAAACAACAGAGTAATCTTTTTTTTTTTTAATTTATTTTCAGCGTAACAGTATTCATTGTTTTTGTACCACACCCAGTGCTCCATGCAATCCGTACCCTCTCTAATACCCACCACCTGGTTCCCCCCACCTCCCCCCCCCCCCCTCTTCAAACCCTTCAGATTGTTTTTCAGAGTCCATAGTCTCTCATGGTTCACCTCCCCTTCCAATTTCCCTCAACTCCCTTCTCCTCTCCATCTCCCCTTGTCCTCCATGCTATTTGTTATGCTCCACAAATAAGTGAAACCATATGATAATTGACTCTCTCTGCTTGACTGATTTCACTCAGCATAATCTCTTCCAGTCCCTTCCATGTTGCTACAAAAGTTGGGTATTCATCCTTTCGGATGGAGGCATAATACTCCATAGTGTATATGGACCACATCTTCTGTATCTTTGGTACCCCCCCCCTTTTTTATGGTACTGAGGGTGACGGTGACAATAAGCACAAGAAAGCAAACCAATATCCTTACCTCCTGGCTGGATGCTTGCTCTGAGCAGGAAACTGCTGTCTCTGAGAGAGAGGACGGATGTGGGGAGGGGAGGGAGGCGGATTAGCTCCAGACTAGACTATGGACTTTGGGCGGGCGGTGGAACCCCTCACATCCGTTAGGATGGCTGTTATAAAAAAAACCCAGGGTTGGGGCGCCTGGGTGGCTCAGTGGGTTAAGCGTCTGCCTTTGACTCAGATCATGATCCCAGGGTCCTGAGGTCGAGCCCCGTGTTAGGCTCCCTGCTCAGTGGGGAGCCTGCTTCTCCCTCTCCCTCTGCCTCCTGCTCCTCCTGCTTGTGCTCTCTCCCTCGCTCGCTGTCTCTGAAATAAATAAATAAAGTCTTAAAAAAAACAAAACCTAGGAAGCAACAAGTGTAGTTGAGGGTGTGGAGAAAAGGGAACCCTTGTGCACCATTAGGAACGTGAGTTGGTGTGGCTCCTGTGGGAAACAGCATGGAGGTTCCCAGAAAAAACATTGCAGAATTGCAGAGTTGCCCTACAATCCAGCAATTCCGCTTCAGGGCGTAGACCCCAGGAAGTGGAAGTAGGGTCCCAAGGGGTATCTGCATACCCGTATATTCATAGCATCATTATTCACAATGGCTACGACATCAAACGGACAAGCAAACGTGTTATTAAAAAGGAGGAAACCTCTGACGCGTGCTCCGCCATGGACGGCCTTGAGGACATTCTGCTGCATCACAGACGGAAAGTGGGGTGGTGGTACGGGGGCTGGGGGGGTCGTCGTTCAGTGGGGATAGAGTGTCAGCTGTAAGGAGGTAGGAGGAGCTGGGAATGTGTTCAGTACTGCCGAGCTGTTTGCCGGAAAACGGTTCTGAGTTTGAAGTTTGTGTTATGTGTATCTTGACTCAAATTTTTAAAAAGATTTTATTTACTTATTTGAGAGAGAACGAGCCAGGGAGAGCACAGAAGGAGTGGGAGAGAGGGAAGCAGGCTCCCCACTGAGCAGAGAGCCCGATGCGGGGCTTGATCCCAGGACGCCGAGATCATGACCTGAGCTGAAGGCAGAGGCTCAACCCACTGAGCCACCCAGGCGCTTCCAAAACTGAATTTTTAAAAAGCAATAGAAGAGGGGGCCAAAGAGGGAGGAAACTCACCTCCTTGGGGTTCAGTGTTGTTTGATCCTGGACGGTCCTGGAGGAGGGAAAGCGTAGGGACTGTGGCGAGGGAGACCTTGAAGCCATGTCCAGAGCGGGCCCTGCCCCGCCGGGTGGGGCATTGAAAGTCTCCTGACCAGGGGGGCTCCTGAGGAGCATGAAGCCGGTGGGGTGGACTGGGGGTTGTGGTGAGGGGAGGGGACCAGTGGGGTCAGTGGTGGAGTGGACCAGAGTGGGAGACTAGGACAGAGCGGGGACAGCATTTTCTGGGACAAGAGCAGGTGCGGGTGAGGAGACAAGTGGGCAGCGATGCCGGCGGAGCCCAGTGGGGACAGTGGTGGAGGCCTGTCAGGAAGGAGGAAGGCTGCGCTGGGGGCTGGGGACAGAGGGTGCAGGTGTCTGGGGAAACGCATTCAGATTTGAGTTTCGAGGGTTTGGGAGTCACCCCTGTCCATAGAAGACCTACCTGCTAATTTGTAATGCAGAAGCAAAGATACATTCTGCATATCCACAGCGTATGTGGTAGTTTCTGATAAGAAAGCATTTCAGGTCTACTCACAGGCACAGGAACAGACCCAAGAGCCGCGTCTCCCCATTTGCCAGGTTTGGAAATCATCCTTTGTTTGCTCTGATCCCTTGTCTCTGTCTTTTCCCTTTACTGTAGAAGTATTTCATTTCATTTCATTTCATTGTATTATTTTATTTTATCTTACTTTATTTTAAAGTAGGTTCCACACCTAGTGTGGGGCTTGAACTCACAACCCTGAGACGAAGAGTCGGATGCTGTATGAACTGAGCCCACCAGGCGGCCCCGCGGAAGTATGTTAGTGCAAATCCCAGCCATCGTGTCAACTCACCCTTACACATGTCAAAAAGATCTCTAAAAAAATAAGATGGATACTTTCTTACCTGTCCCTAAGACCATTTCCACACCCAACAGAAGGGATGAGGAGGCCTGACATCATCGAATACCCAGTTCACAATCAGTTTCCTTGATTGCCTTAAAAAAGTGTTGTTTTTTTTTTCCGTAACCATGTTTCTTTGACTCTGACTCCAAACACGGTCCCCTCGTGCTTTTGCCTGCTCAGTTGCTAATGTGTCTTTGAATCTAGACTGTGTGCCCTGTGGCTTCTAAATTTGATACAACAATTTTTATTTGTATAAACCTAATTAAAGGGCGCCTGGGTGGCTCAGTGGGTTGGGCCTCTGCCTTCAGGTGGGGTCATGATCTCGGGGTTCTGGGATCGAGTCCCGCATCGGGCTCTCTGCTCAACAGGGACCCTGCTTCCCCTTCTCTCTCTGTCTGGCTCTCTGCCTACTTGTGATCTCTCTCTGTCAAATAAATAAATAAAATCTTTAAAAGAAACCTAATTAAAGGAGAAAATGCTTTAAAAAGCTTTTATTTTCCCTATACCAAGGGAATTTACTCCTTTTCAAAAAATAACTATTCGCAAGGGCCATCGTCGGCAGGTTAATATAATGCAAGGCTGATAATGCATACGGTTCCCTAGAATCAGAACATAAACTAGCTCTAGAGTCTCAGGGTGGAGGGTAACCCAGTGTAGTTCCCATACTCCTGGAAGACAGCCTCCTGAATTTTGGGTTGAGAAGATCTAGAATGAGAATACTAAAGAATGTTTCATTCTAAATTAGACTTTTACTCCCCCAGCCTGGGGAATGCTTCTTGGTTTTCTTTTATGCCAACAAAGGAGAAAGGTGAGGCTGCTGGGGGCTGCTGGGAAGACTGTGGCCCTTTTCTCTGCAGCGAGACGGATTCTGGGGGCGACTCTGTCTTCCTAAAACCTTGCGGCTCTGTGCGTTGGGCGTGGAATGAACGTGTGTGTGGATGGGGTGCTCTCTGGCCCCCACCTTGGAACTCCTATTCCCTTTCTCACTTTATTTGTCCCCCGGGTACTTAGCCATTGGCATGCCGTCCTTCCCTCCCGCCCCGGGACCCGCAGGAACGCAAGACCCCCCAGGAGCAGAGAGCCTGCGTCTGTCACTGCTGGGTCTCCGGCACCTAGAAATGGTGCCGACGCACTGATGGCACTCCGTAAAGATTTGTGGAATGACGAAACATTTGCCAGCCCCCAGGTGCTGAATCCCGTGCCCCGGGAACCCAACGGGAGCAGGAGTAGAAGGAGAGACTCGCCTTGGAAACTCTACGTCCCGGAAAGATGCAAAGCCTCAGGCCGGAGCAGATCCGAGGACTGCTTGAGCCCGAGAGGACCAAGACGCTGCTGCCCCGGGAGACCAGGGCCTGGGAGGAGCGCGTCGCCCTCGCCAAGGACGGGGCAGCTGTGCAGGTTGGGGCCTCCGGCAGGGACGGTGACCAGAAAGGTGAGGGCAGGGGTCCCGTGGGTGGTGGGGACAGGGGGGGAGGTTGTGGCTGAGCCTCCGGGAAGACCCAATACTCCTTCCTTCACTCGTTCGGGGACGGCTATTTATGGAGCCCTGTGTCCATCAGCCTCCGCTGGGCTGCAGGTGGCCCCGAAACTTAGTGGCTTAAAGCCACAGTCACTCCTCCGCTCAGGATTCTGCAGGTCAGCATATGATGTGGGCTCAGGGGACGGTTCTCCCGCCGCCTGCATGGGCCTGAGCAGCCACCGACCGTGAGCTGGCGGAGGCAGCCGGTCGACCTCACGCGCGTCTGGCCGGTGTGAGGGTGCCGACCTGGGGCTGCTGTCTCCGCAGGCCAGCCCGGGCACGTTCTCATGGGGGTGGTTACGGGGAGAGAGGGGGAGCTGGCCACCCAGTTGCTCACAGGCCGTCGGTCAAAATCAGCTACGTGGTCAAGTTCAGCATCCCGAGGGCACAGGCTGCCCGGGGGTGTGGACACAGGGATCAATGAGCAAGTGGAAGGCCGCGTGGGACAAACCCATCAGAAGCACCTACTGCGTGCTGGGGGCTCAGGATCCAGCAGCGAACAGGATGGCCCCATAGAGCTGATTTTAGTGGACAGACAATGAACAAGGAACGAGATTAAAAGAAAAGTAATGTCTGATGAGCGCTCTGAAGACGGTAAAGTGGGGTGATTGATGGAGAGGGACCCAAGGGTGGTCAGGGCGGGCGAGAGAGGCAGGAGAAGGGGTCGTGTATTCCAAGAGCTGGGGGTCGCCGCGTGGACAGCCAGGCCACTCCGGCAATGACTCCGTGGTGGTGACAAGCTTGCTGTGTTCCTGGAGGCTGTGCTGAACAGAGCAGGGACACAGGGGAAGAGGGTAGAGATCAGCCTGGGCCAGCGACGTCCTGGAGACCACAGCACAGAGTGTGTTATTTGAATATTGGGAAGCCACGGGAAGGTTTCGAAGAGGAGGAAGACAGGATCTCATTTGTGTTTTGAAAAGGTTCTGCTAACCCATGGGTTCTCAACTGGGGGCGATGTTATTCCCCACCTCCCCTCCCCAGGGGATGTTTGATAAAGTCTGGAGTTTGGGTTATCTGCATAGGGAAGATGCCACCGCCACGTCACAGAGGTCAAGGACCCACCCCCACCACAAGGAGTTACACAGCCCCCAAGGTCAATGGTGCCCAGGCTGAGACAGCCTGCATCCGGCTGTGTGTGCGGATGAACCGTAGCACAAGGAGGTCGGAGTGGAAGCTGGGAGGACAGATAGGGGTTTCCCGCAACCGTCTGGGAGAGAGAGGACCTAGGCGCGTGTGGCAGTGGTGGACATAGGTGCAGAGATTTGAGACACATCTGGGAGGGAGAATCAAGAGTTGTTGCTGAGGGGGGGCGGAGGACAAGAGAGACCACCAGGATAACTGCTGGGGTTTGGGCTCAAACAGCTGGACCAATGGTGGGACCCCTGAAAGGCAGCCCCTCAGCAGAATGGGCGCTGGACCTTCTACTGGGGCAGGGTCTTCCCCCTCCCACCAGGGACAAGTAGGCCTGGGACTGGATGTGGATAATATGGGTATGAGTTCTAGCAGTGGGGAGGAGGCTGGGGGTCCTAGTGGGGCCTGGGTGCGGGGAGAGTGGATAGTGGCGCTCTTCGGCCTGGCCCGTGCTATCCAGCTAAGGAGCCAGAAGGTTGTTGACATTTGAATGTGGGAAGATGTCTCCACTTCTTCTCGGCAGATTCCGCACTTTCCCCTCCGCTCCCTCACTCGGTTTGTGCATGAAGCCTGTAGAGAAGCGTCAGTGTCACCCATCTGACGGGAGGGAACAGAGAGTCAGGTGGCAGATCACAGCAGGTGACACAGTCTAAGTCTAACAGGACATGACGGAAACAGGATCAGACTTCAGGTCTCGTGTTCTCTGGCCAGCTGGGCCAGAGTGCATGCGCGCGGGGGTGACAGGAAGGAGAACGGGGCTGGGATGCCAGGAGGGACGGGCAGGCAGAGCCCGGCTGCCTGGTCACTGACTCGTGCCTCCTGTCTCCTCTACCAGGCCTGTCTTCTTCAGAGCCTGGGCTGGCGCAGGAGTGGAACGTGGTGGAGGGAGACGAGTCCGAGGACTCGCAGGTAAGCTGGGGTTCCCTCCTCTTTCACAGATGCCCGCCCCCCAGACCTCAGTGGGTGGTCCCAATTTCTCTGCCTGCTTGGGGCTGTGAGCTCTGAGCCGTGTCCATGGGAAAGAGGACATTGTCCTGCAGTGGTCAGACATGGAAGGGGGGTTCCCCATGTGATGTGGAGACACATACCCTCCAGCCCTGCACTCAGAAGCTCGTCTTCAATTAGCCATTCATTCGCCTGCCTCCTCGTTCACCCGTCCACACTGTCATTTGCCTGCTCACCCCCATACACACTCCGTCCCTCCGTCCCTCTGTCCCTCCGTCCCCCCATTCATCTACCTCCTCTGTCTCACACGTCTGCTTCAGTTGCCACATATCCTTGGAGACATTTTTCCCCTTGGAAACGGAGACTAGTTGGGATTTCTGTGCAAGGGATTTGTGGAGGGAGCTGTGCTCCCAGGAGGAACTTGTAGGTGGTGAGGGAAGCTGGAAGGACTGAGAGGGAGTTTAGTTGGGGTTCAGCCTGGGCCCGAGCTCAGGAGGAGCTCTGGAGCCTCAGTAGTCCTCGTCCTCCTCTGAGCGAGTGGGGGCCCTGTTAAGCCCCATCACGGGTGTGGACGTCCTCCCGTGTGCTTCCTTGGGGAGGTGGCTCCCGTTAGCGAAGGGCATTTCTCAGAAGGGGGCAGGCATAGACATCAGCCATAAACCATGGCTAGCGGCCGATATGCAGAGCAATTGGGAGGCACTGTTGGGTCTATTATTAGTGGTCCGGTGTGTGTGTGTGTGTGTGTGTGTGTGTGTGTAAACCTTCTGTATTTATTATGCTTTCTTAACTTCGTACTCGGCTTTAAAAAATTGTCCTAAGTATTTCCAGTAAAATGCACAGATCCGTGAGTGTGTATACGTGTAACCAACACTCCAAATGAAGATTTTGAACATTGCCATTTTCTCAGGAAATCCCTTCCTCTTCCTTTCTGGTCTCTCTCACTCCCTCACCCCGAGGCAACCACATTTCTGGTTTCTGATAGGTTAGTTTTGCCTGTTGTTGAGCTTCCTCTGAACAGAGCCTACAATAACTCACATATGTTTCTTCAAATCTCCGAAAAGAGATTGTAGCAAAATTACTATCCTACCATCTGGTGTCTTCATTATAAATATTCTGGATAACTCTCCGTGTTGATATATATATTAATCACCTTTGTTCTTTCTTAAATTGACGTTTTACAGCTGGCAAATACTTTGTAATGTGCTGTGTTGTACCCATTTCCCCAACTGAGAAATTGTCAGATTTTTGGTGTTGTGGTTGCCACGGAAAAATAAATATTTGTCAAGTTGTCCTATTTTTCTGTAGCGTAAATTATGAGGAACTTCATAAAAATCTGTATTTTCTGGTCCTATCCAAGATTTACTGCATCAGAAAAATCCAAGGGGGAAACCTCGATATTTGAGGAATATCTTCCAAGTTTTTCTGGGGCTTTGCCAGGTCTCAGAGCTGCTGTGTCGGACATTCCATAGTATCTGCTGCATCCACTTCTCTTCTTCATCAGGATTTTTTTCATGTCGCCACTGACTTTCTAGATAACTCATTATGTCATATCCATTTCCCAAACTTCCCTGATATTTTAAGACCTGTTGCACTGTGCTCATCACGAATCTGCAGAATTGTCGCCATTGACCATTTTGTCTTCCATCCTTCATCCTGGTATGTCTTTCCACTCCTGTGTTCATTTGACAAAGGTGTATGGAGCTCATAACGCTATACCAGGCAAGAAATAATGGTGGCCCCTCTGTTTCTAATATACTTTTTTTTTCTCTGTTCCAGGGCTTTGTGGAGTGGTCGAAAGCTCCACAGCAAACCACCATAGTCTTGGTAGTGTGTGTCCTGTTTTTGTTCCTGGTTTTAACAGGGATGCCTGTGATGTTCCACATTTAGCTACGATGCGGACGATTGTTCTGAAATTGATCACTCTTTTTGTTAAGGAAACATCTTGGTTAAAAGTCAGCAATAGGTTTATTAGCAAATGCCTTTTAAACATCCATCAAGATGATTTTTTAAAAAAGATTTTATTTATTTGAAAGAGAGAGAATAAAAGAGAGCACGAGAGTGGGGAGGGTCAGAGGGAGAAGCAGACTCCCCGCTGAACAGGGAGCCTGATGCGGGACTCGATCCAGGATCACGACCTGAGCGCAAGGCAGACACTCAACCAACTGGGCCACCCAGGCACCTGATGATTTTTTTTTTTTTTTTACTTAACCTCCTGGGGTGAGGTTTTGCATTATGGTATTTCATCGAACTTAAGACATCGTTGATTGTAAAACACATATTATTTTATATATGACTGAGAAGAAAAGCATTCTGCTTCATGGTAGGATCCCACCAACTGGAAGCTGCTTTCCGGCTTCAGAGAGGATGAAAGAAAGTGCAACTGGGACTGATGAAATCTGGTAGACTCCCCAATATCACGTCATCTTGATAGTCTTAGGATCGTGGTAGGCCAATCTTTCCAGACTCTGAATTGTACTTCCTGATGTTTTATGTACGACTCTTGCCTCTCTCTTCATACGTAAGATCGGTGCTATCTTTGTCACGTTTTGGTAACATGGCGAGGCTTGCATCATAGAAGGACGTCCCTTTTATTGTTATCTAAGCCTTAGAGTAGTTTCTGTAGCTTAAGGAGTATCACTTCCTTGACATTTTGAAGGAATTCACCAGGAATCAGGGTCCTTTGCTCTGGGGAGAACGTTTCAGCTAATTCTTGGGGGGCTTTCTCAGTTTCTTCCCATGCTCTTGACTTATGAATACTTTTTACTTCATAAATTTTGGTGGATTTCTAGTGATTTTTATGCCCTAGGAAATTCTTCATTCCATTGAACTTTTCAGATTGTTAGCTGAATTATGAACACTGTTTTTTTTAAAGATTTTAATTAATTTATTTGACAGAGACACAGCGAGAGAGGGAACACAAGTGGGAGAGTCGGAGAGGGAGAAGCAGGGAGCCCAATGCGGGGCTCCATCCCAGGACCCTGGGATCATGATCTGAGCTGAAGGCAGACACTAAACCAACAGAGCCACCCAAGCGCCCTATGAATACTGTTCTATAATTAAATGAAAAACTTTATTTTGTTCTAACCCTCTTTTCCCTTTCAACTCCTGTTTGTGGTTGACCCATTATTAGATTTATCAAAGTTTTACCTCATCCACGATTACTTTTCTAAGGACTAGCATTGGGATTTATTTATGCCCATATTTCTCTAGTTTGTGATTTTATTATTTCCTTTGTCTGTTTTTATGTTGAATAGTTAATTCATTTATAATCTCTTTTTACAAAATTACTTGCTGAAGTAGTGTACTTCATAATAAATTACTTCTGATTATAGCCTTGGCCACATCTTAAAGTTTGGTAACCTGTGTTCTTGTTTATGTTGTTGTCTAAAGGTTATATTGTAGTGTTTCTACGATATAAAGAGTGCTTTAAACTCAGTGATCATGTTTATTTAAAAATAGTTTTGTTTTAATAATTTATGGCACTGTGAACACAAAATGTGGTCTCTAATATATCTGCGTTCAATACCTCCTTAAAAGTTTTTATTGTGGCCTACAACATGCCCACTGTTTGTACATGTACATTTAAGGTGAATATGTATTTTTGGTCTGTAGGAGTCAAAACTCTACATGTCTGTTAACTAACTCAGTCTTATCAGTTATATTGATTAGATCCATGTGTTAATTGAATTCTGGCTCACCTAATCTGCCAAAAGCCAATAAGGGGGTGTGAAAATCTGTTACTATGACTATGTTTGTCGATATATTTTTGTAACCTTTGCTTTATGTATTCAGCCACCGTGTTATCTGATGCTTACAAGTTACAGGACTGTTACGCCTTTGCCAGTTCAAGAGTAAAGGTAAAGCACAAGGCCAGGCACAGAGTAGCCACGCAATAAATGTATAGTTCAAACCTCATTCTGGGTCCTTTGTGAGATAGAAAGTGATCGTCTTGACTTTTATTTGACCTTGTCTGAGAGAGGTCAGTATTTCCATCCTGCTTTTTCATTCATGAGAGGTCAGTATTTCCATATTCCAGTATTTCGTTCACGTGTGTGTGTCTTTAGACTATTTGCATCATTTTGTTTTGATAGGACTTCCTGTGGCCTCTCCTGGGTTTGCCAAAGAAACAGGTAAAGAAACAGGAAGAAGCCTGGGACGCTCTCTCTCCCCATCCTTCCCGCCAGCCCATTGCGTCCGACAAGCAAGAACAGTCCCTTAAAAGAAACACAAGCCGCAGCTGTTACATTCATTAGGATTTACTGGTTGCAAATAACAGAAGCTCAATTCGAAGGAGCTCAAACTTGTTATTGATTAATTATTGATTCATGTTACACCACCAAAGTTCGGGAGGAAACTGGCTTAATTTATAGCTGGTTCCTGGGGCCTAAAAATATCACTAAAACCTTTCCTCCTCTTTGACCTCAGGGCTATGGTCTCTTTCAGGAATGACCTCCTCCTTTTTCTCCACATGGCTGGGAGGATGGCTACCACCACCACACTGACCTTCACGTCCAAGTGGCAAAGTGGGGGACATGGGACAGACTCTCATCACACCCAGTCCCACCTCCCACCCCTTCTCTGCCACAAGAACTGGAACCTTGAAGTAAGGCATGGAGAGAATAGTAGCTGAAGGCAGGAACAAGTTGTCATGGGAACAGGCGGAGAATGGACAGGAAGGACAGGGCAAGGGTGGAAATGAGGAGCTGCCATGGGGACCGTCCCAGATGTCCAGGCCAGAGGGGATGCTGTGGGAGCTGTGGGCTGATTACTTCGGTTTGTGCCGCAAGTCTTCATCAAATTTGTGGGAAATAATCATGAAAATAATGTAAATCATATAAGCAGTGGTCATTCATTTGGATTCTATCACATGCCAGAACCTCATTTCATTGATGATGGAAGTATCCACCCACCAACCGTGATGTTCCATTCTCCAAGACCGGATGGGTCCCATAAAACCGTAATTAAGACCATTCCTAACCCACTCAGTTCAGCAGGTGAAAGTCAAATTCCTCACAGTGGCCGCCCATCCCTGAGGGAACTGGCCTGCGCTTGCACCCCTCCCTCCATCCCATCTGCACTGGCCTTCTGATGTTTGAACAAACCCATCATGTGCCTGCCTCCAGACCTTTGCACTGACTCTGGAATGGGCCTCTTCCTGGAATGCTCTTTCCCCAGAAGCTGAGGTGGCCCCCTCACCTCCTGCAGTGCTCTGCTCCAACGTCTCCTCAGACAAGCCTCCACCACCGTCTGCAAATAGCACCTCCCTCCACTGGTCACTCTCTGCATAGCCTGTATAACCAATGGACAGTTATGGGTTCATGAGGTTCTGGTCTGTCCTCCTCTGCTGGGTCTTCCTGGGGGAACTGAGTCCTGGGAAGGTTGAATTGGGGGAGGGGGCTGCAGAGTTCAGCTTGTGTTTCCTGGGAACTCTCCATGCCAGCTGGTGGGACCCCACACCTTTCCGACCCACTCCCCCATGCTCTTGAAGCTGCTCTGTTCCCTCCTGGAATGGGACGTGTTGGACCCAGGGAAGTATCTGTATAAAGTATCTGGGGAACACATTGTGTGCGGGGTGGGGGAGGGAACATCACTTAAGTTGGCAAATATGGTCCCGCCCATTCTCAGAGTCCCGGACCTCCATCCTTTCTGCCCTAAAGGGCAAGTTTCCCCTGGTCTCTGTGGTGACTGAACTCGGGCCTATGTCTGTAAACGAGGGTCCCATTGCACTCATTCATCCATTCACCCAGCACTCCCTGAAGACCTACTGTGTGCAGAGCACCTCAGCTGGGTGAAGGTCAGAAAGCGGAGTCAGACTGTGTGGCCCATGGCCCTGAATGGTTGTAGGGTTGGGGCTGGGCATGTTCAACTATTCATTCACTCTATTTCTTGAGGACCTTCTGTGTGCTGACACTTGAGTTGGGAGATGTCTGGGTGTAGGCAGCCGCGGACTGGGCTAGAGTCAAGAGACCAAACCAGGCCCCAACTCGCGCCTCCTTGAAGCCCAGGGGCTAATAGCCGTGTGGGTGGAAAAGTTGAGCAGCGCTTGAGAAAGGGCCTGAGCTATGGATCCTAAGACTCGCTGACGTGGTTGCCTGCATGTGCTTATCTGGAATGGGCAAAACAGGCCTGCTCATTAAACCATTGTGGGATTGTGCTGTCCTTGCATGGGCCATAAACTATGTCTTGAGCCACTTTGAAGATAGTGCACCTGGTTCAAGAATTATCTGAAGACAGAGACCACTGGCGTCAGAGCGTCTGCTATTAGTCCTTGGGAAATAGATAATGGGAAAGCTTGAAGGGTTTTCTGTGCATGTTGCAAATTCTTTAGTAATCAGCTAAAAATAGATACTTCCTTATAATTGTTTCTGTTAGCTATATAATGCCTCACAGCCTTGAATAAAATTGGCACAGCTTGGACATCATCCACTTTGCCCCTCCTGTCCCCATTTCTTTGCGTCTCGTCTTTGTCTCACCATCCTCTTGCTCTCTCGACCCTGGTCGTGTTGTCGCGCCGGCCGCGACATCCGGGGCATAGGGATGAACTGGCTGTGTCATCCCTGACTCTGAATGACTCCAGGGTTGATGCTGGTATGTACAATTATTGTCACCTGGAGCTTCTTAAGGACCTACTATGTGCTGAGGGTTGGGCCAGACAGTTTGGATTCCAGGAGGGAATGAGGACGCATGCTCTCTGATTCAGGGCTGGTGCTAAGGATGTTCACTTATTCATTAATTTACCTGGCCTATTAATGTATATCTCCTAAGGACCTACTGTGTGCTGGTGCTTGGGCTGGATGATGCCTGGGTACAGGGAGGAAGCAACTGTGTGGCCTCTGGCCTTGAATGACTCCAGGGCCAATGCTGGGATGTTAAAACTAGTCACCCAGTACTTCATAAGGATCTCCTCTGTGCAGAGGCCTGGGTGCTGTCTGGAGCACAGAGAAGACTCAAGATACCATGAGTCTTGACTCTAAGACAGGTCGGGGATTTTTCACTCATTTGTCTATTCATGTGAGATTTCCTGAGGACCTACTGCGTGCCGAGACCTGTGTAGGTAATGCCAGGGCAAAAGTAACGGCACACATCCTGTCCTCCTTGGCCCTTCGCCAGCTTCCTTGTTAGGACTAAGAGCCAAGGAAGCTGTGGGGCAGGAAGACAGATGTCTTTGTATTTATGTGTCTGTGTCGCTGTTTTAGCTTCCCTCCTCCTTGTACACATTAAAGATCATTTGTCTTTATTTTCAAGGCTTGACATTATTTTTTGACAAATTACATCCCTTTTTCAAACTTTTTCAGGAAAGGAAATCTGAATATGGAATAGACACTGGATGACATCCAGAAATTAATCTTTCACCAGGTGTGACGATATTGTGGTTTTATAGAGGCTATTTTTTCTTTTCCTAAGGAGATACAAACTAAGGTATTTAGCAATAAAGTGATACCATGTCTGCAATTTACTTGAAAATAGACCAGGAAAAAAATATGGACATATTTTCATGACCCATTCTAAAAGCAAATATGTATCATAAAATATGGCAAATGCTGTTATGAAGACATTTTTGGGTATTGTGTTCATATTCTATTAAGATAGTATTCTTAAGACATTCAAATTGGATGGGCATATGGGCATTTATTATACCTTTTTTGTATAAATGAAAAATCTCACAAAATTATTTAATGTGGGGGGTTCGTTTTTATGCAGGAGGGGTTTTACGTTGTCCCATGATACAGGACACTTTATTGGTCAACCTTGTAAAAAAAAATTCCTAACCGAAAAATATTTTTCCCATGATTTTTTTCTTTTCTGGAGCTGAACACATCACAGTGAGATCAAAAGAATCATAAGTGATACCCATGAAATCTGATGCCCAAAACTTGTGAAACAGGAACACCTGTTCTCTTGTCTAATGGTACAAGGCGCTTCCAGATATAAAATAATAAGAGGTGGGAAGCTGTGTGCCGTGTGCTGCTGTACGGAAAGGTGTGCTGTGCATCTTTTTACAAATATCCACATAAATATTTGTTTCTATATGCATAGAAGATGCTGGAAAGATACCAGGAAACTCAAGAATGGTTGCTTCTAGGGAAGGGGGGACTTGTTGGTTAGAGGGTATGGAGGAAGATAGGGGTAGGATTTTTTTTTTAATTTGCTAATTGTGGACCCAAGAAATGTGTTACCCACAGTGTAATTTTGTAGAGATCATGTGTACGGCCATAAATTACCTCGTGGAGATAGTAGGTGACTCTTGTCTTCTGTCTCATCACACCGTTGAGAAGGCCCTTCCTACACTGCCCCCAGGGTTGGCTATGATGCTCGCTTTGGCTGATAGGTCTAGAGGCAAACTCGACAAGGTCAAGGTCAGAGGCAGGAAGCGGTGCTCGTGTGGGCCCACTCTCCCAAATTCCTGCTAGTGCTGGGAGCACGAAGCCAGGTCGGATGTGCCTCCTGAGGAAGACAGCGACGTTGGCCCAGCGGAGCAGCCCTGGACAGCCAGCCCCCATCCAACCGTCTGCTGACCACAGACGTGTCAGTGAGTCCAGCCAGGGTCGACTGAGCCTGGTCCAGACCAAGGGAAACACCCCGCATGGACAGCATTAAAGGGACAAGTGCACTCGGGAGGATGTTACACAGCAACTGCTAACCTGCGGGGAGGGTTGTGAGCTGGGGGCAGAGAAAGCTGGAGCAGGGGAGAGTGCGTCCTCGCGCTGGAAAAGGCCGGGGTCCACTCCCTCGGGTCTGTCAAGGGAGAGGCCTCGTCTGGAACCTGTCCTCCGGCCCGTCCTCACCTGGGCAGCGCTGTTTGCGGACGCGTCTGTCCTTCAGACGCTGCTCCCTCGTTAACACGCCCACTTCCCCAAAGGAGCTGAACCTTCTACGCAGCTAAATTTATTGAACAAATGCCGACTCGGTCACAAAACCTTCAACTAAAGGCTCGCTAGGGACGCACGGACACTTCTTTGGGTCTCCTGTCTCGGGTCACATTCCTCACTCTGAACCAGAAGGCCGCGGGGGGGTGTGGCGGGGGGAGCAGTCTGCCAGACGCGGGGTCGAGTCCCGCCCGGGGACTCCCTCCCGGTGTGACCTCGGGCGAGTCCCTGCGCCTTTCCGAGGGCGGGCGGCCCAGGGAGCGGGGCGGCGCGCCCCTGAGCCGGAAGTGCGCCGTGAACGCGCGCGGGCGCGCCGCCGGGCTAGCGGGGGCGCGCGCCACACGTCAGCTGCTGTCCGCCCGCCCGCCGGCCGCCGGGCCCGCCACGTCCCCGCCGCCAACCCGCGTCTCCTCCCGGGGGCAGCTCAGGTGTCGCGTCAGGGGCGGCAGCTGCGCGACGGTGTCGCCGCACCGGCCGCCCGAGCAGGGCTTCCTGGCGTGCGTGCGCTGGTGGCGGATGAGCGCGGAGGAGAAGCTGAAGGCCTTGCCGCAGCCGCCGCACTCGAAGGGCTTCTCCCCGGTGTGCACGATGTGGTGCTGGATCAGGTAGGAGCGGTTGCTGAAGGCCTTGCCGCACTCGGGGCACGCGTACGGCCGCTCGCCCGTGTGCGTGCGCTGGTGCAGCGTGAGCGAGGAGCCCTGGCTGAAGGCCTTGCCGCACTGCGCGCAGCGGTAGGGCCTCTCGCCCGTGTGGACCTTCTGGTGCTCGATGAGGGAGGACACGTGGCTGAAGGCCACGCCGCACTGCAGGCACCTGTAGGGCTTGGCGCCCGTGTGCGCCAGCTGGTGCTGCCGCAGGTGCGAGCGGTTGCTGAAGGCGCGGCCGCAGTCCGGGCACGCGTAGGGCCGCTCGCCCGTGTGCACGCGCTGGTGCTGGCTCAGGTGCGACACCTGCGTGAAGGCCTTGGCGCACTGCGCGCACGCGTACGGCTTCTCGCCCGTGTGGATGCGCCGGTGCTCGGCCAGCGAGGCGCTCTGGCTGAAGGGCGCGCCGCAGTCGGGGCAGGCGTACGGCTTCTCGCCCGTGTGCACGCGCCGGTGCTGCGTCAGGTGCGCGGTCTGCGAGAAGGCCTTGGCGCACTGGCCGCAGGCGTAGGGCCGCTCGGCCGTGTGCGTGCGCTGGTGGCGGATGAGCGCCGACGAGAAGCGGAAGGCCTTGGCGCACTGCGCGCACGCGAACGGCTTCTCGCCCGTGTGGATGCGCTGGTGCTCCAGCAGGGACGAGCGGTTGCGGAAGGCCTTGGCGCACTGGCCGCACGCGAACGGCCGCTCGCCCGTGTGCACGCGCCGGTGCTGGGCCAGGTGCGTGGGGCGCGCGAAGGCCTTGCCGCAGTCGGCGCAGCGGTGCGGCCGCTCGCCCGTGTGCGTGCGCCAGTGCGACGCCAGGTAGGAGCCCTGGCTGAAGGCCTTGCCGCACTCGGGGCACGCGTAGGGCCGCTCGCCCGTGTGCGTGCGCAGGTGCAGCGTCAGGTGCACGCTCTGGCTGAAGGCCTTGCCGCACTCGGCGCACGCGAACGGCCGCTCCCCGGTGTGCGTTCTTTGGTGCAGGGTGAACGCCGAGCAGTAGCTGAAGGCCTTGCCGCAGTCCCCACACTTCCACGGCTTCCCCGGGCTGCCCCCGCGCTCCTGCGCCGCGGACTCAGCCTGCTTCTGCTTCCGGTTCTTCCTCGGCGCCCCGCGCCTCTGGGGCCCGCTGCCGGTTTGGGGGGTTTGGGGACCGGGAGGGCTCGAGCCGGTTCCCGGAATCCCGCTGAGCTCATCCTGCGCCCGCACAGCTCGCCCGGTGGGCTCTTCCCCGTGGGCCACGGCCTGTTGCTTCAGGCAGCTCTCCCTGACCTGACCCTCTGGTTGCCAGGTTTCTCCCGCCTCGGAGCCCTGGGGGGCGGCCTCAAGCAAGAGTCCTTCCATCCCCGCCTCCTGAGCTACTGTTGCCCGTCTTCACGTGTCCGCGATGGGATCTGAAAGAAAAGAAAACCAAACAGGTTGGTCGTTTGTCCTGGGCTGGAAAAGGCTAAGTGCAGGGTCTCAGCCTCCACACTCCTGCCAGTTGGGGTCAGGTCGTTTTTTGTTGCCGGCCGTCCTGTGCCCCCCCCCCCCCCCCCCGTGATTGCCAAAAGTGTCTCCAGACATTTCCAGGTGTCCCCCCAGGGTCAAAATGATCCCCGATTGAAAATCACGGACTTAACCAACTGAAAACAATTTCAAAAGGTCCTTCCAAAAATAGGACTCTGATAGCTTTTTTTTAAAATAAAGATTTTATTTGAGAGAGAGACAGCACGAGTGGGGAGGAGAGGGAGAAGCAAGCTCCAACATGAGCAAGGAGCCTGAGGCAGGACTTAATCTCAGCACCCTGGGATCACGACCTGAGCTGAAGGCAGAGGCTTAACTGACTGAGCCACCCAGATGCCCCCTGACAGCCCTTAAATCTTTGCAACCTGGTGCTACAGGCTAGAAGGTGTCCGGCCACCTCACCAAATTCATAGATTAAAGCCTGAAGTGATGGTGTCTGCGGGAGGGGCCTTTGGGAGATAATGAGGCCCCTCCATGATGGGATCGGTGTCCTTATAAGATGAAGAGAGACCAGAGCTCCCTCCACCTCGTGAGGGCACAGCGAGGAGGAGACCACCTCCAAGCCAGGAAGAGGGTTCTCACCAGAACCCCAACCTGGCTAACACCCTAACCCTGGCTTCCAGCCTCTAGAACTGTGAGGAGATGGTTGTCGAAGACACTGAGTCTGTAGTACTTGGTTATGTCTGTCGGAGCTGAGAGTTTTCTTTGCTGGAGAAAAATCATACCCAGAGAGACAGGGAGTTCCCAAACTCCATGCATAACAGACTGGTGGTGGGAGCGGGCACTGGAGAAACCACTGGGATTTTTGAGGAAAGCTGAAGACACACATTCCCTGTAGCCCAATCATTACATTTTCTGGAATGTGAGCTTCTCTTGCTCCCATGTGTACCTGGAGGCCTAAGATCCTGTGTGACAGCCAGATACCAGAAAACCGTGCAGCTGTCCATGGACAGGGACAGTCCGAGGGACAGGGGTATATTCATACAGGGGAGTACTTCAGAGCATGAGCACGGCCGCCCATCAGCTGCTGCACCAGTTCAGAACCTTAGATACACGGTGTTGGCGAGAAAGTAAGATGCAGAGAATTTATCAGGTGCGATGCTATTTAGGTTACAAACAGGCAGACTCAACCATCTGTTTTTTAGGGATTGTGAACATGGGGCAAAGGTTCACCGTGCCACCCTGAATGGGGCCTGGCAGCATTGCCTGTGAACACCAACTGGGAACACGGACTCTGCTTTTTCCCAAGAGCCCTGGGGTTCGAGGGCACGGGAATGTGGCCATCTTGGCTGCACTGTTACAGTGGTGATTCCCGGCACCTGTTGGACACAGAGCTACGTGCCCGCGTCCTTTAAGCTCCTGCCACGTGTTAGCTCACTGTTCCTCAGTCACGTTCCCAGAAGGGGCAGTGCCCACACCTGGGCCACCTGACTCCAGAGCTTTTCCTTGATGCTCTCGCCTGCCTTGGGCTCCTACTGCTCCAACGATGGGCCTCCCCCTGTTCTACAACATCCCAGGCGCGCTCCTGACTCAGGGCCTTTGCCCAGGCCTCAGGGAGAAGACTTCTGAGTGCAGACCCAGAAGTGAAGGAGTGAGCGTTCTGGGCCACAAGTGCAGCAGGGGCAAAGGTCTGAGCAGGACCATGGCTGGGGTGACAGAGGAAAAGCAAAGGTGCTGGGTGTGTGTGTGTGTGTGTGTGTGTGTAGCAGAAGAACTGAGGCAGATAGCAGGGGAGCTTAGGTATGTGGGGGTGAGGGTCAGACCAAGCAGGATCTTGTGTGCAGTGGTGAGAACCAGCCCCAGTTCTGGTGCCGTCTCTGCAGGCAGCCGTCAGGCCAGAGTCAGGCCCAGCTTTGTCCCCAGAGAGGGCAGGGGTACCCACCTTGTGGTCTTGGGAGCATCGGGTCCTGTCCACGTCCCTCAGCTTGTGACCCCTGCTCTGGCCACCCTGCACCGGTGGGTCTAGTCAGCACCTGTGAGAGAGAAGTGGGAGCTGTGAAGGAAGATGCTGGGGCAGAGGGCATGTGGGTGCAGGGCGGGGTAGTCCTGGCCCGGGCACGCAGGCAGACAGGCAACCAGAGGCGAGACAGACATACCCACAGGCAGGCACACATGGAGTCACACAGAATCACACGTGCTGCCCCGTTCACACAGGCAGTGTGCACTGGGACACCACACACAGTGACATACCCAGACGCACAGTCACACATGTGCAGCGTCTGGCCCATGTGCAGAAACACAGCGACCCGGGCTTGCACGGCATCTCCTATGCACCCTGCGACCCCTGCACAGATCGCCCCTCCCGGTCCAGGTGAGGGACGCAGAAGGACGCAGGCACACTCAGGCTGGCAGACACGCCCCTCGGAAAACACCGTGGACAGCAGCACACCCAGACACACGTGGAGTCACACACTGCACACCCAGAAGAGGTTCCACACGTGGGCACACATGGGCACGGGTCTCCGAGGGCTGACATCTGCTCAGTTAAGCAGGCTGCTCCCCCTTTACGGGGCACCTGCCGGCAGATCAGTGACGGGGGGGGGGGGAGGGCTCACATGCAGAGTTGCACCCACAGTTACACACCTGCAGGGGTTCAGCCGAGAGGGTCACCCTCACGCAAACGGACGGGCTCACTCCTGCACGGCTCACACCTGCACGAGCACGCAGGTACAAACACGGCGGCACGAGGGACGGACTCACACAAAGTTCTGGAGTGACGCACGTGCAGACAGGCGGGGCGGGACTCAGATGCACACCGCCGTGGGAGTCACGAACGTCCAGCGACACAGCGACAAGCACACCCGCGCGCACACCCACCCGCGCACGCGCACACCGCACACCAATGCCTCGCCTCCCAGCGCCAGCTCGGAAGGCCGTGGAGGGATCCCCCTGAGCTCGTGGGTTCGGGTCAGGTTCTCCTTGGTCTCCAGCCGTCGCGGACCCCAGTAGCCCCTGGCCCCGCGGTGGCTCGGACAGTCCGGCTGTACCGGTCACGCCCGCGACCACCCGGATGGGCCGGAGCACCGGGCCGAGGCGGAGTGCGCGTGCGCGGCGGGACAACGGGGACCCGTGTGCCACTCCTGAGAACTACAATTCCCAGAAGGCGCCGCTCCGGGGCCGGAAGCTCCCCCGCCCTGCGGACGGAGGGACGGGCGGAGGGCTCGGGTGGGGGGGCGGGACGAGGAGTATGGGGGCGGGACTCTTCCTCCTCAGGGGCGGGGCGGCCCGCGGCTCCGCGGGGAAGCCGCTGAGGATCAGAGACGCCAAGTCAGTGGACGCCGAACAGCGCGGCGCGGGCGGGAGCGGGCGCTCAGCACCCGCGGGCCGCGGCGGTCGGAGTTCGACCTCGTTCCGCTCCGGAGCAGAGCGGGCGGCTGGGCGAGCGGACGCGCCCCACCGCGTGCGCCCCGGGCCGCGGGTGTTCGCAGGCGCTCCCCGGGAGGAAGCTGTGCGGGCCGCCGTGTCCCCCGTCCCGCTGGAAGCTCCTGGCCCTGCCGCGCGAAGGGCCGCCCGGCGTCCTGCCCGCCTCCCAGGGCGCCCCGACCCGTGCGTCAAGATCCAAGGATCGTGGTCTTAAGACCCCGACGGCTGTTTTTTCCGGTTTAGTTTTCTACTTGAGGATTTAAAAATGCCTCTCACGTGTTCTCCGAGCCGTGCGAAGAGCTCAGAGGTCCGCGGCGGTTGTTGTTTTTACCCCTAATGGGCCAATGATGCACGTACAGGGACGAACCTTCTGCCCGCGGACCTCGTGAGGAGAAACGCTTTACTGCGCTGCGGGTCGGGAAGGCAGGCAGGGCGCAGAGGGAGGCCTCCGCCCCGCTCCGCAAGGGCTTTCGTCCCAGGCGGCCCAAACGGCGGCAGCTGCGCCGCGGGCTCATTTAGGACCGTCCGTCTGGGCCTGGGTTCCTGCCCAGGTGGTGTCCTGGGGGCTGGCCAGACATCTCGGTGTGGCTGGCCTGGGCTTCCTCGCAGCACCGTGGGCGCAGAACGGGAGAAATTCTTAGGGTGGTTCAGGGCTCTAATAGGAGTAATACAAATCCGAGAGCAGGCCCCGGAGCGAGGGACTGTTTGTTACACAGTGACCTGGTGGCCGCAGCTGGCTGAGGCAGAGGCCCGGCCCAGAGAGGAGGCTGAGGAGGAAGGTCATTCAGTTTCTTGTGGGTCACACTAAGGATGCTTCCTGAGGGAAGTTGGAAGTCACTGTTGTGCTTTTTTTTTCTTTTAAAGCTGGAAGAGTCTGTGTTTATGTTGACACGGGTCCCTGCCTGGTGGGGGGGCTGGGTTCTGTTTACACCAGTTCTTTGGGTGGTCCTTTCCCGAGCCTCAGATCATTGCTCTAAGTGCTCCGGGGGGGGGGGGGGGGGGGCTCGTGGGTCTCGGACTTCTCTCTCTCTGCTGCTCTATCCTGTTCAAGACTCTGTCCCCTCAGCCCTCGCCCCCTGGTCTTCCTGGACATGCAGCTCCCTCGCTTCAGCTCAGGGGGTCTCCACGGCTCTGCCTGGTTCCTCCCCTGCACCAGGACCTGGAAACTCTCTGAAGACAGGAAGCGGGGGTGATCTAGGGCTCCCCTCGTTCATCTCCTGCAAGTGCCAGTAATCACCATCCTTCGTAGTCTGATGTCCACAGCCTTAAAAACCACTGTGTTTTGCCTCTTTTATGGTTGTTTCTGAGAGAGGAGACCTGGTCCCTTTTATTCCATCTTGGCCAGAAGCAGGACTCCCTAATTAAGGTTTGTAATTAAAATTTGCCTCATTTTTTATAGAAAACAATGGCAAGTGCGGCTTTACCAAAGAGAATCAGAAATGGTCTGCGTTGCCGCCAAGAGGAATGTTAATGCTTTTTCTCTGATGGAAGACAGTGGCGGTTTCACTACAGTGATACGTTAGGTTCGTGCGTGAGTGTTTAGGGACCCTTGTCCACCCTTGCTGAAATCTTGAGAGGGGATGTTTTCTTCAAAAAAGGACAATGGGGCACCTGGGCGGCTCAGTCAGTTAAGCGTCTGCCTTCAGCTCAGGTTATGATCTCAGGGTCCTGGGACTGAGTCCCCGCATCAGGCTCCTTGCTCAGCGGGGAGCCTGCCTCTCCCCCTACCTGCCACTCCCGCAGCTTGTGCTCTCTTGCTGTGTCTCTCTCTCTGACAAATAAATAAATGAACTCTTTTTTAAAAAAAGGACAATGAAACAGCTTACACATTCTTTTCCTTTAAATATGATCGGTAAAACTGTTTTCTTTACAAAGCTACATTGAACTGTTATGGGCTGAATTGTGCCCCACCCCCCAAGAAAAGAAAGATGCCTGGGAGTCCGAACCCCCAGTATCTCAGAACGTGACCTTAGTTAGACTCGGGATCTTTATCCTTAGCAGAAGTAATCAAGTCAAATGAGGTCCTTAGGGCAGGGCCTTCATCCAGCATGACGGGTGTCCTTGTAAGAAGGGGACACTTGAACACAGAGGCAGACGCGCACGGCAGGTGGGGGGGATCAGACCCAGCTGTCAGCCACCTCCTGCAGATGTCTGCACAGAAACACCTGAATGGGCGTCTCATTCTGTCCCAGGGACTGGAGCCTGGCCAGGCGCCCGCGTGGGCCTGGGCATCGCAGGAGTCTGGAGGCGAGATCGGAAGGATGAGGGTGTGCTGGGAGAGGGACAGAGGTGAATGTGAGCTCTCAGTGTAATTACAGAAATCACCAGTAAGTCTTCTCTCTGAAAAGAGGGAAAGGAAAGAGGCCACATGTGAGCTGTGCTAAATAGAATTGCGATCTGCTGTTACCTCCAAGGACACGTGTCCTCTTTTCTCAAAGTACCGTGTTGATCACTTGGTGGCGCTGTGGCCTCACAGACAGAAGGAAAAAAAATCTGCTCAAACAAAGCCTTGCCCTTGAAAAATAGGGGAAAACAGGATTCCAGTGGGCGGCCTGAGCCAGGGATGGGCCGGCTTGGGGCTCTCTGCACCACCCCCTTCCCCGGGAAATGCAGTTTTAGGTCCCTGTCCCCAGGAAAACTACTGGCACCATGGGCTCCTGGGAGTACAGGGCATGACATTTTGTTGGAGCAAAAAGGCGTGTGATAGGTTGCTGTCCCCTCACCTCTCCAGGGCCTGGCTGGGTGGGCAGGAGGGTGGGGGATATAAAGGTGTCCCCACAGCAGTTCAGGAGTGTCACTGGCTCAGCCTGGCCTGGTGTGACCTTGTCTTTGCCCCTAGCAGGGCTGGTGTGACGTTATCAGAAAGCCCCCCGCCCCCTCCCTGGCTTGCTCCATGCCTGACTTCACTGGCTTCTGCTGAGTGCTCCCCTCCCACTCCCCAGGGCCAGCGATTTGCCCCCCTTATGCCTGCCTCCTTATGTGGGTGAAGGGTGAAGTCCCCAGGCATGAAATCCTCCATAGCGGTTTGCACTGCTGTCTTTACAATTACATTCCCGTCTGTCCTGTTTTATCTCATTAAAAATATGCTGGCCAGGCTGAATGGGCTTAATTACACCACCACTAACACAGACTGTCCCCTTTAGAGACAACTGAAAAACGCTGCGTCTGTGGAGGAGCTTGACTTTGGTACCTTGGCCCCTGGCTAAGCCGTAACAGCTGTGTGACCGGGTTGAGCTGTGTCTGCTCTCGTGCCTTAGTTTTTCCTGTGTGTAAAATGGGGATGATGCTGGGAATGGCCCCCCACCTCTTATGAGTGTGGCGCCGTTGAAAGCAGAACAGTGGGTACCCTGACCCAGGAGAAGGGCTGTGTAAGAGCCACAGGGATGATGATGGTGCTGATGGAGCCTAACCAGCTTGGTCAGATCAGTTTTGGCCCCTGGACTACAGTATTTAATGTTGAAAAACCACTGATGCATAAAGACTCAATTTCTTCATTGGTGAAGTGGAGACAAAAAAAATGTACGTCCTCCATAAGGCTGTCGAGAGAATTATAGAGGTGATTCATTCATTTGACAAATTATCTATGTATCATCTATTTATCTATCTATCCACCCACCCATCCATCTATCCATCCATCCACCCATCCATCCATCCATCCATCCATCCATCCATCTCTCCTTCCATCCATCTACCCCCCCCATCTACCCACCCACCCTTCTACCCATCTACTCATGTATCTATCTCTCTATCATCTATCTATCATCTATATTTTTAGTATCTTCTGGGTGCTAGAAACTGCTCTAGTCCCTGGGGATACAGCTACTAACAAAATAAAAATGCACGTCCCCCCTGGGGCTTCCATTCTGTTGGTAGGAGACAGACTCTTACCCAGTGAATAAGTTCATTACCGAGTATGCTAGAAATTGATAATGCCATGAAAGAAAAGGCAGCCTAGAGGTAGGAGGGGCTGACTTTGGTTGGATGTTTTGGTTATAAATGCTTTTTTTAGGGCGCCTGGGTGGCTCAGTTGGTTAGGCAGCTGCCTTCTGCTCAGGTCGTGATCCTGGAGTCCCGGGATCGAGTCCCACATCGGTACCTGCTCGGCAGGGAGTCTGTTTCTCCCACTGACCTCTCCCCCCTCACACTCTCTCTCACTGTCATTCTCTTTCTAATAAGTAAACGAAATCTTAAAAACAAAAAAAAGTTCTTCAGAGAATGCCACGCTAAGCAGGTGTTGATTAGGCAAAGATACAAGCAGATAAAGATAAAAAAATTTTTTTTAAAGATTTTATTTATTTATTTGACAGAGATCACAAGTAGACAGAGAGGCAGGCAGAGAGAGAGGAAGAAGCAGGCTCCCCACCAAGCAGAGAGCCCGATGCGGGACTCAATCCCAGCACCCTGAGATCATGACCTGAGTTGAAGGCAGAGGCTTAACCCACTGAGCCACCCAGGCGCCCGAGAAGAACGTTTTTGAGAGAAGATACAGCAGGGGCAGAATAGCTGAGCTGGGAATATCCAGTCCTGGGTGGATTGGCACGGAGCCCACAGTGTGCTTCAAGTGGAGTGGACAAGGCCTACCGTTGGAGATCCAGTGGGGCTGGGGCCACGCAGGGCTTCCCAGACCATGCTAAAATCTTGCCTTCACTCTGAGTGTGGTGTGGAGTCAGTGGAGGGTTTTAAGAAGAGTAGCTATGATGCCATTGACATTTTAACAGAATGACTTTGTTGAGATGACAGTCGAGGTAGAGAGGAAAGTAGCAGGTGACAGGCGTGGGGGAGGGGAGAGTAACCCACGTGTGGATGAAGGTGGCTTAGACAGGGATGACAGTGATGGAGATCCTTAAGAGGTGTTCTTTTTTTTTTTTAAGATTTTATTTATTTGATAGAGATAGAGCACAAGCAGGGGGAGCAGCAGAGGGAGAGGGAGAAGCAGACTCCCCGATGAGCAGGGAGCCGATGTGGGACTTGGTCCCAGGACCTGAGCTGAAGGCAGCCGCCTAACTGACTAAGCCACCAGGTGCCCAAGAGGTGTTCTGATTGCCACTCTTTTGGAAGAGAAAAGCCAGCAGGATTGGCTTATAACTTATAAGTCCAAAACAACGGCAAGCACGACACCAAAGTTTTCAACACCGAGTGACAAGGCACCAAGTCACTGTTTAATTGAGACGCCGGAACATGTGGGAGAGCAGGTAGGGTGGAATGCCTTCGGATCTCTTCCGTGGGTACGCGCCATTCGAGTTCTCGTTTAGGCACCATCTGGAAGTTTCCAGAAGGTAGTTAAATGCGGGAGTCTGGGCTTCGTGGGGGAGGACTGGAACAGCTGTGACTCTGAGAAGGAAGCATTCTGAAAGATAAGGAGGAGGAAAGTTTTAGGGAGGAAAGTGTTAATGAGCGTATAAGGAGAGGCTTCTGGATGGTTTCCCATTGGGTTCCACAGCTTGCTTAAGGCCCCGCTAAGAACGGTGTTGCTAGAGTTGTCTGTCAGTTCTCGTTGTCTGGAGAACTTTCACTTTTTTAAAATTAGATTTTTGCCAGTTTTAATGAAATATAAATGACATATAACATTTAACTTACGTATTTATTTTTAGACAGTCCACAAACCCTCATTGAGATGAGGAAACAGGATTTTTCATTCCAGATCTTCCCTAAGACTTTTTATTAATGTGCTTCTTCAAAACATTCCCCGTGAATTTTTTTTCTTTGTCTTATGGTACATTCTCATAGTAGAGAATCCGACACGATAGGAAATGGTAAAACAGATCCACAGGCCTTGGACAGGCCTCCTGTAGGACCTGTCTCCCATTAAAATGCATCACATCAGGGGTGCCTGGGGGGCTCAGTCAATAAACATTTGCCTTCAGCTCAGGTTATGATCCCAGGGTCCTGGGATCGAGTTCTGATATGGGACTCCCTGTTCAGCAGGGAGTCTGTTTCTTTCTCCCTCTGTCTGTCCCCTCGCTCACACACACTCTCTCTCTCTCAAATAACATCCTTTTTTTAAAAAAAAGATTTTTTTAATTTATTTGACAGAGAGAGATCACAAGTAGGCAGAGAGGCAGACAGAGAGAGGAGGAAGCAGGCTCCCTGCTGAGCAGAGAGCCCGATGCGGGGCTCGATCCCAGGACCCTGGGATCATGACCTGAGCCGAAGGCAGAGGCTCAACCCACTGAGCCACCCAGGCGCCCCTCAAATAACATCTTTAAGAAAATGTTCATTTATTTTAATCTCGCTTTTTCAAAAAGGTCAAAGCTGATACATATTTTTTTAACATTTCACTTTAAAGATAGACATAGGGGAGAGCAAAGGGGGAGAGAAGGCTCAAAGGGGGAGAGAAGGCTCAGGGACATACACCTTTTTAAAACTATTCGTTTTAGGACTGTCACGCAAGGTCCCACAGACTGAGTGGCTTACGCAGCAGAAGTGTGCAGCTCAGAGTCTGGGACCACGGTGTGGGGGGGCCGTGCTCCCTCCGCAGATGCTCGTCGGCCTCCCTTCTAGCTTCCGGTGCTCCTGGACCTGTGGCAGTGTGACTCCAGTGTTCACACATCCTTCCTCCTGTGTGTGTCTGTGTCAATTTCTCCTTTTGTACGGGTCCCGTTCATGCTGAAAGCCCACCCTGATGATCTCAGCTTAATCATTTTGATAATCTGCAGAGACCCTGTGTTTCTAGATAAGGTCGCCTATACAGGGACTGGGGGGTCAGCATTTTAACATAACCCTTTTGGGGGGTGGACATGATTCAAGCCAGAGCAGCAAAGAAGGGGTTCGCCCAGCCACCTTCAGCTGCGTGAATGAGAGGACAGAGAAGGCAGGGAGCTGTTCTCAAGTGTGGGTGAGTGGACTTTTGCAGGAGAAGAGAGGGAAGGTACAGAGGGATAGGACCCTGGGTTGTGCATGAGGAGTTTGTGGTGTAGATAGGCCGTGAATTTACCCCAGTGGTGAGGGGAAGCGAGAGAGGAGGACAATGAGGAACAATAGAAAAGCAGAAGGACCAATGCATTTTAGGCACCAGTGAGGTCAAGGCATTACTGGGATCATGTCATAGAGAGGAGAGCTCACCCCAGTGGAGGGAGTGACCTGGGAAGGAGCGCTAAGGTGGTTTACAGGACAAGGTCACTGAAGGAGGAGATCGGGACTCAAGAAGATCAGGGTATTGAGGCATCACTCACCTTACAGTGATTTTCTTACAGTCTTAATGACCATTACCTAATAATGGCACAAGTGTGCAGGTTGGGCACTGCACGACTTCTTCAACCTGGGAATTAGGACAATTCCACTGTCATCTCCTGTTCCACCCTGACTTTCACACGGTGCTTACTTTAAATTTCTTTTTATTTATTTATTTATTTATTTATTTATTTTTACTTTAAATTTCTAACGGCCACCACTGTCACACCAGCTCTCAAGGATCTGCCCTCAGGGGAAGGCATGCAGAGAGATGTTGCAAATGTGAGCCACGGGAGTAGACAGTTCCTGTGTAAAATATCGAGAGGGCCATTTTTCTTTTGTCATTAAGTTTCCCACAATAGTCAGTGGCTGGCTGATTTTGAAACAGCGTTTGGTGAAAACACTGGCTTTGTCTGGTGAGGCTCTGTGAATGTTAACTCCTTCAGAGGCTCAATGCTGCCGCTCCTGCGATCAGCCCCCCACTGGTTGCCATGCCTGCAGCTTCGCCTCCTGCAGAAAATCTGGACGGAGTGTCCGGAAGGGGGAGGGGGAGGGACCGTTGTCATGGGAACCTGCAGCCGTGAAGCCCCACTCGGTCAGAAAATGGGATTCAGGCTCTGAGAAAAGGAAGATACACGGGATTTCTTTCTTTCTTTTAAGATTTTATGTATTTATTTGACAGAGATCACAAGTAGGCAGAGAGGCAGGCAGAGAGAGGAGGAAGCAGGTTCCCCGCTGAGCAGAGAGGACCCCAGGACCATGACCTGAGCCGAAGGCAGAGGCTTGACCCACTGAGTCACCCAGCCGCCCATGGGGATTTATTTCTTGGCTCGAGGTAGACCTCCGCCCCCTCCCTGCAGATTCCTAACTCTTCAGCAGCGGGGCCTGTGAGGTGAGCTCCCCAACAGACCTCTCCCCCGGGCCCCTACCTCGCTGATTCCCAGGGGGCCGCTGCCACCTGAGACCGCACAGATCCAGCTCTCTGCGTCCGTGATCTCCCTGCACAGATGCAAGAGGCGGGGCTTAGAGCAGCTGATGTCCTTGGATGGGGCTCCCACTGTCAGTGTCACCTCCTTCAGGCGTTTCCGGCCCCATCTGGAAGGCCACAGACCCTCTCCCCTTGTCTCCTGTCTCCCCAGCACCCTTCAGTCCCATTCGCATCTCTGCTGGGCAGCGAGGAGAAACCCAGAAGACTGAATCAGTTAAGGCACTCCCTTCTCCCAGCTAAACACCCCCCTCAACCAGGGACCCCGTGTTCCCTCAGAATGAAACCCAGATTTTCCCTTGGTCTGCTGGGTCCTGTGGAGAGCATCGTGGTCCTACTGATTTTATCTCCACCTTGGTCGCTAGGCTGTAGCCATGCTGGCCTCTGTGCCTCCAAAGAACATACCCCAGGACCTTTACATATGCTGTTCCCTCGACACTGCCTCACCTGGGTCTCCATGGGGCTCCATCCTTTCTCCTTTCAGAGGTCACCTCCTCAGGGAAGCCCCCCAGCACTGCCATCCCCAGAGACCCTCCACACACCTCCCCTGCCTTATTCCCATCACGATGCTGATGCTCCCGTTATTCCCACACTTGTTTATTGCTTCCTTGCCACTGGAATGGGCACCCCTTGGCGTGTGGTAGAAAGAACAGAGCTAAGGGTCTTGTTTTCCGCCAGTGCCAGCTTTGTCCCTGGAGAATGTAAAAGTCTGAAGAACAAAAGTAACCATAAGTGATTTCTTGTCCAAAAAAGCAATACAACATTCTGTTGGTTTTGCTGCTTTTGTCAGGGAAATGGGAATCACGTGGCAGGGCGATGAGAGAGTCAGAGCTTTGAGGCCAGGAGAGCCGGTGTGCGGCTTTTCTGTTCATCTGCGTGAGCACTTCGGTAAGCTGGAATTCGGGGCCGGGTCTCGGTGGGGGTGACGGCCCACATCCAGACCTCAGGGCACAGAGGATTTCGTGAGGATGCGTATTTCTGTATTTCTGATCCTGTGTCACCCGGGGACGGTCGCTCCCGGGCCAGCCCAGGCCTAGAGTTAGTGAACGAGAGGCAGAGAGCACCTCGCTGTGTGCCCACCCGCCAATCCCGAGCCCAGGCCCGCCCACCGCGGGCTCCCTCAGGCTCTCCTGGGTGCGCCCACAGCCACGGCCCCTACCGCCCTGCCGGCCTGCTGCCCACCCCGGTGCTTTCCCACGTGACCCTCACTTTTTGGGAAAGTAGCACCGTTTTAATGACCGTCGTTGCCAGTTCTGCTTACCTGTTGTGTGTAAAACTCTGACTCCTGCGTCATCACTTGCATTTTGTGCAAGCCCAAGGGAGCCCAGATGCCTCTTTTCATGGTGTGTGCGTGTGGGGTGGGGAGGCCTTGGAGGGGGTTTGGAGATCACTCCATGCACAGCCACGCCGTGGTCTTGACCCCCTTCCCTGACCATCTTTACCTTAGTAGGACGCGGGTCAAACCACAAAGCCCAAGCCAGAGGACAGAGAAGGAAGCCAGGTCTGGGTTGTCTGGTCCCCCCAATGTTCAGAGACAGGTTGGGGTGTGGATGGGGGAGACCTGGGCTCAGGGCCAGACAGGAGGGAGCCCTGTCCTCTGTCGAATGCAGACCCTCGGAGGCCGGGGGCTCCTCGGGGGCGGGGCTGGCCCTCTGCAGGTGTGTCCAGGCAGATGGGGCGGGGGGTGAGGCCCAGCCTGGGCCACTCACCCGGCTGAGTCCACGTGGGGGGCTGCGGGACCCTGCCCAAACGGGACCCTGCTGCACCTGGCTTTGCACCGTGAGGGTCACCGAGGAAGCGGACTTAGAAAACCACAGGAAAACTCCACCCAAATATAACAGGGGCGGTGTAAAGGCATCTGGTTTATTTTCCCTGCTCTAGTTTGAGGGAGTGCCTCAGCGGTCCTCGGTTCCGTGTGGTCGGCAGGTGGCAGTCTGGCATCACGGGAAAGTACACAGGCTCCTTTCAGAAAAGACTTGGTTTATTGGAGAAAAACGGAGAGAGCTTGTGGGATTGGGAGGGAGTGGTGTGAGCGGTGGCGCGGTGGGGGAGCAGAGGGACAGAGCGGGAGGGACTGGCCTATTGGCAGACCGGGGTGGTGGGTGGGGCATGGGGGTGGGGTGAGGCAGGTGGGGGAGGAGGCAGGGCTGGATCCCACAACCCTGGGATCCTGACCAGGGCCGAAGGCAAATGCTCAACCCACTGAGCCACCCAGGCGGCCCAGAAGCGGCTCAGGTTTTCCTTTGCATTTTCCTGAGTGTTAACAAACGTGTGGGTTTTTTCACTTACGGAATGTCCATTCGATAGTCCCTTTCTGACGTGCTACTTTCAGTTTCTTCCCCAGCATTTTCTACTCAAGTTTTTTTTCCCTCTTTTAACAGGAGTCACTTTCTTTCTTTCTTTTTTTTATCACGCTCAGCCAACATGCAGTACGTCATTAGTTTTTGACGTAGTGTTCCATGATTCCTTAGTTGCATATAATTCCCAGTGCTCACCTCAACACCTGCCCTTCCTAATGCCCCATCACCCTGTTAGCCCATCCCCTACCCTCCCTCTGCTCTGAAACCCTCAGTTTGTTTCCCAGAGTCCAGAGTCTCTCATGGTTCGTCTCCTTCTCTGACTTGCCCCCCTTTGGATTTCCCTCCCTTCCCCTACGACCCTCCGTGCTATTGATTATGTTTCATGTATGAGTGACACCGTATGATCATTGTCTTTCTCTGCCTGCCTTACCTCACTTAACAAAATCCCCTCCAGTCCCGTCCATGTCGATGCAGATGGTGGGTGTCCATCCTTCCTGATGGCTGAGGAATATTCCTTTGTACATATGGACCACATCTTCTTTATCCATTCGTCTCTTGAAGGACATCTCAGCTCTTTCCATAGTTTGGCTATGGTGGACATTGCTGCTATGAACATTGGGGTGCACGTGCCCCTTCTTTACATCTGTATTTTTGGGATAAATCCCTAGTACTGCAATTGCAGGGTCATAGGGTAGCTCTATTTTCAACTTCCTGAGGAATCTCCATACTGCTTTCTAGAGTGGCCGCACCAGCTTGCGTTCCCACCAACAGTGCAGGAGGCTCCCCTTTCTCCGCATCCTCACCGACACCTGTCATTCCTGACTTGTTAATTTTAGCCATTCTGACTGGTATGAGGTGGGATCTCATTGTGGTTTTGATTTGTATTTCCCTGATGCTGAGGGATGTGGAGCACTTTCTCATGTGTCTGTTGGCCATCTGGATGTCTTCTTTGCAGAAATGTCTGTTCATGTCCTCTGCCCATTTCTTGATTGGATTATTTGTTCTTTGGGTCTTGAGTTTGGTAAGTTCCTTATAGATTTTGGACACTAGCCCTTTATCTGATATGTTATTTGCGAATATCTTCTCCCATTCTGTCAGTTGTCTTTTGGTTTTGTTGACTCTTTCCTTTGCTGTCCAGAAGCTTTTGATCTTTTTTTTTTTTTAAAGATTTATTTATTTATTTATTTATTTGACAGAGAGAGAGAGAGAGAGATCACAAGCAGGCAGAGAGGCAGGCAGAGAGAGAGGGGAAGCAGGCTCCCCGCTGAGCAGACAGCCCAATGTGGGGCTCGATCCCAGAACCCTGAGACCATGACCTGAGCCGAAAGCAGAGGCTTAACCCACTGAGCCACCCAGGCGCCCCTCTTCCTTTGTTTTTCCTCAATGTCCTTTTCTCCCCGAAAGTTAAACAAAGGTGTACGTGTTGGTCGGTGTCTTCACTCTCTTTGTGAGTTCACTGGTCAGCTTTCCCTCCTCGTTGCTCATTTCTGTAGCGCGGAGATTAGCATGGCACGGATTTGGCTCGTCCCTTCATACTCGCACGTAAAAACTTCGGAGTTTCTCGCACATGCATGCGCACACTCATCACCACACACTCGTGGGACGTAGACTGAGGCGGCACCAAGTTCATAAACTAACATCGGTCAAAAAGAAAACCTAAAATTATGGATCACCCAAATTTATGACATGCGCCCATCTGTGTAGTTCCTGTTTCAGGATGCTTTTTTCGTTTGTTGATAAAAATGTATATTCGTTAGGTGCGCAGAGGGGTGGTTGGGTGGGCTCGGACGTGGCGAGAAGACTCAGGACAGTCCAGCCACCCAGTTGCTGTTGTGTGTGTGAGGCGAGCGCCCGAGCGCTCTCTGCAAGCCTCTGGTGCCCGACACAGTGTTAGCAGGCGCAGTCGGCTGCTCGGGAGGTGTCCGGACTGTTTCACCCAGTGTAAGTGCAGCGTGGTCCCCGCCGACCAGCCCCTCCCCATTCCCTCTCTGGCCGCCACCGTTCAGCTCTCTGCTTCTGAGCACTCAGCTGTTTCCGACCCACATGGGAGTGAGATCATGCAATCTGTTATTTTTTTTTAAGATTTTTATTTATTTATTTGACAGACAGAGATCACAAGTAGGCAGAGAGGCAGGCAGAGAGAGAGGAGGAAGCAGGCTCCCTGGGGAGCAGAGAGCCCGACGCAGGGCTCGACCCCAGGACCCTGGGATCATGACCTGAGCTGAAGGCAGAGGCTTTAACCCACTGAGCCACCCAGGCGCCCCTGTTATTTTTTTTTTAAGATTATTTATTTATTTATGAGAGAGAGAGAGAGCGCACAAGCAGGGGGAGCAGTGGGCAGAGGGAGAAGCAGGCTTCCTGCTGAGCAAGGAACCCCCTGCAGGACTCAGTGCCAGAACCCTGGGATCATGACCCGAGTCGAAGGCAGACACTTGAGCGAATGAGCCCCCCAGGCATCTGGAGATCATCTGTCTTTTTTGGGAAAGCTTTGCCTTTGTTCCTTTGGGGCCAACACACCAACCAAAAAAACCTACTTTCCATAGAAAGGGGTTTTGAGAGTCAGTGATAGGCTCCGCTCCCCTCATTGTCTGGGCAGACCGCAGGCCAGAGGATGGCACTGTGCCATCTCAAGGTCATGTGTCTCAAGGTCACAAGTAGGCCTGACCAGCCACACTGAGAAATCTGTGGGATACAGGACTTTCGGTCGTAAAATCGGGATGGTCTTGGGAACACAGGCCTGGGTTGGTCGCCCTACAAGCTGGAGAGGCCTTGGGTTCGTCTGGCCAGTGCTCGTTTTGTCTGTGTTCACGCACGATTACGGGCTGGTCTCGTTTCTGCCGCGCCGCTTGGCGGTCGCAGAGCGGCCTTGTCTGCCCAGCGGGTCCCGTCACTGTGGGCTTCCCCTGCCCACCCATGAGCCCTTTCTCGGGCCACGACAGCTGCGGTTCCTCCGTCCACCTCACACACGAGGAATGGGACTCTCAGGAAGGCCCCAGAGCCCATCCACAGCGTGGCTGGGACGACTCCCGCACACCCAGACCCTGGGTCTCCCATCTGCAGTCCCCTGCCCGCCCCCAGCAGCCCAGATTCTGGAGGGAGGCAGCGACCCCTCATGCCAAACTTTTCCTCTGTCGGCTCTGAGAGCTCCGTGGGGGTTGTTTTTCCAACATCCCAGTCCAGCCTTTGTAAGCAAGCGTCCCCAGGTGGTGCCGGGAGCCTTCAGAGACCGCTGGGGTGTAGCTGGGGTAGAGACGACTGACTTGACTGACATCACTCACCCCTCTCCACTTGTCCCGGCCTCCCCCTGCCTCGGCTCCACCTGTCCCCGCTGGGCTTTCCGGAAACAATGCAGGAGAGGAGACCAAAAAAAAAAAAGGACAGAGGGAGGGAGATGGGATGTTCTTATTCTCAGGGCTCCTGCTTGGGAAGGTGCAGGGGACCAGGATGTTGTACACGGACTCCTTGGAATGATCTTCTTGTTCTCCCCAAAGTGTGAGACAGCCTGATTCCTATTTGTGTGCGTCTCTTCAGGAAAGACTGAAGTTGGCGGGTTAGATGCTGCTGGAACCAGGTGTGTGGCTGGATGTGGGAGAAGCGTGGGAAGAGGAGGCTTCACCGGATACAGCTCCGTTTGTCCATCCGCCCATCCATCCATCCACCCATCCATCCGCCCATCCATCCGCCCATCCATCCGCCCTACTCCCTCTGCCTGGCTTGCCGTTCCCTCCCCCTCCTGGCCATGCTAATCAGGGCCCCTTTCCTCCCAGTGCTCTCCCATCATTTCTTTAGGAAGCATTTTTATCCCCTCATGAGGAAAGGATCCCTTGCCCTCGGTCAGAAACTCAAGTTCCTACAAGCGCGAGGCGGGTGCTCTAGCACCCCTAACTGTGCTCCTTTGTCTTAAGTTCAGACGTGTCCTTTCTCATCTTCTTCACGTGACAGTTCAATTTCGGTGTCGGTCGAAGGAGGAGATCAAGGTATACGGTGTATTTTCTTCCCCACTAAAAGACAAAGGCAGCTACTGTTCCCTCCTTCGAGACGCACACCCAGGTGTTCCCGGTACTATGGCTGCCGCCAAACTCACCTCCACACCTTCAGTTTGACAATATATTAGAAATCAATCAATCAATCTATCAGTTCACATAGTTTCCTTATTCTTCTCACTCCTGCACAGTATTCTTGTCATAGATGGGCCACAATTTCTCTACCCCGTCCGTGTTTCTAGATACTGAGATGGTTTTCCATCTTCTGGAATACAATCTAGCATTTATGTTTTTAAACATGATTTTGAGGGGTGCCTGCCTGGCTCAGTTGGAAGAGAGTGCAGCTCAATCTCGGGGTGGTGAGTTCGAGCCCTACATTGGGTGTGGAGATGACTTAAATGAATAAATGAATAAACTTTAAAAATTTTTATCTTATTTTTTAATTTTTTTAAATTGTTATGTTAGTCACTATACAGTACATCATTAGTTTCTGATGTAGTGTTCCATGATTCATTGTTTGTGTATAACACCCAGTGCTCCCTGCAATCCGTGCCCTCCTGAATACCCATCACCAGGCTCACCCCCCCACCCCCCCAAAACCCTCAGTTAGTTTCTCAGAGTCCACAGTCTCTCATGGTTCGTCTCCCCCTCCGATTTCCCCCAACTCACTTCTCTCCATCTCCCCATGTCCTCCGTATTATTCCTTATGCTCCACAAATAAGTGAAACCATATGAGAATTGACTCTCTCTGCTTGACTTATTTCACTCGGCATAATCTCCTCCAGTCCCATCCATGTTGATACAAAAGTTGGGTATTCATCCTTTCTGATGGAGGCATAATACTCCATAGTGTATATGGACCACATCTTCCTTATCCATTCGTCCGTTGAAGGGCATCTTGGTTCTTTCCACAGTTTGTCTATTTTGGACATTGCTGCTATGAATACTGGGGTACACATGGTCTTTCTTTTCACTACATCTCTATCTTTGGGGTAAATACCCAGTAGTGCAATTGCAGGGTCATAGGGAAGCTCTATTTTTAATTTCTTAAGGAATCTCCACACTGTTCTCTAAAGTGGATGCACCAACTTGCATTCCCACCAACAGTATAAGAGGGTTCCCCTTTCCCCACAGCCTCTCCAACACACGTTGTTTCCTGTCTTGCTGATTTTGGCCATTCTTACTGGTGTGAGGTGGTATCTCAATGTGGTTTTGATTTGAATCTCCCTGATGGCTAGTGATGATGAACATTTTTTCATGTGTCTGTTAGCCCTTTGTATGTCTTCATTGGAGAAGTGTCTGTTCATGTCTTATGCCCATTTTTGACATGGTTATCTGTTTTGTGTGTATTGAGTTTAAGGAGTTCTTTACAGATCTTGGATATCAGCCCTTTGTACTGTCATTTGCAAATATCTTCTCCAATTCCATGGGTTGCCTCTTTGTTTTGTTGATTGTTTCCTTTGCTGTGCAGAAGCTTTTGATCTTGATGAAGTCCCAAGGGCTCATTTTTGCTTTTGTTTCCTTTGTCTTTGGAGGTGTGTCTTGAAAGAAGTTGCTGTGGCTGATGTCGAAGAGGTTACTGCCTATGTTCTCCTCCAAGATTCTGATGGATTCCTGCCTCATGTTGAGGTCTTTTATCCATTCCGAGTTTATCTTTGTGTATGGTGTCAGAGAATGGTCGAGTTTCATTCTTCTATACATAGAGGAATGTCCAATTTTCCCAGCACTATTTATTGAAGAAACTGTCTTTTTTCCACAGGATATTTTTTCCTGCTTTGTTGAAGATTATTTGACCATAGAGTTGAGGGTCCATATCTGAACTCTCTACTCTGTTCCACTGGTCTGTGTGTCTGTCTTTGTGCCAGTACCATGCCGTCTTGGTGATCACAGCTTTGTAGTAAAGCTTGAAATCAGGCAACATGATGCCCCCAGCTTTGTTTCTCTTTTTCGACATTTCCTTGGCAATTTGGGGTCTTTTCTGGTTCCATACAAATTTAAGATTGTTTGTTTCAGCACTTCGAAAAATGCTGATGGTATTTTGATCAGGATGGCATTGAAAGTATAGATTTCTCTGGAAACTTGAAAAAATTTTTAAAAATCTGTTTGAAAATAATCCTTTTGATCTCAGTTTGCACGTGCAATCTGTCAGCAGGATAAATTCCTAGAGGTTGCGAAACTTGGGGAAGGACATGCAGATACAGTTTTTCAGGGAAGGGAGTATGGTGGGCAGGAACAGAGCATGGTCCCAGCACTTAGCACACTTGTGTTACTTTTCAAATTTTTCTTTAGTCTATCAACTCCTTGAGCTCAGGCCTCGTTTTTTGTTTTTGTTTTTCGTTCCCCACTAATTTCATTGCTTGAGGTTGAGTCTGGGCTAGTTAGAAGCTGCTCAGAGGTGCTTGTTGAATGGATGAATGAAGGCATTAAAGAAACAATGAGTGAATCTGTCCATAAATGGACTCATGAGTCAAAGGCCTGGTTATAAATGGAGGAATGAAGGAGCCCACTAAGCGATATGTGATAGAGTCAGCCAAGGAACAACCCAGTCCCTTCCATGATCCGCCAGTCCCCCAGTTGGTGGCTCCATATTAGAGGGCCCATGAGTGCTTCTGAGTGGTGGTCTGTGTTCAGCCAACATTGCTCAGCAAGGACCGCAGCAGTGCTGGGGTTAAGGGCCCATCGCAGTGCCCAGGAATGCGTGATGGTGCCTTCAAAGAGCCCAGCCGTGTTTCTAAGGAGCTGCCGGTTTCTGAACCACCTCTCAAGGTCATCACATTTTCCCACCCAGCCAGAGCTCGGGAAGGGGATGGAGGCCAGAACAGTGGAGAGGAGACCTACTTCGTGCTGCTCGGGCTCTCCCGGTGCCTGTGGGCTACGACCGTCTTCTGCCTGCTCATCCTGACCTGCGTTGTCACCGTTTTCGGGAATGGCCTCATCCTGCTCCTGCTCTCCCACGGTCCCTGGCTCCACACGTCCATGTCCTTCTTCCTCAGCAGCCTGTCCCTCGTGGGCGTGTGCTTCACCATGTCCCGCGTGCCCCAGATGCTCGCCAACTGCTCGCTGACTCTTCCCGTCGTCTCGCTCGCACACTGCTTGGCCCCAATGGCCGTGGGGCCCTCTCTGAGTGTTGTGGAGTGTCTCCTGCTGGCCGCCATGGCCTGTGATAGCTGTGTGGCCATCATGGACCCCTGGCGCTACTCTTTGCACATGGGGCCCCGACTTTGCGGCCTGTTGGCCAGGACCTTGTGGACAGCGGTGTTCCTGCTGACCATGGTCCCTGTGCTGGCTGTGCCCTTGGAGTTCTGCGGCCACCAGGTCATCAGTCACTTCTCGTGTGAACTCCTGGCCCTGCTCCAGCTGGCCTGCTCTCACCGACTATTCTGTGAGGCGCTCACAGTGCGTGCCGGTGCCCTGATCCTGCTATGGCCTCCTACAGAAGGCTCCGTGGCGCACTGCAGAGGGCCACGGCCAGGACTTCTCCACGTGTGGGTCTCGCTTTGCTCTTCTGCGGCCAGAAGAGCAGCCACAGCGAGGTGCGGGTCTCGCCTCGCTCTTCTGTGGCCATCCCCCCATACGTGGCGCTCCAGGAGAAGGTCACCCATGACGGAGACAAGGTCATCTCCACGTGCTATGGCATCCTCACCCCCACGGTGGACCCTGTCATAGGCAGCCTGCGGAATAAGGACAGGAAGGGCGTGTTCAGGAGGCTCTTGGGGAGAAAGCCTGACTTCTGAGATGCGGGGCCGAGGAGGGGGAAAGAAATTTCTATTTTGGATGGCCTGCTCTGCGCTGTAAACTGTCAGTTCCTCCTTTGCAGCCCTTCTACGGTTTATCACAAACACACTCACTCACACTCACACACACACACCTTCACACTCACACACAAGAACTCGGGTTTAAAAAATGTCTTTCCTCTGTGCAAGCGAAGCGAGAGCCAATTCTGTGTGAGTGTGTGTGAGTGTGTGTGTTAAGGACTGTGTGTGAGTGTGTGTGAGACGTGGACACGGAAGGGGCTGTCCCAGACATTCTCAGTGGCTGAAGGGGCGGAGGGCTGGGTGGATGCTGGCCATTGGCTGCTGATCTGGGACCCTGTGGCCAGCCAGAGGTGCGTCCTCCACTTCTGTTGCCTCGGGAGCCCCTCTGGGAAGATGCACCCTGGGGGTATGTTGCAGCGGTCGGGTCGGTGCGGGGGGCCTGCTATCTCTCACCCCTGCCCAGCTGTACCTTCCCGCTGGGGCCGTGCCTTTCTGCCCAGCACTGTGAAAGGTCTGGGAGTCAGATGCTGGAAAAGTCGGGGTGTCCAGGTCAGGGACAGAGACTGTCAGGACGCACAGCTAAAGTGGTATTTTGTGTCAGTTTGGTTCTGTTCTGCACGTGCCCTGAGTCCTACAGGGACGTGAGCAAGGGGCTCGCTGCGATAGCTGCCTGGGCGTGGGCTGTGCATCGGGTCGGGGATGCTGGGTGTGGAGGGTTTGCTCTGGTTGTGGGGATTCTCACAGCAGACGCAGCCCTGACATGTGGCCGGGTGGCACTGGCACCAGGGGGAGATCTGCACGGACACTGAGCCCCAGGGATGCCTGCTGCTTTCCCCTCCCGCTCTGGTGCGCTCTGGCGGGCCCGTGTGGCAAAAGGGGAGCATGGAAGCATGGAGAGGGACAGTGAATGGCACCAAGACCCAACACCGGCCGTACACACTCAGGTAATTCAGAAGCTGCTGTCCGAGGTGCCGTGAGAGAGCCCCAGTAAAAGACTCCAAATCAGGGCGCCTGGGTGGCGCGGTCAGTTGAGTATCTGACGGTTGATCTCAGCTCGGGTCTTGATCTCAGGGTTGTAAGTTCGAGCCCCCCAAAACCCAAAAGACTCTAAGAAAAATAATCTCCCACGTTCTCACCAGCCGTCCTTGACTTTCCCACTGATGCCACCTCCGGTCCTTGCCCACGTTCATTTTAGAAGTTGTACTGACTTCTGTCTTCCAGTATGGTCATTAAAAAATACAGTGTTTGTCCTAGGAAAGGTCTCTCTTAAAGAGCTACGCATAAGGTCTTACCAAACACAGCCTTAATTTCTTTTTTAAAAAATTTTTTCAGGGCGCCTGGGTGGCTCAATGGGTTAAGCCTCTGCCTGCAGCTCAGGTCAAGATCTCAGGGTCCTGGGATCCAGCCCCGCGTCAGGCTCTCTGCTTGGTGGGGAGCCTGCTTCCTCCTCTCTCTCTCTCTCTGCTTCTCTGCCTACTTATGGTCTCTGTCAAATAAATAAATAAAATCTTAAAAATTTTTTTCAGTGTTCCAGAATTCATTGTTTATGCCCCACACCCAGTGCTCCATGCAATCCGTGCCCTCCTTAATACTCACCACCAGGCTCACCCAACCCCGCCACCCCTCCAAAACCCTCGGTTTGTTTCTCAGAGTCCACAGTCTCTCATGGTTCGTCTCCCCCTCCGATTTCCCCCAACTCCCTTCTCCTCTCCATCTCCCTATGTCCTCCATGTTATTCCTTATGCTCCACAAGTAAGTGAAACCATATGATAATTGACTCTCTCTGCATGACTTATTTCACTCAGCATAATCTCCTCCAGTCCCGTCCATGTTGCTACAAAAGTTGGGTATTCGTCCTTTCTGATGGAGGCATAATACTCCATAGTGTATATGGACCACATCTTCCTTATGCATTCGTCCGTTGAAGGGCATCTTGGTTCTTCCCACAGTTTGGCGACTGTGGCCATTGCTGCTATGAACACTGGGGTACAGATGGCCCTTCTTTTCACTACATCTGTATCTTTGGGGTAAATACCCAGGAGTGCAATTGCCGGGCCATAGGGAAGCTCTATTTTTAATTTTTTTTAAAGATTTTATTTATTTTTTTGACAGAGAGAGAGATCACAATCCCAGGACCATGAGATCATGACCTGAGCTGAAGGCAGAGGCTTAACCCACTGAGCCACCCAGTGCCCCTATTTTTAATTTCTTAAGGAATCTCCACACTGTTTTCCAAAGTGGCTGCACCAACTTGCATTCCCACCAACCGCGTAAGAAGCTTCCCCTTCTCCACATCCCCTCCAACATACATTGTTTAACGTCTTGTTAATTGTGGCCATTCTAACTGGTGTAAGGTGGTGTCTCAATGTGGTTTTGATTTGAATCTCCCTGATGGCTAGTGATGATGAACATTGTTTCATGTGTCTGATAGCCATTTGTATGTCTTCTTTGGAGAAGTGTCTGTTCATGTCTTCTGCCCATTTTTTGACGTGATTATCTGTTTTGTGTGTGTTGAGTTTGAGGAGTTCTTTATAGATCTTGGATTTTATTTTTAAGTGATCTCTACACCCAGCGTGGGGTTTGAGCTCATGACCCTGAGGTCCAGAGCTGTGTTCCCTACTGACTGAGCCAGCCGGACACCCCATAATTCTCTCTCTACAAAGTTGTAGCAAACACCTCCAGCTGGCTTCTCCATTATTTTTAGCGGATCTGGCCATACTTGTGTAGAGACTCTAAATGTCTCATCGGCCCTCACTCAGCAATTTCAACTTTCATACTAGAGACAGCACAACAGACCCATCCCCGGTGGGGATGGGAGCTCATTCTCTGTTGAAACAGTGATCAGCTCTGGGAGTACAGTACTGTCTACTTAACTCATATAGTCTTCAAATTGCTTGTGGGTTAGATATAGTAATTGTTGGCATCATAGAAATGAGGAAACTGAGGCACTGAGTCCACATTCTTATTCTATGACAGAGCAGACTCTTTTTTAAAAAAAAATTATTGTGTTATATTAGTCACCATCATTAGTATCTGATGCCGTGTTCCAAGATTCATTGTTTGCATGTAACACCCAGTTCTCCATGCAATCTGTGCCCTCCTGGATACCCACCACCAGGCTCACCCAACCCCCCACCCCTCCCCTCCAAAACCCTCAGTTTGTTTCTCAGAGTCCATAGTCTCTCATGGTTCATCTCCCCCTCCAATTTCCCCCAACTCCCTTCTCCTTTCCTTCTCCTAATGTCCTCCGTGTTATTCCTTATGCTCTGCAAGTAAGTGAAACCATATGATAATTGACTTTCTCTGCTTGACTTATTTCACTCAGCATAATCTCTTTTTTAAAAAATTTTTAGGGGCGCCTGGGTGGCTCAGTGGGTTAAAGCCTCTGCCTTCAGCTCAGGTCATGATCCCAGGGTCCTGGGATCGAACCCTGTGTCAGGCTCTCGGCTCAGTGGGGAGCCTGCTTCCTCCTCTCTCTCTGCCTGCCTCTCTGCCTACTTGTGATCTCTCTCTCTGTCAAATAAATACATAAAATCTTTAAAAAATTTTTTTAAAATTTTCATTAACATATAATGTATTATATGCTCCAGGGGTACAGGTCTGTGAATCATCAGTCTTACACAATTCACAGCACTCACCATAGCACAAACCCTCCCCAATGTCCATCACCCAGTCACCCTGTCCCTGCCTCACCACCCCTCAAGCAACCCTCAGTTTGTTTTGTGAGATTAAGAATCTCTTATGGTTTGTCTCCCTCCCAGTCCCATCTTGTTTCATTTTTTCCTTCTCTACCCCCATGACGCACCACCCCACCTCTCATATTCCTCATATCAGAGAGTGATTGACTTATTTCATTCAGCACAATACCCTCTAGTCCCATCCACGTAGTTTTAAATGATAAGATTTCATTTCTTTTGATGGCTGCATAGTATTCCACTGCATATTTATCTATCACATTTTCTTTATCCATTCATCTGTTGAAGGGCATCTTGGCTCTTTCCACAGTTTGGCTACTGTGGACATTGCTGCAATGAACATTGGGGTGCATATGGCCCTTCTTTTCACTACATCTGTATCTTTTGGGTAAATACCCAGTAGTGCAATTGCTGGGTCACAGGGTAGCTCTATTTTTAACTTTTTTTTTTTTTAAGATTTTATTTATTTGACAGAAATCACAAGTAGACAGAAAGGCAGGGCAGAGAGAGAGGAGGTAGGCTCCCTGCTGAGCGGAGAGCCCAATGTGGGGCTTGATCCCAGGACCCTGGGATCATGACCTGAGCCGAAGGCAGAGGCTTTAACCCACTGAGCCACCCAGGCACCCCTATTTTTAGCTTTTTAAGGAAACTCCATACTGTGCTCCACAGCTCCCACCTGGCCATGGCTCTTTCATATGGTGTGGCTACCGCCATGTCCCTGTGTCCCCTGGGCTGCAGAGCCTCCATGCCAAACTCCACAAACTATGTCATCTCACTTTGGTCCTGAACCCACTCGCCGACAGCCTTCAACACCACGAGGTCTGCGCTGCAGCCTTGTATGCCCTGGCTGGGCTCTGGGGTTGTGCACTGCACTTGGCATACCTGGAGGGGTTGGAAACAGAGCTGGACACTTAGCACTGGGGTCTTGTATGCATCACTCCCTCTCTATGACCTTCTGTGCACCTTTTGGTGCATTCTGTCTCCACCAATTTCCATGCATAGGTCAGAGATTCTACCACATTATCTATAAAGGGCCAGAGAGTAAATATTTTCAGCTCTGGCAGCTCCGTGCTCTCTGTTGTACCTGCTCAGCTCTGTCATCATAGCCCGAAGGCAGCCACAGACCATGAATGAATGAGGGACAGGCTGTATTCCCAAACATTTTAGTGAGATTTGAATTGTATATAATGCTCATGTGTAACAAAATATTCTTCTTTTGATTTTCTTTCCAAGCATTTATTTAATAATGTAAAAATATTCCTCCCTCCCTTCCTCCCTCTCCCTCTATTTTTTTCTCTCCCCATCTCCCTTCCTCCCTTCCTCCCTCCTTTCCTTCCTCTCTCTCCTTCCTTGCTTCCTTCCTTCCTTCCTCCCTTCTTTTTGCCTTCCCTCTCTCCCTCTCCCTCTCTTTCTTTCTATCCCCATCTTCCTTCCTTTCTCCCTCCATTCCCTCCCCTCCCCTCCCCTCCCCTCCCCCTCCCTCCCTCCCTCCCTCCCTCCCTCCTTCCTTCCTTCCTTCCTTCCTTCCTTCCTTCCTCTTTTTTGCTCCAGGGCTGTAGACAGTGGGCAAAGAGCCATAGCTTGCCAATCTTTGATACAGGGCAAAAGGCTGACCCAATACAGTTGCTGTCAAGATTGCGTAAATAAGACGTGTCAGGCATGGACTTTTATGTTTTGTTTTTTTTGGGTTTTGTTTGCTTGTTTTTTGGATGACAGTCGAGCATAGAGTGTTCATTGTCACTCAGACACAACAGCTAACACCACACACAGAGTCTGTTATAAGGACTTTACACTTGCAAGGTACAGACTATGCTTCTCAGGTAGCTAGTCCCATGATCCTTCCTTTACACACTTAGCCACGAGAAGGTGGGGCACCAACAAGTCAGGTAACATACAATTACCCGTGAGAGATGCATGACAGTCATGTGCAGTCACTCAGGTCCCAGAGCCATTTCTGACAACGTGGGTGGACACAGAGGGCTTTGCGATAAATCAGAGAAGCCAATAAAGACACACGCTGTAGGATTTCACTTTTATCCGTGGAATCTACCATCAGTACAGACACGGAGACAGAGAGAGAGGCAGACGCACCGACATTGATTCCAGGGCAGACGGGATGCAGATGTGTTTGCAGAAATGGACAGAGAGGGAAGGAGGAAGGGACACGGATGCAGAGATGTACGGGAAACTTGGCTTATCCTTCCATCCCGAGATGCTGCTGTTCTCTGCTCTGTCCCACGCTGAATGCTGTCTGGCTTACAAAGCTGACTCGCTGCTGGTAAAAGTGTCTGCTCACTCGTTCGCTCTGCAAACACATATCCAGTGCGCACATTAAGACATGAACTAATGGGGGCCCTGCAGATGGGGCGATGTGGTTAGATGTGCAGGCTTCCTGGGACCAGAGAACATCTACTGCTGGCCCTGGGAGAACCAGGCACAGTGCTAGTCCCCTGGAAGTAGAGTTGTGTGGATCATTGGTCATCACCTGTGCCGGCAACATAGGGAGGCAGGTACTCTTCTAGAAACACCCTGTTCCCAGAAGGGGAAACTGAGTCAAAGGGCTCAAGCCCTTCATCCAAGCATACAGGGGTGGAATTCTGATGGCAGAGCCCCCATACCCAACCCCTTGATAGCTTGGCTATTTTTACTTCTGTGATCAAAGCATGGCAGCCATATGGGAAAAAGCACAAGTCAGAAGCATGGAGCTTATGTTGGCTCCCCTGACATAACCCAGAGTTGTGGGGCTGTGGGGGACATGGGGCGAGGACACGGTAAGATGTGAAGACAGGGAGATGGCAGAGACAGATTTCAGGGGGCCTTGAATGCCAAGATGAAGAGCATATGTGGGTGGTAGGAGCAGGCAGTATCCAGCCTCTCTGGAACATTCTGGAAGCAAGAGGTCAGAAGGAACACAGGTTGGAGAAGTCCAGGAAGAGGGAATGTAGTGAAAACTACAGCCTTCAGAGAAGCAGAGACTCCTCACTCCCCAGCTCCCTCTGCCTCCACCTGGAGCACACAGGTGCCAATTTGGTAATGAGCAGAATTCTCTGTGGGTTCAGTCCTCAGGGCTCTCATTGTGTGGCCAGAGCCAAAGATTGAAGTCTCTGGTTCCTGAAATCCCAGTCATCCCTGGGAGCTCCTGGATAGAGGGGGAGAGTCGGAGCTTTGTCCTCAGTTCCAGGTAGACCAAGAAGCAGGTCAGTGGGTCCTCTGTGAAGGGAAGGGCTCCAGGCTGCAGGGGAAGAGGGGGCTGGGGCGCCCCGTGACCATCATTCTCTGATGGTGATGATGGTGGTGATGATGGTGGTGATGATGGCGATGGTGACGATGATGGTGGTGATGATGGTGTTGGTGACAACGATGGTGGTGATGATGATGGTGGTGATGAAGGTGATCATGGTGGTGATGACAGCGTGTGATGAAGAGGTTTGTGATGATCATGGTGGCAATAAGGCAGATGGTCACTGCTGTCAGTTATTGAATGTTCCCTGTGTCCCGACTGTCGTCTACGATCTCAGGGAATTCTCACAGCAGTCTTATGGGGTAGACGCCATCAGTTGGCAGGCAAGGAAACAGAGGCTCAATGAGGTTTGGGGATGCACACAGCTAGTAGATGGCAGAGCTGGGGTTTAAGTCCCCATCTGGCTGCTTTCCGGTCAGCTCCCTGAAACATCTGGGGGTGACCTCGTCCTGGCTAAGCCACTCACCCCGAGGTTACACAGCTTCCCCGGCTCTGGCTTGGGGCTGCCCCGTGTCTGGTGGGGGAGCTCAGCACTAAGCGCAGGCTCCTGGGGTAAGCTCTCCGCTGTTAGTGCGGTCCGCACAAAACCTCAGTCAGGGGAAGCTTTTCCAGCCAGAAGGTTCCTTTCCTGCCCAGAGGCGAGCATCCTAGGAGATGTGGGGCTGCATGGGGGGAGGCGCTGGGTCGTTAACAGAGGCACTTGTCACTCTGCACCCTCTGCTCGGATCAGCCCTGATGTGTCCGGGGCGGGGGAGGGACGCACACAGCCCTTGTCTGGGAAGCCCATTGTGGGAGGAATAATCCGGGGAGGGCGCCGCCGCATAGTGAACTCACCTCCGCGTGCCGGGTGCTGGTGCTGCGGCAGGTACTGGGGGCCCAGAGGGGCCTGGGGCAGAGAAGGTCCTTGCCCTCTGAGAGGGTCGTCAAGAGGTTTTGTGTGAACTTTGCCTCTTTTGTGGGCCTCGCTGAAGAATTTGAGAGCCTTTCCCAGATTCAGAACGTTCTTACTATTGCAGGAGACCCATGGCCGGATTCCTTCGTGTGGCCTCACTGTCCCCCCAGATGTTTTCCAGGGGTTAACGCTTTCTCTGTGTCTCTCTCTGTCTCTGTGTCCGTCTGTCTCTCTGTGTTCAATGCGTTAGGACTGGTAGCCCCCATTTGTAAGCGAGTGTGGACACCCTCCTGGGAAGCCAGGGTGACCTGTTCTGGCCGAGGTTCGGACACTGGCTGTGTGTTCCCCCGTGAGCTGTGGGGGTGCGGGCTGGTACTTCACGGTTACTCGGGGACCTACTTTGTCACTGTTGTGTGGGGTCCGCGCACGAGTAATGTGCTTGGAACTTTGCCTGGTACAAAGTCCTGTGGAAGTGCTTGGCGCGCACAAGATCAGTCCCTCTTTCCCTCGCTGGGCGTAGCTGCGGACCTGAAGCTTTACCTGTGTCCTTCCTGGGCAGACAGAGGCAATGACAGGAATTTCACAGGAGGGGAGTGGACATTGCCGAGCGGGGACAGGGTGGGTGTTGAGCAGAGAGGGGGATGGGCAGGCTAGTGGGGAGGTTGTCACAGGTCCAGGAGGTGTAGTGGTTGCACGAGGAAGAGAATTTCCCCAAAACTGTGTAAAAATGAGGCCCTTTGCTTCCCGCAAAAGCTTTCCACAGTCCAGGAAAGGGATACCCCAGGCAGGAATCCGGCAAACTGCTGAGTCTTTTATACAAACCCGCCCGGTCTTCAGCGGCCAGAGGTTTTGTGCACCTGCCAGAGTTTTGTTCCTTTTTGCCATATTCTTTTTTTTTTTTTTTAAGATTAAAAAAAATTTTTTTAAATTTATTTGACAGACAGAGACCGCAAGTAGGCAGAGAGGCAGGCAGAGAGAGAGAGAGGAAGGGAAGCAGGCTCCCTGCTGAGCAGAGAGCCCGATGTGGGGCTCGATCCCAGGACCCTGGGATCATGACCTGAGCCAAAGGCAGAGGCTTTAACCCACTGAGCCACCAGGTGCCCCTTTTTAAAGATTTTTTAAATTTATTTTTATTTATTCGACAGAGACCACAAGTAGGCAAAGAGGCAGGCAGAGAGAGAGAGGAAGGGACCTTTTTGCCATGTTCTAAAGCAGTGTTTCCCAGCCTTACACATAGCTCAAACAAAAGGAGGTCCTAGTGTGCCTTTCTTCTTAAATAAGAAGCCATTGGTTTTTAAAGATTTTATTTATTTGACAGAGCGAGACACAGCGAGAGAGGGAACACAAGCAGGGGGAGTGGGAGAGGGAGAAGCAGGCTCCCGGCGCAGCAGGGAGCTCGACGTGGGGCTTGATGCCAGCACCCGGGATTGTGACCTGAGCCGAAGGCAGAGGCTTCATGGACTGAGCCCCCCAGGTGCCCCAATGAGAAGCCGTTTTTTATTTTATTTATTTTATTTTTTTAAAGATTTTATTTATTTGACAGAGATCACAAGTAGGCAGAGAGGCAGGCAGAGAGAGAGGAGGAAGCAGGCTCCCCTCTGAGCAGAGAGCCCAATGTGGGGCTCAGTCCCAGGACCCTGAGATCATGACCTGAGCCAAAGGCAGAGGCTTAACCCACTGAGCCACCCAGATGCCCATGTACCCTAATTTCTTATCAATTCGTCCCACAGCTCCTATGAGCCTGGGCTCTCTTTTCAAACTGCAGGTCATAACCTATTAGTGGATCCTGCAATCAATTTATATCAGAGTTTCTCAGCCTTGGTCCTACTGACATTGGAGTTAGACTCCTTCTGTTTTGGTGGCACATGGGGGGTCTAATTCTGGGCATTGTAGGACATTGAACAGCATCCTTATCTTTGACCAACTGGACACCAGTAGGACCTGAATTATAACAGCTCAAAATGTCACCATTACACAGCCCCCCAGTGGGGGAGGGGGGACTGAATCATCCCCAGTTGAGAACCACTGATTTAGATGGTCAAAACCAACATTTTTAAAAAAGAGAGAGAGAAAACAGACTTGAGCCAAACAGAAGAGAAATTATTTTGTGGGGAGAAAGTACCCATTTTTCTCTGTTGACAGAGGAGACTCAACCCTGTAACAGACCCAACTTTCTGGAGTCTTACTATGTGCCAGCCCCTCCTTCCCATGCTGCAGACACAGCCCCAAAGCAGGCAGAAATATGCCATGGCTGTGGCCCTCTGAGTGGAGCAGTTAGACCACAGACAAGTAAGCAAGCAAACCAGGCTACTTCCGGTGTGCTTTAGGGATGACAGGATGTCTTAGAGAGTGGCTGGGGCACATGCGTGTTGTGGAGAAGACACCTGAAACCAGCTCATTGAGGGAGGGCTGATGGTAAGGGGCATCTGAGTTCATATTTTTTAATTTTTATTTTATTTTATTTTTTTTAAAGATTTTATTTTTTTTTGAAAGACAGAGATCACAGGTAGGCAGAGAGGCAGGCAGAGAGAGAGAGGGGCTTGATCCCAGGACCCTGAGACCATGACCTGAGCCAAAGGCAGAGGCTTTAACACACTGAGCCACCCAGGCACCCTGAGTTCATATTTTTAGCAAGAGAAGGAAACAGTTGCATAAACTTCCGAGGGAAAAGTATCTCAAGCAGTGGTAAAGCAAGTGCAAAGGCCCTGAGGCAGGACCGGGCATGGTGGATGCAGCTCCATGGAGAAGAGGTCAGAAGGTGGGTGGGCCAGGCCAGTCAGGGCCTCGTGGGCCTCCTGAGGCCCTGGGATCTCATCACAGGCTCATGGAGGGCATTCAAGGAGGACCCGTGTGTGGCCGGCGCTGATCTGCCTTAGGATAAGATGCCTCCCCTGCTCTGCGCCATGCACTTTGGGGAGACAGAGCCTGTGTAGGCCCAGCTCTGCCCTTCATGGCCTCTCCTTACCTCTTCCCCTCCCAGAGCTCCTGCGCCCACCCACGTCCATGCCGACCGCCGGGGCTCCCCCCGGCGCCCCGGAAGCCCCACCCTGCGCCAACCAGAGCTGCGCGCCCCACGACCTGGTCCTGCTGGGCTTCGCGCACGTGCCCGCGCTGCGGCCACTGCTCGCGGCGCTCTTCCTGGCCATGTTCCTGCTCACGCTGCTGGGCAACGCGCTCATCGTGCTGCTGAGCGCCCTGGACCCGGCCCTGCGCGCGCCCATGTACTTCTTCCTGCGCCACTTGGCCCTGCTGGAGATCTGCTTCTCGCTGGACATCGTGCCCCGGCTGCTGGTGACCCTGCTGCGGCCCGGGCGGGGCGTGTCCCCCGCGGGCTGCGCCCTGCAGCTGCTCCTGGTGCTGTCATGCGTCACGTCCGAGTGCTTCCTCCTGACCGCCATGGCCTGGGACCGCCACGTGGCCATCTGCAGGCCCCTGCACTACTGTGCCCTGGTGAGCCCCCAGCTCTGCCGCCTGCTGGCCGCCACGTGCTGGCTGGCCGGAGTCCCCGTGTCACTGGTCTTCACCATCTGGCTGTTCAGCTTCCCCTTCTGTGGGCCCCATGGCATCCGCCACTTCTTCTGTGACATCGCCCCACTGCTTAGCCTGGTGTGTGTGGACACCAGCGTCTTCGAGGCCAGTGTGTTGGTGGCCACGGTGCTGGTCATGATTGTTCCCTTCTGTCTGATAGCCACGTCCTACGGCAAGATCCTGGCCACCGGGCTCCGCATGCCGTCCGCCACCGGGCGCCGCAAGGCCCTGTCCACATGCGCCTCCCACCTCATGGTGGTGGTTCTGTTCTATGGCACCACGGGGGTCATCCACCTGCGTCCCAAGGCCAGCTACTCGCCTGAGAGCAAGCAGGTGGTGTCCCTGTCCTACACCCTGGTGACCCCCATGCTCAACCCCCTCATCTACAGCCTGCGGAACAAGGAGGTGAAGGCCGCTCTGGGGCGCGTGTGTGTTCAGAGAAGGGGAACCCGCACCCCATGACCTCTTGGGGATTCCAGCCCCCTTCATTCAGCCCTTTGCTGGACAGCCCTATCAGAGCTGAGATTAGGCACCTCAGGGTGCCCGGAACTGAATTTTTCCTGTGTCCCTTCTACGGTTCCCTGTTTGAGCAATGACACCCGTGTCTCTGTGATGGCCGTCTTGTGTCCCGCCGCCACTCAGTAACACTGTCTTGAGTGCTATGGGTTCTGTTCCTCCTAGTGGAGCATGAACCATATGTGTGTTTATGGTCAGAGTTTGGTTCCCACGGAAGTGGTGTCCCCGCTTTCGCAAATAAGAAAGCGGGCCACCCAGTTAAATTTGAATTTCAAATAAACACCAAACAATCTTGAGTATAAGTGTGTCCCGTGCAGTATTTTTTGCAATTTTTTTAGCGTAAGTATGTTTTCCTTCTTCATTACCAAGTAATATTCCATGGTGCACACTCACATCTTCTGTGTGCGTTCAGCTGTCGGTGGCACTCAGCTTCCTGCCCTTTTCTGGCGATTGTGATCGGGGCTTCAATAAACACAGGCGTGTGCACAACCCTTGGTTATCCTGTTCTCATTGCCATGGGGTGGAAATCGAGCCGGGAAGTTGCTGGGCCATATTTTTAACTTCCCGCAGAACCTCCGCACCGCTTTCCCCAGTGGCCGCAACAGCTCACATCCTGCAAACGGAGCACGAGGGCTCTGTTTCCGCCACGTCCTCGCCGACGCTTGCCTCTTGTGTGTTTGACTGTGGCCATTCCAACAGGGGTGAGGCCACTCCTTACTGTGTTTTTTTTCAAAGTTTTTGTTTGAATTCCGGTTTGCTAAGGTACAGGGTTCTGTTAGTTTCGGGTGTGCCGTGGAGCGACTCGGCACTTCCGTGCTCTGACCGTGCTTTCCCCTTGCATGACCGGGGATGCCCGCGCCTTTCTGTGCACCCGTTGGCCAGCTGGGTCTGCACTGGGAAGTGTCTGTTCAGTTACACTTTAACTGCGTGTGGCCGATGACTTGGTTAATGTCTGTGGCTCCCCACTAAAGTATAAGCTGTCCCCGTCTGACTGTTCTCGTATTTTCCGCTCAGCACCTGGCGCTGTGGGGCACTCAGTCGCCCCGTGAACGTTCGCTGAAAGAATGAGGAATATCCAGGTGTGCGTCTCGGGACATCCCCTCCTCGAGAGGCCTGGGGTCTCCTTCCAGAGATGGCTGGGGTCTGAGGCATCTGTAGTGATGTAAGCCCCTTGCCCAGTTGCCTCCTGCTGCCCGAGAGCCAGTACTGCCCGCTCTGTGCTGTTCGGCTGGCATTGATCTCTCCCTGGAGCCACCACTGTATTTTGTTAAAGACTTTATTAATCTGAGAGGGAGAGAGAGAGAAAGAGAGAGTGAGAGAATGAGCAGGGGGGAGGGGCAGAGGAAGAGGGAGAAACAGATTCCCCGCTCAGTGGGGAGCCCGATGCGTGACTCGATCCCAGGACCCTGAGATTATGACCTGAGCCGAAGGCAGACGCCGAAGGACTGAGCCCCCCAGGCGTCCCGCCACTCTTGTATTTTATCTCTGAGAGCAACTTCCATTCCTCGGATGAGCATAGGACTCACATCAGCTCACTCAGAGTCCGTGTCCTTTGAGTTCGTCCCGCAGGGGCGAGACCGGCTGTCTCTCCGCTGTCCTTGAGCCTGCTGGGAGGTGGACCGGGAGCTGCCCGGAGGCACCGGACGGAGCGTTTTCAGAGTCAGGCCAGAAGCACCCCCGTGAGGGACAAGTTGAACGCTGATGTCACTGTCACAGTGTCTGGATCTCTCTGTGCCGTTCTTCAGCTCACGAGTCAGTAAATTCTAATTTTTTCTCTTAATGTCGAATCTGATTTATTTTTCTGCTCACAACCAAAAGAGGCCCTCCCAGAGGTCAGAGAAGCCATCCCGGGCCCGCATTCAGCCGGTGCCTCGCTCCTGCTCCTCCCTGCCGCTCACGTCAGCCCCGGCTCCCGGCCCTCTCTCGGTCTGGAGGTCACGTTCACCCTTCAAGTCCGTCTCCTGCTGCCGATAGTTTTGCTTCTCACGCAGAAGTATTCATCCATGTGTAATGGCTTTTCTCCGGGATAGGGAGAAGGGATAATTTGTGTTAAAAAACTACTAGCTCCATTTAATAAATAGTTTGCCTTCCTCACCCATGTTATGAAGCAGAGTTTTATACTGACCACCCGTGCCTCTGGGCTCTTCTGTTTCTTTGATTCATTTGTCCATCCATGTGCCCAGAAGTCTTAGCTACTGTAGCTTTTATTTTTGATTATTTAAATTCAATTTAGTTGGGGCGTCTGGGTGGCTCAGTGGGTTAAAGCCTCTGCCTTCGGTTCAGGTCATAATCTCAGGGTCCTGGGATCAAGTCCCACATTGCGCTCTCTGCTCAGCGGGGAGCCTGCTTCCCCCTCTCCCTGCCTGCCTCTCTGCCTACTTATGATTTCTGTCAAATAAAAAAAAAAATCTTAAAAAATTTCAATTTAGTTAACATACACTGTATTATTAGTTTCAAGGGTAGAATTCAGTGATTCATCACTCGCATAGAACACCCAGTGCTCATTCCATCCAGTGCCCTCCTTCATGCCTGTCCCCCGGGTTCCCCATCCCCCCGCCCCCTCCAGCCACCCTCCGTTCGTTTCCTAGAGTTCAGCATCTCTTAGGTTTTGCCTCCCACAGGTGAATGGATAAAGAAGATGTGGTGTACGTAGACGGCGAACATTTCTCCGCCAACAGAAAGAAGGAGATCTTGTCATTTGCAACGATGTGGTGGATGTAGAGGGTAGTGCGCTAAGCGAAGTAGTCAGCCAGAGAAGACACACACATATGATTTCACTCATGTGGGATTTAAGAAACAAAACAGATGAACAGAGGGGAAGGGAAGGAAAGATGCTGTAGCTTTTAAATGAGATCTTTGTGAGGCAGGTTCGATTCAGTCGCCGTCCCTTTCCCACTGCGTTGTGCTCTGGGAGTGGCTTGGTTTAACCCCCACTGTTTCCCACATGCACTTTAGAATTATATTTTGAAATAGAAATTTTTGTTGGGATTTTATTAGCAATGTACTGAATATAGAGATCTGTATGGAGAGTATGGACGTCTTCATAATAAGGATCATTCCCATACAAGAACTTAGCATAATTCTTCATTTCTTACATTTTTATATGTCTATCAATAAAAAGTCATACTTTGTCCAGTAAGGCTTATAATCTTTTATTAGATTTGTTTCTAGTTACTTTATAGTTTTCTTGCCGTTTTGTGTAGGACATCCTTTCTTAATTTTCAATTATTATTTTCTAAATCCAAGTATAATTAACACACAGTGTGACATTGGTTTCAGGCGCACAAAATAGTGACTCAACAATTCTGTACATTTCCCAGTGCTCACGGTGGTCAGTGTGTTCCTTATCCCATCCCCCCCACTGACCTCCCCTTTGGCAACCCTTAGTTCTTCATGGTTAAGAGTCTGTTTTTTGGTTTGTCTCTTTTTTCCTTGTTCATTTGTTTTGTTTCTTCAATTCCACATACGAGTGAAATCATACGGCGTTTGTCTTTCTCTGACTGACTTGACTTAGCACCATACCCTCTAGATCCATCTGTGTTGTTGCAAATAGCGAGAGCTCGTCCTTTGTTTACGGCCAAGTAATATTCTTGTGTGTGTGTGTGTGTGTGTGTGCATGTGTGTGTGCACACGCGCGTGTGCGTGTCTGTGTGTGCACGCGCACCACATCTTCTCTACCATGTCATCAGCGGACACTCGTGTTGCTTCCATATCTTGGCTACTACAACAACAGCAGCAGCAATAATAATAATAATAATAATTCAATAAACAGGGCTGCACATATATTTTCAAATTGGCGTTTTTGTTTTCTTTGGGTAAATGCTCAAAGAGCGCTATTACTGGACCATGCGGTGACTCTAGCTCTAATTTCCTGCGGCGCCGCCGCGTGGTCGTGCACGGTGGCTGCACCATCTTGCATTCCCACCAACAGTGCACAAAGACTTCTTTTTCCCCACATCCTTGCTACGCCTGTCACTTCTGGCCTTTTAGGTTCTGGCCGTCCTGACAGGTGTAAGACGGTCTCTCATTGTGGTTTGATTGGCGTATCCTGACGATGAGCGACGATGAGCCCCTTCTCCTGGGTCTGTGGACCGTCTGCATGTCCTCTTTGGAGAAATGTTTATTCCTGTCTTCTGCCTGTTTTAATCAGATTGGTTTTGTTGTTGTTGTTGTTTCATTGTTTATGTTCTTTATCTATTTTGGATGGTAACCTCTTACTAGATACGTCATTTGCACATATCTTCTTCCATTCAGTACGTTGTTTTTTGCTTTGTTGATGGTGTCCCGTGCTGCGCAGAACTGTTTTATCTTGATGTAGTCCCAGTCCCAGTCCCATGGTTTCTTGATGTAGTCCCAGTGGTTTCATTTTGGTTTTATTTCACTTGCCTCAGGAGACGGGTCTAGAAAAATGCTTCTGTGGCTGATGTGAGAAAAATTACTGCCCATGTTTTCTTCTAGGAATTTTACGGTTTTAGCTCTCACATGTAGGTCTTCAGTCCATTTTTCAATTTGTTTTTGTGGGTATGGTGTGAGAAAGTGGTCCAGTTTCATTCTTTGCATGTAGCTGTCCAAGTTTCCCAGCACGATTTGTTGAAGAAACTCTTTTTCACATTGCATATTTTAAAAAATTTTTATTTTTTAAATTTATTTTCAGTGTTCCAAGATTCATTGTTTATGCACCACACCCAGGGCTCCATGCAATCTGCTCCCTCCTGATACCCACCACCAGGCTCACCCATACTCCCACCTCCCTCCCCTCCAAAACCCTCGGTTTGTTTCTCAGAGTCCATAGTCTCTCATGGTTCGTCTCCCGCTCTGATTTCCCCCAACTCCCTTCTCCTCTCCATCTCCCAATGTCCTCCCTGTTATTCCTTATGCTCCACAAATAAGCAAAGCCATAGGATGATTGAATCTCTCTACTTGACTTACTTCACTCAGCATAATCTCTTCCAGTCCCGTCCATGTTGATACAAGAGTTGGGTATTCATCCTTTCTGATGGAGGCATCATACTCCATAGTGTATATGGACCACATCTTCCTTATCCATTCATCCACTGAAGGGCATCTTGGTTTTTTCCAGTTTGGCGACTGTGACCATTGCTGCTATGAACACTGGGGTACACATGGTCTTTCTTTTCACTACATCTGTATCTTTGGGTGAATACCCAGTAGTGCAATTGCAGGGTCATAGGGAAGCTCTAGTTTTAATTTCTTAAGGAATCTCCACACTGTTCTCCAAAGTGGCTGCACCAACTTACATTCCCACCACATTGCATATTTTTAAAAAAGATTTTATTAATTTATTTGACAGAGATCACAAGTAGGCAGAAGGCAGGCAGAGAGAGAAGGGGAAGCAGGCTCCCTGCTGAGCAGAGAGCCCGATGTAGGACTTGATCCCATGACCCTGGGATCATGACCTGAGCCGAAGGCAGAGGCTTTAACCCAATAAGCCAACCAGGCGCCCCCATATTTTTGCTTCCTTTGTTGAAGATTAATTCATGACACAATCATGAGTTTATTTCTGGATCTTTATTCCATTCCATTGATCTATGCATCTACTTTTGTGCCAGTACCATACTGTTTTATTGAATTAATTAAGTAAGTAAATTATGGTACATTAGTTACCATACAGTGCATCATTAGTTTTGTTTTGTTTTTTAAATTTTTTATTTATTTGACAAAGAGAGATCACAAGTAGGCAGAAAGGCAGGCAGAGAGAGAGAGGGAGAAGCAGGCTCCCCGCTGAGCAGAAAGCCCGATGTGGGGCTCGATCCCAGGACCGTGAGATCATGACCTGAGTGGAAGGCAGAGGCTCAACCCACTGAGCCACCCAGGTGCCCCACATCTTTAGTTTTTGCTGTAGCATTCCAAGATTCATTGTTCGCGTATAACACCCAGTGCTCCATACCATTGTAATTATTATAGCTTTGTAGTATACCTTGAAATCTGGGATTGTGATATCTCCAATTTTGTCTTGTTTTTTCAAGATTATTTTGGTTATTGGAGGTCTTTCCTCATTCCTTACGTATTTTAGTATTCCTTGTTCTAGTTCTGAGTAAATGCCGTTGGTACTTTGATAGGGATTGCACTGAATCTGCAGATTGCTTTCAGCAGTAGGTACAGTTTCACAATATTTGTTCTTGTAATCCATGAGCGTGGAACATCTTCCCACTTAAGTCATCTTTAATTTCTTCCATCTCTGTTTCATGGTCGTCAGAGTACAGGTCTTTCACCTCTTTGGTTAAGTTTACGCCTCCATATTTCCTTCTTTTCGGTGCAGTTGTAAATGGGACTAGTCTCGTGATTTCTCTTGCTGCTGCTTTGTTACCAGTGTACAAAAATGCAACCCATTTCTCTATATTGATTTTTGTGTCCTGCAACTTTGCTGAATTCATTTATCAGGCTCACTAGTCTTCGGGTGGAGTCTTGAGGATTTTCTGCATATGGAATCACATCAGCTGCAAACAGTGAAAGTTTTACTTCTTCCTCACCAGTTTGGATGCATTTTATTGCCTATGAGAGCCTTTTAAATTTAAAAATTCTAACTGGATTTATTTACAGAAATACACACAGATTTTTATATTCAAGTTACTCTTTAAAAACTTGGGGACATTTTTTCCCAGCTTTATTGAGATACAATCGACATGGGGCACTGGGTCCGTTTAAAAGCACGGGGTGTTAATGATACGTTAATATTTTGCAGAACGATTATCCTCCCAGGATTAGCTCACCCCTTCATTACATCCACACATTCCTTCTGTGTGTGTGTGTGAACACGGAAGAGCTACTCTCGTAGCAACTTTCAAGTACACTCTATGGTATTAACCCTAACGGTTTTCTCCATTTGCAGGGAGGGAGTTTGCACAGATATATCAAATTATTGCGTATAATTTCAATTTGCGTCTTCAAATCCTTTCTCTCGTTCCACCGATTTGGCTTCTGTTTTAGCCCTGCACTGAGGTAAGATTGGCGGCGGAGAGCGTGTTTGTCCTGTATCCTAAAAGGTCTTCTGTCAGCATCTTTCCGTTAGGAGGTTTTGACTGCCTTTCCAGAATGCTCTTTCCGAATGGGCTGAGGAAATTCCTTTCTTTCCTAATTTACAAAGACACATCTAAGAGCATGAATAGACATGGAGTCTTCCAGATTTACCCTTTTTGCATCTATGAAGACGATCCTATTTTTTTTCTTCTGTAATCTGTGAACTATGGAGAGTTACCTTTACGGATCCTCCCCAGAGCTCTCTCCCTGTTGATGAGAGCAAAGTGCCTGCAGCTGGGAGCAGGTCACGAGTCAGCATGAGAGAAGTCAGGTGATTCCAGTGGTGCCCAAACCCGGGGACCCCTGGGAGCAGGATCTAGGCAGCGCCTGCACGCATCCTGTCACCTGCCAGAAATACCCACGGTCGCGTCATTCTAGTCACTTACGTTGGAAAGGCATCTTGCCAGACCCTGGTGTAGATCGCACGAGTGTTTACCTTACGTGGTTCATGGTACATGTAGGTATCTGAAGTCAAGGTTATCAGTGGAGAACTGCTTTTCCTCTGCTACTGCCCCCCATCAATTATCTTGGGGGTCCTTGACCAGATACCCCAAGACCTGCAACGTCCCAAGCTGGATCTGGACCAGCCTGTAGTTGGCAGACCCGAGAAGAAAGGTCTACGTGGAGAAAAGCAGTTGAGGCACAAAAGCCCAGGTGAAGCCGCGTTTCCTCCGATTGTGGACAGGGTCCTCCAGAGCCTACCTTCGTCAGTAACAAGGCAGGAATAAACGGCCCCTCGCTGGTGGGCGTAGACTTTCCCTCCCCACTTCCAGGTTTGCTCGCTGTAGCAGCTGGTCCAGGAGACTTGGAGACTTGGTATCCGGTTTGGTGAGTTATGATTCTTGGCAACTTGCTTTTTTTGATTTTAAAATCCTGTTGTTTATGTTGTTACTGAAATTCTCCAGTTTTCGTAATTTTTTTTCATGCTGTCTTTCTTAATCAGAAACTTGTCCTTGTGGCCTTGCCACAGACGCTCTCCTATGTGGTGTGTGCAATGTTAGAGAAGACGTTTTAAGGGTGAGCTATGGCTTTCTACTTCTAGGGATGCCCAACAGTGTTAGAAGACACGGGCTCTCCATTTTGGCTGCATGTTGATGTCGTTTCGGGGAATTGTAAGAAAACATGGATTCCTGGGTCCAACTTGCAAAGTTTCTTGTTTAACAAGTAATGGATATTTCTGCACACAGAGACTGTGAAAACAAAACCACCCAGAAGTAGCAAAACTAAAACCCCCGGATCAGTACAATAGTATTCAGTAAGAGCTTAGGGTGCATTTAAGAATGCTTTGTGAGCTAAAACGGAGCTCCAGGGCGGGACACTACAGGACGGCTCAGACACTGAAAACAAGGACTTGTTTATCCTACTACAGAGAGGGTGTGCGACGGCAGGGGTGGTTTCAAACTGATCAGCTCACACATTTTTAGGAAGATGGCTGGCGTTTCTTAACTTGGATTTTTTATTGACCTGTAGTTCGCGTACGATGTTGTATTAGTTTCTGGTGTGCAATGCTGGTTCAACAACGCTGTGTGTTACTCCGTAGTCGCCATTGGTGTTTCTTTTCTGCCTGTCAGAGGTATTTGTAAGAAATAACTTAAGTTTCACTTATGTACGTGAACTAAGGTACATCTCATTTCGCTAATGTGGTTTAAATGGCGCCTTCTGTTCAGGGAATTTCTTTTTCTTTTTTTTTTAGATTTTATTTATTTGACAGAGAGAGAGAGACCACAAGCAGGCAGAGAGGCAGGCAGAGAGAGAGAGGAAGCAGGCCCCCCGCTGAGCAGAGAGCCCGATGCGGGGCTCGATCCCAGGACCCCAGATCATGACCCGAGCCGAAGGCAGAGGCTTAACCCACTGAGCCCCGGCGCCCTCCTGTGTTCTGTTCCTTACATCCCGCGGCGCAGCGACTCCTCTGGCCCATTGCACGGCGCGCTCTGCTCTCTCGCTCCGCCGCATCCTAGCGGACGCGGGATTCCGTCCTCTGCGGCCGGAGCCCCCGCTGGGTCGGTGCACGTGCCCGTCTCCGCTGTCCCCGCATCCGTCGGCGGACCTTTGGGCTCTGGCCGCAGCGGGGCCGTCGCAGGTGACGTGGCTGTCCACGTCGGGACCCGCGGACCTCTTGGAACCCGTAGTTTTCTGCCCTTCGGGTGAGCGCGCGGCGGAGCAGCCGCTGGGTCTGGTCGGAACGACCCGGAGCCCCTCGGCCGCTCTCCGGAGAGGCCGCCGGTTCGCGCTCCCGCCGCGGTGCGCAGGTGCCCCCTCCCCTCCGCGTGCGCCCCGCACCTGCTGCTGGGCCGCCGGATTTGCTCGGGGTTTTCAGGTGCGGTCCCTGGTCTGAGCGGTCCCTGGTCTGAGCCGTCCCTGGTCTGTGCGGTCCCTGGTCTGTGCGGTCCCTGGTCTGAGCGGTCCCTGGTCTGTGCGGTCCCTGGTCTGTGCGGTCCCTGGTCTGAGCGGTCCCTGGTCTGAGCCGTCCCTGGTCTGAGCCGTCCCTGGTCTGATCGGTCCCTGGTCTGAGCCGTCCCTGGTCTGAGCCGTCCCTGGTCTGAGCGGTCCCTGGTCTGAGCCGTCCCTGGTCTGAGCCGTCCCTGGTCTGAGCGGTCCCTGGTCTGAGCGGTCCCTGGTCTGAGCCGTCCCTGGTCTG